>NC_140200.1:23313759-23569759 GCF_965226575.1 Pagrus pagrus | reverse complement strand
GGGTGGCGGTTTTTCAAATGGCATATTAAATTTGTGGTGTTGAATGACTTGACGAGTTTTCCTCCTCGCATTACCTCGACTTTGCAGGTGTTGCACACTGCTTTTCGAGTGTCTTCATTTGACACAGTGAAAAACGCCCACACCGCTGACATTTTTTCTCCTCTTCCGTTTAACATCCCACAATCCCGCGCTGCCTTTGCGTCACTGACGTGCCCAAACAAATACACATGGCCAAATCCCCCTCCCCCTCCTTCTCCCGACACAGCAACGGATATACATCGGTTGTGCATATCGGCCCAATTTTACTCATCGGACCGATGCCGATAAGTTAAAAAATGACGAACATCGACCGATACCGATATTAATGCCGATATATCGTGCATCCCTAGTTTCCGTAGAAATCACTCCACCGAAACTGCCTTGTTACGTGTTTCTAGTGACATTATGATGGCAGCT
This sequence comes from Pagrus pagrus, assembly GCF_965226575.1. Lineage (NCBI taxonomy): Eukaryota > Metazoa > Chordata > Actinopteri > Spariformes > Sparidae > Pagrus > Pagrus pagrus. The sequence continues at coordinate 23,569,303 of NC_140200.1, read as the reverse complement.
GATTCTGGCAACGACGCAGTCCTGGTTTTATTGGACCTCTCGTCAGCTTTTGACACGGTTGATTTTGGAATCATGACAAACAGACTCAAGACCTAGGGTTATCTGGTCTTGTCTTAAAATGGTTTGAATCCTATCTCTCTGAAAGATCTTTTAATGTGTCTGCAAACCAGATTTTCTCTGAAACAGCACCTCTGACCTGTGGGGTACCGCAAGGTTCGGTTCTGGGGCCAATTCTGTTCCTATTATACATCCTTCCTCTGGGCCAGATAATTAGTCAGTTCCAAGATGTTTCCTACCATTTATATGCAGATGACATCCAGTTGTATTGTTCCTTTAATGACTCTGAGTCGTTTAAACTGTCTTCCTTGATCAGCTGTCTGACTAGCATCAAACAGTGGTTAAGTACAAACTTCCTTCAACTTAATACAGACAAGACAGAGACCTTGATTATTGCCCCAGAAAATCGCGTCCCACTCATCAAGCACTTGGGTTCCTTAGGCTCGTCCAGTCAGCCGAGTCTTCAGAACCTGGGTGTAGTCTTTGACTCAGCTATGTGTCTTGAGCAGCACACTAACAAATTGATTGGGAACTGCTTCTTTCAACTGAGGAACATCTCTAAGTTGAGAACCTTGGTGTCAAAGCCAGAACTTGAGATGGTCATTCACGCTTTTATCTCTTCCTGCTTAGACTATTGTAACAGCCTGTTTACATGCCTGAGCCAAAAACAACTTCTTCGCCTCCAGGCTGTTCAGAACTCTGCTGCTAGACTTTTAACCCACCCCAGTAAAAATGCACACATCACACCAGTTTTAGCAGAACTCCATTGGCTCCCAGTCCATCTCAGGATTCAGTTTAAAATTTTAGTTCTTACTTTTAGAGCCTTAAATGGTCAAGGCCCTTCCCGCCAATATCCCCCCTATATATCTCTGAGTTGCTCAAATTTTATAAGCCAACGCGTTCCCTTAGATCCTCAAATCAATACCTGCTTGTCTGCCCCCACACTCACTTTAAATCCAGAGGTGACCAAGCCTTCCAAGCCGTAGCCCCCAGACTATGAAATGCTCTGCCACTGTCTATGCGCACTTTAAATTCTATTGAGTCTTTTAAAAAGGATCTAAAGACTCTGCTGTTTCTACAGGCTTTCAGTTAGGCATGGGTTTTTAGGGGCTTTTATGTCTTCTGTTTTGTATCTTTTTTATCCTTTAATGTACCTGTTTTTAACTGTGTGTCTTTGTTTTATACTATGTATTCTGCTGATTTTACTGTGAATCACTTTGTGAACCCTTTCTGTAAAAAGTGCTATCGAAATAAAATTTACTTACTTACTTAATGTAGATGTTAACTGACATTCATTTTAATGTAAAATCAACATTTTAACAGATCAATTTATGATGTATTATATGATGTAATAAATGATGGCATTGTTTTGTTGCTGTAACTGATGACCATGAAAGGAAGATTTCACTGATGTTATTTAGTATTAGTATTTTTATAGTTTTGTAACACAATTTTCTTATATGATGGAAATGTTGTAAAACAAACAAACAGTGCACAAATATTAAACACCAGAGTCACATATTTTGGTGGTAATGTCTTTTATTAATGCTTTAAATTCTGTCTCAGCTATGCTTTGAATTGAATTGAAAAACATTGTTTACATGTAGACAAAGTGAGCATTTAAAAAACTTGATTTCCTCACAGCAGAAACACACTTCAGATGTGTCCAACAACACAGAACAAGGTTGTGATGCACAGTTACAGTTTCAGTCCCACTGGGACCATCAACAATTAAACATAGGATCATGAAAAAAGTGTGTAAACGTAGGAACCTCCAATCCTCCAGCAGCCGGCGCCTCAACCACACCCCACTGCCACACCTGATTATATTTATTTTACATTATAAAGTTTTTAAGGGAAGATTTTTGTTTTCAGGAATATTTTGCTAAATATTGTCATTTTCCATAAGAAGAAATCAGCAGGAAAGACCAGGAATCTGGAGACTTGGATCACGACAGACGAGCTGTGTGGGGCCATTTTATATCAGAAATGTTCGGTGGACGACCAAACTTCAGCCCACTTTTCATCAGCATGGGGGCGAGTAGATAAAGACTGACTTTTAATTTTGGATGAACTTCTTATTGAACAAGCTGTATGTAACAGTATATATTAAACAATATCCACAGGTAGAGCTCCTGACAGCACGTGCTGATGTCCAACTTGTAGACGAGACTAATGACGCTCACTTCTGATCTGACGCTTCCCCTCGAGTGGCCACTCTTCCAGGATTCATTCCTTTTACCAGCGTCGTAACCTGTAAAATATATCAACATAAATGATGACAGATTGAGGGACAGCACAACCTGGTGTAATATGAACAATGAGAAGTGAACTTACAGTTCAGGACTGAATCTAGAAGTGTGGAGGATATCCTTTACTGCTCGTCCTCACGCACCAAAGTCTGAGATTAGATTTAAAGATCAGCACATGTGATATTAAGTTCTGCATGAGGCCATAAAACAGACAAAATCTAGCAGTTTATCAGACTCATCTTCCAGATCTATTGTGTCACTGAGAGCTGAAGCTTTTTCTATGGAGGATGATTTCACCAAGAATTACAATTAAACACAAAGTGGCACATAAACAATTGTTTTATTGCATTAGTCTGATATTATATTATACATGTATACTGCCACTGTTAACTGACATTCATTTTAATGTAAAATCAACATTTTAGCAGATGAATTTATGATGTAATATATGATGTAATAAATGATGGCATTGTTTTGTTGCTGTAACTGATGACCATGAACAGAAGAACATGTTGATTTCACTAATGTTATTGAGTATTTTTATAGTTTTGTAAAACAATCTTCTCATATGATGGAAATGTTGTAAAACAAACAAAAAGTGCACAAATATTAAACACCAGAGTCACATATTTCGGTGGTAATGTCTTTTATTAATGCTTTAATTTGAGACAGAAAGGAAATTGACAAATTGCATTTAAATTAGTTAGATGTAATTTGTAAATGGGAGGAACTCCTGAAATGGAAAATTTAAAAGAGACTAATAGAAATGGTTCAACATTTTGGGATATGTGCTTTTTCACCAGCAGTTGGTCATCTTAGTGTATAGAGTGGAAAGTGGCATTGTGGGTAATGACACTGCTGGACTCATTATGGACAGTACTGTTGTCCAGTATGGACAACAAATGATCCAAATCGATACAGCAGAACCAGAGATATCACCTTTTTTATTCCACACATTCTTCTTCCTTCTCAAAACCTGGTGCCTACATTACCCACAATGCAACTTAGCCACTGAGTGACATCACTGGAGGCAGTTTATCAGATTACATGCAGCTTCCTCTGAAGGCTTTATACTACTGTTTTTATTACATATGCAGTCGTCCTGTAAACACACTGTGTGTAAACACTCCCTGTGCTCTCTGACAGATTGTGGCGTTAGAGAAGAGGAAGGAGGACCCCACCACCACCCTCTGACCCACCCACCAACCGCCTCCCTTACTCGGGCAGGACGGAGTGCCTCCTCCTGGCTGCAGGGAGGACGAGTTTTACCGTGTTGGATTTTGAAGTCGGAGCGTCCTGAGCTGTTCAGAGGCACCAGCAGGGTTTTCTGAAGCTGAGGCCTTAATTAAACACTTCAGGACGATATTATGGAGGGCTATATTATAAGTAAATGTCTCAATACATTAATTATGATGCTGTCAAATGCACCAAAAATAATTAATAACTTGTCTACTGCTGCTTTAAAAATGAAAAATAAAATTATGAATAATTAAATAAATAAGTACAAATAAGTAAAAAAAATGAGTAAATTAATTCATACAAAAGTAAATGCATGCAGTAAATACCTACATTTATTTTGAGTATTATTTTCGTTCATGTATTGACATGATATTTATATGATATATTGTGTTTATTTTTAGTTTTGGCATCAGTCCTCCATATAATGAGGCAAACACGAAATATATCAAAAACACTAAAAAAACAACAGTAATAACGATAATTAAAAAGATTAAACTAGTTGGAAATGAATATAAAGATTTGATCCTGAACTGTCTTCATCTGTGTTGCATCAATCTGTTCTCATTTTTAATAATTAGTCATTTAAATAGTTATTGTGACGTGACGTGCTGTGGGACGTCGTCGTAGGTTGTGTGATTTTCATCTTAATGGATAAAACATGAAGATTTCTCTTCACATGATGTTGATTTTAGGGTGGATTTATTCTAATGAAATGTGTCTGTGTGACTCGGTCTGCAGACCAGTGGTGACAATAAACTGACTAAAAGACAATAAAGGTGTAAATAAACTGAGTCTCATAAGAATTGAACCATCAACCTCCGAGCAGTCATCTTTCAGCCTGAGCTGTCTGATCAGACAGGTGAACTCTGTCTCTCAGAGCTTTTCACTCTTTCTTTTGGACTTAAGCCTTCAAAATTCAATCCAGATCAGTTTCCTGAACCAGAGCGAAACTGTGGCGGAATTGTGGCTGGTGCCAGTGGGTCATCCAGCAGTGTCCATGCTCTGTGTGTGTGTGTGTGTGTGTGTGTGTGTGTGTGTGTGTGTGTGTGTGTGTGAAGCGTCGAGAGCAGACTGAATGTTATTCTGTGTTTTTCTGTTAGTAGAAACTTGCTGTGTGTGCAATCGGCTTCTCAGTTTTTTAAAGGGAAGTTAGTTTTCAGTTTGCATTATCACTTTGTGTGTTTGTAGAGGAAATCTTTGTTCGGGTAATATACCTGAAGCTTGAGTTGGGAGTTGTTTTTTTTTGTAATGTGTTTCTCCCCACAGTCCCTAGACCTCCCAGGGGACATAACACTGGATCTTTATTCTTTTATTCCCTCACATATTCTCAACACAAAGTATTGCTGCAGACAGAAAAAGTGTTAACCTTACGAACAGGGCTTGAGTAAAAGTCCTAAAGTATCTGATATTAAATGTACTTAAAGGATAACTACCGTTTTTTACAACTTGGACCTTATTTCTAGCATAAAATGTGATCATTTACTCACCCAGATAACTTTGGTGTCATTTGAAGTCGTTCGGACGAAATTAGATCCAGTGTAGCGCCGGTATACCCATATAATGCGAGTGACGGGGCACTGAAACACAGCCTCTATATAACGCATTATCTGCCACGAAACTAGTTCATTTCACCAAATTGTCATGATACGCTAGTGCTATTCCCCTCTGAGTCCGGGGTTGGCTGTTATCAACATCCGGGGTCAAACTAGCAGTAGCAGCTACAGGTAAACAAGCCGGGCTGTCGCAGGTGCGCGCGCAGCTCAGAGACGACATCTTCCAGGTCAGAGGTAGTAGGTCAACCTACAGACCCCGGATGTTGACAATAGACGAGCCCGGACTCAGAGGGGAATAGAACTAGCGTATCGTAACAAAATATTGGTGAAATTAACTAGTTTCGTGGCAGATAATGCTCATAAAGGCTGCGCTTCGGTGCCCCGTCACTCGCATTATATGGATATACGCGGCGCTACACTGGATCTAATTTCGACGCCAAATGACACCAAAGTTATCTGGGTGAGTAAATGATCGTATTTTATGCTAGAAATAAGGTCCAGATTGTAAAAAACGGTAGTTATCCTTTAAGTATCAAAAGTACAAGTTAAAGTAAATTATGCAAATTATTCTTTTTACTCTGAGTCGACCAATCATCAGCTTGGTTAATTATCAGGTCCAATATTCAGCATTTTTCTGTTTAAAGTCAGTGTTTTCTTTAAAAAAAATAAAAAAAATTAAATTGCAGATAACGTGACCTCTGCTGCTAGTTTGTTGGTTTGGACAGCAGGCGGCGCTGCTGCATCAACAATGAGCTGAGACTCTAACACAAGACAGATTGACAGTCACATAGGGAAACGAGCTGGACTCAAACCTGTGACATGGACACATCTTATAGTGGCACACTCAGATATTTACACAGTGTTTAAGGGGGAAACATGATTCTCTTGCATGCTTATGTTACTTTTCAGCGCAGCCATCAGGTGGCCTACATTCACCACTTTACCTTTTATGTGAAGGAGACTGTGACTGTTGCAGTGAACACACTTTAAATACCGAGTAGGCTGCACAACTAAACACACAACAGAGACATATTTTACACTCCACTACATTTGCTCAAGAGCTGAATTATATTTTGCAGACTTCAGACAATCAGATGATGAGTCATAAAATATGATCTTTTTTTTAACAAGTTAATTTCATTTGTTTTCTCGAGATCTCGAGTTATTATCTCGAAATAACAACTGCCGTTTTCCCGAGATAACGGGATAATTTTCTCGAGATCTTGAGAAAACAAAACGATAGTGTAATTCATTAAATCATTGCAGGAAACATCATTCAGTGTAGCAATGTCAGAGGAGCAGGAGCATATCGGTCACATATCTTTTCAATCAAGGCCTGACACAGGCTGAAATAGCATTATGCCTTGCTATTACAGATAATATACACATTAGTGTGCATAATCTTAAAAGATGGTTAGCAAGGCTTCAGCCATATCGGTGGCGCAATCTAAGTGAGCCTGATGTCGTCATTAACTCCACTTTCTTTCTGTTGCGGCCCACATCAGATTCAAGACCATGATGCTGGCCTTCAAGGCGAAACTGAAACTGCACCCATCTACCTCCAAACACTGGTCAGACTCAATAACTCGAGATCTCGAGAAAACAAATGAAATTAACTCGTTATCGCAGGAAAACGGAGGAAATAAAATGTATGAATGCATGGCCCTTTAGGGCTTCCGTAAAAAACAAAAAATGTGAAATGTAATTATATTGAGTAAATATTAGTTCCTGTTCCTGCAGGTGGCAGGTGACACGCATGCGCAGCTCCTCTCCCCGCTGTCTCTCGACTGACAACAAGAAGAAAAGATGAGAGAAAACTTCAACATTTCAAGCTTTGTGCTGACAGAAAGAAAGGAGGCTGATGTGAGTAAGCTGCTGTTTTATTCTATTAAAGCTGAGTTCAGTTTGACTCGGAGGAAAACTAATTAAGGACTGTATTCGTGACTCGCTCACTGGCAGGATGAGACAGTACTTAACCGGCAGCTGCAGCCAAGATGGCGGCCAAGCGGGCTGAAATAACCGTAGTAACATTAGCAGAGTACCAACAAACGCTGGTCGCTTCTTAGATAAACTTACGATTTTTGTAAAATATGAGCAGAATTGGAAGATAGTTAAAAAAATATAGTTAGATAGCATCAACGGAGTAAGCAACAGCTGCTGGTAGCAAGCTATTCTTGGCTGTAGATAGCTACCGTTAGCTAATTGGCTCAGTTAGCCGTTACTGCCTGGACTACGGATCACGAGGGGAGTCACTGCGGGCAAGGGGGCTCAGTTAAACCCGGCTCAACCACCTCCCAGTGAACACCAGACTGGGACCAGACACAACCTCTGAGACTGACAGAGGTCAGTGGGAAGACAGGGGAGACGGTATGGATTCGATTAGGACTATGACTCTGGGGACAAGAAGAAAACTCAAAGACATGTTACCCCAGGTTAGCACTTTTCTATTAGATATGATTAACCCCTCACTATTAACAGGCTATGTACCACAATCTTTCAAAGTAGCTGCAATCAAACCTCTCCTTAAAAAGCCCACGCTTGATCCGGAGGTTCTGGCTAACTATAGGCCAATTTCTAACCTTCCCTTTCTTTCTAAAATCTTGGAGAAGGTGGTAGCAGATCAATTAAATGATTTTTTACAGAATAATAGTCTATTTGAAATGTTTCAATCAGGTTTTCGTAGGCACCACAGTACAGAGTCTGCTCTGGTTAAGGTCACGAATGACCTTTTAATTGCATCAGATGAGGGATGTCTATCTGTACTTGTTCTGCTTGATCTTAGCGCGGCTTTCGATACCGTTGATCATCAAATTCTAATAGAGAGACTAGACACACTAATTGGTATCAAAGGTACTGCATTAAGCTAGTTTAGATCCTACCTATCTAACAGAACTCAGTTTGTACATGTTAACGATGAATCCTCTTTGTACACCAAAGTGAGCTATGGCGTTCCACAAGGATCAGTACTTGGTCCAATTCTATTCATTTTATATCTGCTTCCTCTTGGTAGCGTTATTGAAAAATATGACATTAATTTTCATTGTTATGCGGACGATGTTCAGTTATACTTATCCTTTAAACCTAACGAAACCAACAAAATTTCTAAACTTCAAGCTTGTCTGCAGGATATTAAAATATGGATGACTCGTAACTTTCTGCTGCTCAACTCAGATAAGACTGAAGTTATTGTACTGGGTCCTAAACATCTTAGAAAACATCTAGTCAATGATACTGTTATTTTAAATGACATCTCTTTAACTTCAGCCCTCACGGTCAGAAATCTTGGTGTTATTTTTGATCAGAATTTATCATTTGACTCTCACATTAAAGAAATCTCAAGAACTGCCTTTTTTCATCTGCGTAACATTTCCAAAATCAGATCCCTTCTATCTCTAAAGGACGCTGAAAAATTAATTCATGCATTTGTGACTTCACGACTTGACTACTGTAACTCTTTACTGTCGGGTTGTCCGAGTAAGTCACTAAGGACACTCCAATTAGTTCAAAACACTGCTGCCCGTGTCCTGACTGGGACGAGAAAAAGAGACCATATCTCGCCTGTCTTGGCTTCTCTACACTGGCTCCCAGTAACTGCTAGAATAGATTTTAAAGTTCTCCTCCTAACATATAAAGCACTACATGGTCAGGCACCCTCATATCTTGAGGACCTTATAGTTCCCTACCACCCAAATAAGACTCTGCGATCCCAAAATGCAGGCTTGCTGGTTGTGCCTAGAGTATTAAAAAGTAGTATGGGAGGCAGGGCTTTTTGCTATCGGGCCCCACTTCTCTGGAATCAACTCCCAATTCAAATTCGTGGGGTAGATACTCTCTCTATTTTCAAAAATCGACTTAAAACATTCCTTTTAAATAGAGCATATAATTAGGGATCTGAGTATGGTATCTTTTATCTTTTTATTTTTTTTCCTCAAATTGATTTGTTTTTAACTTGGCCTTATTTTATTCGTATGATTGTTTTTGTTTTATCACTGCTATTGTTTTGTTGTCACTGTGTATTTTTACTGCCTGACTGTTGATTAATACTGTTTTTAATTGTTTGATGATTTGTTTAAAGCACCTTGAGATGCATTTTATGTATGAAAGGCGCTATATAAATAAAATTATTATTATTATTATTATAAGACACGACAGGCGGGGACAGGAGAGACACGAAGCGGCAGAGGAGAGAGGACAAGTCGGGCATCAGTGGCGGGCGAAACAAAGTCTCTGTTTTGAGTGGACAGAGCAGAACATCATACTGAGGGACGTCCCTTTAACTAGACATAGACATGGCCGATCTTTGTAAATGTCACTTTTATTTAGCATCGCATTGGGTGATGAGTCTGCAGGCTTCACCATCGCCATTTTACACCCTCCTCCACTGCATCTTGTTTCACCTGTTTGTCTTCCTTGTCTTCATGTTGTTCTCCTTCCATGTGCTACATATTTACCTCAGTGCTTTCTGAAGTACAGAAGATGAGTGATTGTGTGGAGGAAGAGGAAGACAGAGCAGAGTCTCCAGTCTCCAGCTGTCTGTCTTTGAAGAGTGACCGGTCCAAAGAACCACCTCTGGTCTTCAGTAATGAACCTGGACCCTCAGACACACAGTCAGACACGCTGATCACCAAACTGTCAGTATCAGCAATTTATGTATTTAGAACTGCATTTTGACATGAAATAAATACAAACATGCTGGTGTTTCCAGAAGTCAGTACCACAGACAGAGAGAAGAGTCTCCAGTCTCCAGCTGTCTGTCTATGAAGAGTGACTGCTCCACAGATTTACCTCTGGTCTTCAGTAATGAACCTGGACCCTCAGACACACAGTAAGAAGACTGCCATGTTATTAATCACCAAACTGTCAGTATCAGCAATTTATGTATTTAGAACTGCATATTGACATGAAATAAATACAAAAGGGGGTTCCGATGACGTCATCACACCAAATCGCAGCCTAAACTAACAGCTCCCTCGAAGAAAGACTAATTTTGCCAAGTTAAACCGTCAAATTAAAAAACTGTGATAACACCTGAACTGGCAAGTGGGGCAAAAATGGGAAAAAAGGATGGAGGCAAAAAAACACGTGCGAACAAAGAAAACACAGAGAACAGCTCACCTGGGCAAGTACAATATGGCGAAGCTAACGCTAATGCTAGCGATAATCTAGACGATTCTGCAAGTATAATAAAAGTTCCGGAGGAGATACGGGACTTTCGCAAAGACACAAAGCAGCAACTGAACGATATTAAATCCCAGAGTGAAGCTCGCGTTAAAAATGTGGAACAGGTGCTAAACAAGATGATAAAAGTGATAAACCAACAAGAAAATAAACTAGAGAAGGCAAGTTCTGAAGAACTTGCAGTTGTGAATGCTCCCTGTTGAGAAGCTGAAGCCAAATGCACAATGCTGGCTGTGAAAACTTAATAATGTCAAGAATATATGAAATATGTTGAATATTTGAAGGTTTTTGAAAAACTGGGGAATGAATATTCACACTGTTTTAAGAGGGAAAATCATAGCAGTATCCTCATACAAGAAGAAAATGAGAAATAAAACAGAGGAATTACAAAACAAGCTGAAAGAATTGGAAGGAAAACAGAAATTGAGTTTGTCTCAGGATATATTGAGGGAAATTAGAAAAATTAGGAATGAAATTGATAATTTGACAACACATGAAATCAAGAAAAGCCAAATGTTTCTGAAACAGAGACACTATGAAAGTGGAACTAAGTCTATGAAAATATTGTGGAACCTAAAAAAAAAGGATAGCAGAAACTACAATTCATAAAATTAGGGATCCAAGGACAAAAGTTATCAAGAATAAAGTGAAATTCAGGAAGCCTTTGAAGTGTTTTACAAAACTCTATACTTAAGTCCCATGGGGAAACATAGCTCAAATCAACACTTTCTTAAATTCCCTGGATTTAACCCACTTTAAATGAGGAAGAAAACAGAACGCTGACATAACTGAAGGTGAACTAACAGCCGCAATTAGAAGGCTTAAATTAAGCAAGTCACCAGGATCAGATGGTTATATGGTAGAATGGTATAAGGAATTTAAGAATGAGTTACCACCTATTATACTCCCCACACTAAACTGGGCTTTAAAAGGCACAAACGCCTCCCCAAATATGACCAGCAGGTGCCGCTATTATCAATACAAAACCATTTTTGGCTAATAACTCCCACATAATATGGCACACATTGTTAAACCTTATATCTAAGTGTTCCCTGCATACAGCTGAATTGTCTGATGTAGGCCACGCCCACTTTCACGCCACAATTCCATTCGCAAATTCACTAAATGTCGCAAACCTCCTTTTTCCAACTCCTCCCAGGCAATTTCTCCCATTTGCACCAAACTTTGCACACAGCATCTGTAGACCCTCCTGACAAAAACTTACTAAAATAATTGTGATTGTCCAAACAGCGGCCAAAATATGAAACAACAATTTCCTGCACATTGTGGTCAGACAGACAGTCTTCCATGTCTTGATGAAATACAGTCCCATTAACACTACAGTTTTTTTCATTGTGTTCCATGACCCGATGATGGTTTGTGAAAAATTTGGTACAAATCGGACAATAGGGGGTGCTTTAATTGCTGAATGACCAAACAACAGCTTGACTGCCTTTACTTTTGATTCCTTGACGGAAGTTGTTGCATGATCAAGCCCCAACAGCCGCATGCTCCAACAGCACCATGCCACGACGCGCGTGGACTGCGAGGGCCCGTTCATCGCTGCTTGCAGCTTTAATTATTATTATTATTACACATACAGAACTTCAACTAATAATGCAATTAACCGTCTCAAACAATGAATGTTTATTGTGTGTTTTTGTTGGGTTCCACCCCGCTTTTCCGAAACCCTGCTGTTCCGAAAATAGACTTCCATTCATCGTAATGGCGTGGTTTCCCATTTTTTCTAAAGACCCCGCTATTCCGAAAAGGCTATTGTGGTACCCCTGACCCTAACCCCTAACTCTAACCATATTGGGAAGTAATTGGAAGTTGAAAGTCGGATTCGGAACAGCAGTGTGTCAGAGTGGGGTGTGTCGGGATGGAGGGGTTTCGCATTGGAGGTGTTTTGGAACGTCAGGCTGTTCCCTTTTTGTTGTTAGCTTGTTAGCTGAATGTTAGCTCGTTAGAAATGCTACTCTACACCTAGCCAACAGTGTCGCCACTCTACACCTAGCCAACAATGTCTCTACTTTACACCTAGCCAACAATGTCTCTACTCTACACCTAGCCAACAGTGTCGCCACTCTACACCTAGCCAACAATGTCAATACTTTACACCTAGTCAACAATGTCTCTACTTTACACCTAGCCAACAGTGTCGCCACTCTACACCTAGCCAACAATGTCAATACTTTACACCTAGTCAACAATGTCTCTACTTTACACCTAGCTAACAATGTCTCTACTCTACACCTAGCTAACTCTAGCTGTGTTCGAAATCATCCACTCATTCACTCACTCCCTATCCCCTACATCGTGTATATGATATAGTGCACTACATCATGTACACAATGTAGGGTACGACGAGAGGAGAATTCGGACACTACACGGGTAATTTTCTGAACGTGGTTACATCAGCAGATGTGCCAGATACTCATGTGACGTGAGTGGGCGCGCTGAGCATCATGTAAACAAACCTGACGGTATAAAGATGTGATTCTTCATGGCGAATGTGTTTCTTGGTCAATAAACTGTTGAAATATCAATTATGTGTGAGTTTGGTATTGTCAGCTACTGTTTTGTGTCCTCGTCATGAGCTGTAAATGCTCGGGGTTGTGCACAAGCTGTAACATACCTAGCGCATGCGAATTAACGTTAGTGGTCAGCAGCTATTTAGCTTGTAAGCTATCGGCTACTTTCTTACGGAAAAAGTTGTGTTCTTCTTCTCCTCTGACAAACCACGACAGCATTGCATTGGGGGATACATGAGCACAATGTAGTGTACATCGCTTGTTCACTCAATTTTGTGGTGCATTGTGGGTATTTTGTCGTCCACTACATAGTTGATGAAATCAGCCATGGAGAATTCGAACAACACTACAAAATGGCGAACACACTATATAGTGCACTACATCCGTGATAGGGGGCGATTTCGAACACAGCTCGCATTTCTACTCTACACCTATCTGACAAAGTTCTGACTTTTATGAATGGAGGCCGTAACACTCACACAGAAACATTATGAAAGCAGCTAATTCAACATCCTGCTGCACGACTGCTGACTCAGACGCCTGTTTTAATGTCTTTACAGCGGCTGCCTGTTTAAGTCCTTCTGTGAGTCACCAGCTTCATGCTGACGACTGTCAAATACAACAAGTGCAGAACAAAGTGAAGTGATGTCTCAGTTTTAATGTACAGAACAGAATCATTGATGACGAGGAAACGATCAATCTTTACAATCACTTTGAATCATTTTGTACAGTACAGTACAAGTTCACTGATGAATTTATTACAAGAAGCTGAAAGATTGATGTAACTGTGATCCTGTACAGACTCAACTGTTCAGCACTGACAATGTTTCAGGAGGAGACACCACGACTCACCACACAGACACACTGAGGAACCAGAACTGGACCAGGACCAGAACCCAAATCCAGGATAAAGAGGTTCGGTGAATGTGGTGTCGAAGGTGTGGAGGTGGATCAGTGAGTCAGAGGAGACTCTGTAGAAGGACAGAGTGCCAGCAGGACAGTCCACATACACTGCTACTCTACCAGAGGAGGAGGAAGAGGAGGAGGAGGAGATGTCTGATTGTCTCTCATTGTGCCAGACAGAGTAACGACCATCAAAGCACTCCAGCATCCAGGACTGATCATTATATCCAAACACATAGTCTGTACTGTCTCCTTTCCTTCTGATTCTTCTGTAACTCACTGATATAGAAACATCTTCTGTCCACTCGACCTCGTGGACCAGGGCCTGACAGGTTCAACAGTCGCACTCGTCTGCCTGAGGGACAGGGAGGTTGTCCTTGGCTGCTGGACCCTCTGACCGGCCGTCTCACAATCATCTGTCCCATCAACAACTCTGTTTGACTGCATATGAACAAATACACTGTTATTAGACTGAGGGGCTGTGTGTGTGTGTGTGTGTGTGTGTGTGGATCATCATCCTGATCAATAACTGGTGGGATGAGACGGGACAGATACCTTTATGAGGGAAATATTGATGACATCACGTGCATCGATCCTCCAGCAGCAGAAATCATATGTGTGTCTGAACATTAACAGGAGGAAGAGCTGATCAATGTCATCAACCTCCTGACACGTTTCCTTTGGGCACTTTATAACATATTGTTACAGTGACGTCACTGCGTTCATGGATCAATATCCCCCCCGCCCCCCCACCAGCTGTATCCAGTTTCAAGTTAACTTTCACTTTCACTGATCCTCGTCGTGACACTGCAGCTTCTTCTCTCCATCTAAAGGTAATTTAATGGACATTTTGAATGTTTTACACTTTAATGACTCGGTGAAATAAGAGTAGAAGTGGAGTTAGTTGGTCAGTATCTGAACACAGAGTGGTTGTCACTGTGTAGCTCCACTTACTGATGACTGAAGGCAGCTTTTCCTGGCTGAATCAGCCTGTGGAGGAGGCCGAGACGAGCCGCCGCTCTCCCGCTGTCTGACGCACTAAACGCGGCTGGAGAGCAGCTGTTCGCCTGGATGCGGGAGCTGGAGGTGCTGAGGGGGCTGCAGCACCCCCTAAAACGAGGCTGTAACATGGGCCGAATTTACAAGAAGCCCCGAATCATTAAGAATTTGTCATCGACAGCGTTTCAAACAGTTTATAAAGGTCCTCTTAACTCAACAACTCACAAAATGGAGCGATTTTTCAAGGGAGTCTGGGGACTTCCTCTCCCTCCTCCTCTCCCTGCTGCTGTTGACTGTAGCTGATGTGACTTATAATATGTTAGTGTTCAGGTTCTTGTTCATAATGATCAGATACATGTTGTCCTGGAGGTTCAAATGAGTCCAAACACATGAATGTGGCCCACCATTCACTATGACGTTATTATATAGACTGAGCCCTCAGCACCAGCTGCGACTGACTTCCTGGTGTGAGACACTCCACCAACAGTCAGAATCAGAATCAGAAGCAGATTTATTGCCAAGAGGGATTTTACACCGACGAGGAATTTTTCTTGGTGAATAAGGTGCATGCATTGAAGACAATAAACAATAAACAAACAAACAGTGACTATAATATATACAATATAAGTCTCTTCTTTATGTCACTTTGACCTTAAATGTGATCAATAATCAAACACATTTCCCTTGAATTCGTTTTTTAGTGTTTTCTGGAAGTTTTATCCAGACGAGCCGTCTTATTCTGGAAGGATCTGACTCCCTTTGAAAGTAACTAAGTACAATTATCCCAGTACTGTGCTGAAGCACTTGTACTCTACTTGAGTGTTTCTGCTACTTCACACTTGTACTGAGCTAAATCTAAATCAGCCCTCTGAGATATTGAACTTCTCTACATTTAGTTGTGAATATGAAAGAGCACCCTGACAGAGAGATGTGTGACCACGCCCTTATGAAGTGACAGTTGCTCGTCTTGGGAATTAAAAACATTCAACGTTCAGATTTTACGGACCTCGACGTGAAATAATGTTTGTATTGAGCCGAAGAGCTAAAATGAATATTTAGTCCTGACGCAGAGAACGAAATGACATCATCTAGTCTGCTGTCAATCAAACCGTAACAAGCTGTGACAAGAAGTTTCCCAGAAGTGGATGAAAAAGAGGCTCAATAGGTATCACACACAGATAGAAAACCTTGAAGATAACTCAGCACAAGCCTGTGAAATAAAAGCAGTGAATGTGATATTACAGCCAGTGAAAAGTAATAACTCAATAAATGATGGAGTAATGCAACATCTGAACACTTTCTTCTAAAACAGTGTGAAGGAAATGAAAATAATCCTTGTGTGCACATGAACTTCACTGCTCCTTGTTGAGCAGCATGTGGCTCAAATCTTCCTCTACCTGTCGTTAGAAGCCATGTGGCGCCATCTGGTGGTGTAGAAGTGAACTGCAGGATGTTGTTGTATTAACACAGATGGTTCACATGGAATAAAAACAGCATCATTAATGACTTTATATATCATCTACAATAATACATCAGAATGTATTAATGATATTTAGTCTTGATCATCTGAATGTGTAAATAAACTAAAGATACGTGCCAAGTAAAGTTATAAAGTAGCATGAAGTGGAAATACGTGACTGAGGTACCTCAGAATTGTAGTTACTTATAGTACTCGAGTAAATGTACTTTCCTCCACTGTCACTGGTGTTTCTAGAACAGTGAGTCCAGTTGTGTCTTGCTGGTTAAACTGGTGTTCAGAGCAGACGACTCACTTCCAGTCTGATTGCTCCATGACACCATCTAGCTGACTGACAGTAGAAGTGCAGCATTCATGTGACACTGATATGAAGCAGCCAATCAGTGGAGGAGCAGCTGATGTTCTGACAGGAGACATGATGTAAAGGCTGATTTCAGTTGATGTGCAGATGAATGATTTGTGTTTTCTCTCCAGATGAAAGTGTTTGTGAGTTGAGCAGCATGAATCAGTGTGATGACAGAGAGGAGGGAGGCCCTTCCTCTAAAACCACTGGACCTGGACCTGAACCTGAACCTGGACCTGAACACAGCTGTGTGTCCTTCAAGAGTGACCGGTCAATAGGTCGTCTCATTGAGTTTAAAGGACAACAGCGTCCTGCTGTAAAGAGGTGAGCTGTTAATAACATTAATATGTGACTGATTCGTGCTTTAACTGTGGAGAAAGATGTTTTTTGAAATCTGATGTTTATTTTCAGCTTTGTTTTTCTTCACATAAATTTATATTGTCACTTTAGAAAGCGGCCCAATAGAACCAGTCTTCAACTCTTCATTTCACTTTATTGAATTAGTTTGGTCCAATATTCTCTGAGGTTTATTCCTGATGTTTTCCACTATTTTATGGACAGAAGCTTCTGTGTCTGAAGACTAGAAAGTGAATTAACATCTCTGGTGGGCTTCTTCTCTGTCCAACAGGAGATCAGCCTCTACTGGGCCTGAACCTGAACCTGAACATGGACCTGGAGCCAGCTGTGTTTCCTTAAAGAGTAACCGGTCAAAAGGTTGTCTCGTTGATTTTAAAGGACAACAACTTCCTGCTGTAAAGAGGTGAGCTGTTAATAACATTAATATGTGACTGATTTGTGCTTTAACTGTGGAAAAAGATGTTTTTTGAAACCTGATGTTTATTTTCAGCTTTGTTCTTCTTCACTTAAATTTATATTGTCACTATAGAAAGCGGCCCAATAGAACCGGTCTTCAACTCTTCATTTCACTTTACTGAACCAGCCATCATCCCTCAACAAGCTGGATTCCGACCTGGCAAATCCACAACAAGTCAATTTCTGAATCTCACACAGCACATTGGAGACGGGTTCCAGAAAGGACTGGTGACAGGAGCTGTCTTTGTTGATCTGTCTGCTGCGTATGACACTGTGAACCACCGCCTCCTCCTGAAAAAGATCTTGGAGAATACCAAAGTACTGGCATTCACAGATCTCATCGGAGCCCTCCAGAAAGATAGGCGCTTCTATGTTGTCCTTAACAACAAGCAAAGTCGCTGGCGACAACAACGGAACGGCTTGCCTCAAGGTAGTGTGCTGGCTCCACTACTATATAACATCAATGACCAGCCAATGGACCAGAACACTGAGCGGTTCATCTACGCTGGCGACCTCTGTGTAACATCCCAAGAGAGTACGTTTGAAGCTGTAGAAGCAAATCTCACCTCAGCCCTAGATGAGCTACACCTCTACTACGAGCGCAACCACCTACATGCAAACCCTGCGAAGACCCAAGCCTGCTCGTTCCATCTCAGCAACCGGGAAGCAAACAGACCCCTTAACATCACATGGTCTGGAACACCTCTTGAGCACTGCACCAACCCTGTCTACCTTGGTGTAACACTGGATCGCACTCTCTCCTATAAGGAACATGTCAAAAACACCAAACTGAAAGTTAACTCCCAAAATAACATTCTCCGGAAGCTGACTAACTCCAAATGGGGAGCCACAGCACACACATTAAGATCTACTGCTCTGGCCCTGTGCTACTCCTCTGTGGAGTATGCGTGTCCTGTCTGGGAGAGATCATCCCATGCCAAGAAACTAGACCCAGCATTAAATAACACCTGCCGCTCAATCACTGGCTGCTTGAAGCCCACCAACATAAACAACCTGCACCTCCTCACTGGCATTGCCCCTGCTGATGTGAGACGGGGAGTCGCCAGCCGAGTAGAGATGACCAAGGCCACCAGTGATGAACGCCACCTCCTCTACGGACGTGTACCCCCGGCCCAACGGCTGAAGTCCAGGAGAAGCTTTCTCAGCCATGTCCAGCCCCTAATAGCATCACGGGAAGAAACCAGACTCCAACTATGGACAAAAAGGCTTGAGGACGACCCCCCTCCTGTTGACATGGGTATCCCTCCTTCTGAAGCCCTCCCTCTGGGCTCAGAAGCACCATGGGTCCAGTGGAAGACGCTCAACCGCCTGAGAACAGGAACAGGGCAATCAAAAGCTGCCATGGCCAG
This sequence comes from Pagrus pagrus, assembly GCF_965226575.1. Taxonomy (NCBI): domain Eukaryota; kingdom Metazoa; phylum Chordata; class Actinopteri; order Spariformes; family Sparidae; genus Pagrus; species Pagrus pagrus. The sequence continues at coordinate 23,550,585 of NC_140200.1, read as the reverse complement.
ATGGGGTTATGAAACTGGCCAAACCACCTGTGAATGTGGAGAAGAGGACCATACAATGCAGCACTGCCTTGTCTGCCCTCTACTACCCAACCAGTGCCGCTCAAAGGATCTCGCAGTGTTCAATAAAAATGCAAAGGACTGTGTAAAGAATTGGAAAACTGTCATATAACCAACCAGCTTCAAAGACACGAAAAGAAGAAGAAGATTGAATTAGTTTGGTCCAATGTTCTCTGAGGTTTATTCCTGATGTTTTCCACTATTTTATGGACAGAAGCTTCTGTGTCTGAAGACTAGAAAGTCAATTTCCTTCATTGGTCGTTTCCTTCTCGGTCTAACAGGATCTATGGGAGAGCAGCATCAGCTGGACCTGGACCTGAACATGGACCTGGACCTGGACCTGGACCCAGCTGTGTGTCCTTCAAGAGTGACCGGTCAAAAGGTCGTTACGTTGATTTCAAAAGACAACAACCTCCTGCTGTAAAGAGGTGAGCTGTTAATAACATTAATATGTGACTGATTCGTGCTTTAACTGTGGAGAAAGATGTTTTTTGAAACCTGATGTTTATTTCAGCTTCGTTCTTCTTCACTTAAATTAATATTGTCACTTTAGAAAGCGGCCCAATAGAACCAGTCTTCAACTCTTCATTTCACTTTATTGAATTAGTTTGGTCCAATATTCTCTGAGGTTTATTCCTGATGATTTCCACTATTTTATGGACAGAAGCTTCTGTGTCTGAAGACTAGAAAGTGAATTAACATCTCTGGTGGGCTTCTTCTCTGTCCAACAGGAGATCAGCCTCTACTGGGCCTGAACCTGAACCTGAACATGGACCTGGAGCCAGCTGTGTTTCCTTCAAGAGTAACCGGTCAAAAGGCCATTTCATTGATTTTAAAGGACAATTGCGTCCTGCTGTAAAGAGGTGAGCTGTTCCTGCTTGTCCCAGTCAAAGGTTGATATTATTGAATTTAAACAACAACATTCTTCAGACAGACAGTAAGTTGTCCTCATGTTGCTCTCTGTTGATGTTTGTCCTCATTAAATCCAGTCTGACCAGTTGTCCTGATGGTCTTCATGTCCTCAGAGTGATGATGGAGGACGAACTTTACAGTCCTTGTTCTGTGTAAAAATACTTTTTAAAGTTCAGCTGAGGATAATATGAAGCTTCAGAAGTCTGAGCTACACAGAACAAGTGGAGATTCTCCTAAGACTTTTTAGTCTGATGTACCGACAGTAAAGTTTGTTATCTGTCAGAATGAATTCATGATCCACAGACTGAAATCATTCAGCTTCATGTTTCATTGAACTCTGGTGTGTTGATCCTTTTCTTGTTGATAGCTGCTAGTTTCTATAGCAGCTTGTGTGTCTGAAGAATAAAAAGTGAATTAACATCTCTGGTGGTCTTCCTCTCTGTCAACAGCAGACCAGCCTCTACTGGACTTGGACCTGGACCTGAACATGGACCTGAGCCGAGCTGTGTGTCCTTCAAGAGTGACCGGTCAATAGGTCGTTTCATTGATTTTAAAGAAGAACAGCCTCCTGCTGTAAAGAGGTGAGCTGTAAATAACATGAAAATATGACTGATTCATGTTTTATGTTATTTATTCAGAGAAATTTGTTTAAACTTCTTGTTTTTTTTCAGCATCGTTCTTCTTTATGTACATTTATATTGTCACATGTGGAGCTGCCCAGTAGAACCAGTCTTCATCTCTTGAGTCCAGTTTAACATTTGTCTGATAACTAGTTGAGTGTAACATAGTGGTTTTATTCAGGCTAACAGATGCTAGCTGCTAACAAAGGATTATTGTGACTCCACTATGTTCCTCCATCAAGTCATCATTTCCTGGTCTTCAGTCATGTGACCACAGAAGTTGAGACATGTCAGTCGTGGCCATTTGTCAAAAAATCTCAATCAAACTTCAAAATGCAAATCAAAGAGCAGTAAAGCTTGTTATTAGCAAAAATATGAACTAACAACAAACAAGTAGCTCTTTCACAAGGACATGGAGCAGCCAGCCAGTGGGGAGATGAAGTCAGCTAGGAGTCTGAGGGCATAAAGTTTATCAAGACATGTCACAAGGATGGTTCATGTTTAACTCACAATATAAATGCAGTTATTCAACAAAAATAAACAACATTACTTTAAAACAAAGGATGTTTTTGGTCCCATTTCAAACTGTTTCACTGGATGTCATGGTCTGGGTTTTGGTCATACGGGACACAATGATTAAATGATTCAGCTCATGTTGGCTGCGTTTTAGCGGGTGTTTGTGGGCTGCAGTGGTCCTGTTCATCTTGTAGTGAACAACAGTTGTCCAGATCTGCTGCATGCTTCTGTTCGGATGCTGAAATAAATGGACCGTGGTGTGTTCGACGTATGACACCACAAAACCAAACTACTGAGGAGACTGTGCCTGTTTGGGAACAAACTCTTTGCTTGCTGCCATGTTGTTGTCTTTGTCTCCATGGAGAACATTTTGTTCCTTTATTATTCAATCAAATAGAATAGATTTGAAACCAAAAAAGAGATTTGAGAGCAAAAGAGAGTAAGTGGCAATCAAAATTGAGTTTTTTTGAGATCGAAACAGAACAGGTTGCAATTGAAAAGAAATATGAGAGAGCATATTTCTTCAACTTCAATCAAAACTAATGTTTGTAAGTAGAAACATATGACCATTTTGCTTGCAGATCAGTCCTCTTTGCTTTCAAGTTAAAAACCTTTGCTTGCAAATCAGTCCTCTTTGGTTGCAATTTCTAAAGTTTTGTTTGCAAATTCAACTGCACTTGATGGGCGGGGCCTACGCTGGTGGATGAGAGAAGAGTTTCTATTGGTTGGTTTGACCTGGCTCCAGCGCCAGCTACGCCTTCCGCATTATACCCACTTCCCCCTTGTGCTGTGCTGCTTGGAGGTAAGTTGATAGCCTGTTGCTCTTGAAACGTTTCCCATAAGTAATGAATTGCGCTATATATCGTTGGCTACAGCCTGCCGTACATTCACAACAACAACAACAAGTAATGAATTATAATGCCCTGCTGCTGCAAGCACACTGATTAGCAGCATCATGGTTGTCTCTGCTAGTCACGGCGTGAGCAGAGTAGCCTAATGAGTGAGTGAATTACAGGGAGGCGTATACAACGTAGGGCTGTGATTTAAACATTTAGTGTTGCATGGTACTCGCGGTGCCAACACGTCACGGTTCCTACACAACAGTACTACCGTCGATTACTAAACTACCGCTGAACGCGGTGCCAGTTTCCACTGTGTAGCGGGCTGCCGCTACTCCTCACGGCTCCGTTCATTTGCAACCTGTTCTGTTTCGATCTCAAAAAATTTTTTTTTGATTGCCCCTCTCTTTTTTTTCTCTACTCTCTTTTGCTCTCAACTCTCTTTTTTGGTTTCAAATCTATTCTATTTGATTGAATAATAAAGGAACACAATTCTCTCCATATGTCTCTCTGTGGATAGTGAATGTGGGGAGAGGGCGGAGCCGACTTTGAACTACAGGAGCCCACTATGAACTACAGGAGCGCATGGGGAGCGGCGGTGGAGCAAGTTAAAGAGAAAAAATATTTTCTTTTTAAAAATCTTCCTAAACCACAAACTCGAATTAATCTATATTACTGATTTATCTCCCAGCACTATTCTATCCTCACGTGTCATTTTTCAGTTTCCACTTCCTCCCTTTGTTTGTTTTCCCGCTCTTTTTCTGTGTACACCTGTGTCTCATGAGTTCATCACAGCAGTACGACGGTGCACACAGTGAACAATTACTTTTAACCTCTTCATCATGTTTGACTTCATATAGTGTTTGTTTGTGAAACGTGCAGTAAAACAATTTGTAGTTGTTATTCTCATGTTCATTCAGTTGATCTGAGCTCAGTCTCAGTCTTTGTCAGTTTGTGTTAGGAGCCGAGTTGTTTTTTTTAAAGTGCCATCAACTGTTAAATCAGCTGCTGTAGTAGTTGCTGTGAAGTTCACAGACTTCGCATTCAGACACCAGTTTGCAGCGAGCGTCCACGTTTTTCCGATCAGATCCACTGGGACGCTTTTAGATTGGAAGTTGGGAATACCTTGCAAAGGAACGCACCATGAAGCCAGTGTTTTCCCCTCACTGTTCGTTGGTGCGTCTGTTTTGCTCCTGTGTTTCCTGCGTGTCTCACCTGTTCTCCTTGTGTCTCCCTGGTTTGTTTAGTTTTACACTTGTGGATTTCTGTTTTGTTTTGACTGCTTTGCCTTTGGATATTTCTCTGCCTGCATTTTTTTGCTTGCCTTTTTGATTTTTGAGATTTCAGTTTGTTTGTACCACAGCTGCTGATGCCACCTCCCCAGCTCATCACAACAAAGATGACACTGGACCATAGACTGGTAGAACACCTGTAGCAGCCTAGGGCTACACTGAAGGACCTGAGCCTCCTCAGAAAGAACAGGCTGCTCTGTCCTTTCCTGATTGAAGGCTTCAGTGTTGTCCAACCAGTCCAGCAGTTGCACACTTATGAACTGTTGTAGGTGTCAGCCAGCTGCACCTCCTCCCCATTTATTGTAACAGGGATGTGGGGCTCCTTCGGCACCGGAAGTCCACCACCAGCTACTTGGTTTTCCCAATGTTGAGGTGGTCACACCAATGAAGATGGTCAGTTTCTTTCAGATATTAACAGGGTTAATAAGGTTCTCACTCGGCAACCCGACTGAATCTTGATCCTGGTCCTGTGTCATCCACCCCTGCTGATGCCCAGGCAGACCTCCAATGGTCTCTTGTGCACTCTCCAGCCCATCCTCCCGGGGGCTTCTGTCTGGTCGCCATCCTGACCTGCTTTGCCTTTTGCCTCGGCTTCCTTGTTGCCCCCTGGACCTGCTTTGCTCTCCAGACATGGTTTGCCCTTCGGCTCTGGTTCCTGGTCGCTCAATGCCCACCCCCTGTGCCTTTCACCCAAAAATCCCCAGTTGGCATTTTTTGTCTTTTCTAGTTTCTTCTCACAGGGTGTTGGGGTATCTATCTGTTTGTTTTCTCCAGTGAATGCAAAACGCTTCTGTAGGTTCCAGTGCGAAAGTTGTGTCGATAATCACCCAAAAGCAACACACGAAAAAGTCAATTAACTTTGGGGTCACACAAATCAGACAGAATAAATATCAAAATCAGGTTTGGCCCGGGCCCGTTTTTTTTTCTCAAGTTTTTGATCTGAGCATAAAATCAAAGGTACACAAAACAAACCGGTATTTGCTTTTTTGGTATCAGATTCATAAACAAACAACTAAATAATGGATAATTTTTTCATACGCCAATGTTGGAATCTCAATTGAATACAAGTTTATTGAGACTCAATTTTTTTTTGCACTGGACAGTAGCTGGGTGGTCCTGTCCACAGTATTAAACGGGTAAAGAGCTGGAGGGACTAAACCAGACAAGCTGCTGAACCAACCCAGTAAACTGACTGACTGTTGATTCACAGTGGGATCAGCAGTACGACCAACACTTTGATGTCAGGGGAAACCATCTGATTCAATGATGTCATCAACACTTTAACTCAAAGGACCTTCAGCTTTTGTTTGTCTCTGAGTGGACAGACATAACATGACACAACATGTGGCTGATTCTTCATGATTCCTCCACAGAGTCGAACAGGAGAGCTCAGAGGTTCCCAGTGGTCAGTCTGCCCAGCAGCATCAAGCACACCTGGACTCCATATTTATGGTCTGTACATAAACAACTATTTTTACATCTAGTCTGTTCACAATAATCTGTATGCTGCACTTTACAGACCAGTGGTGCATCTGTCAAACATGGATCTGATGTTTGTGTAACCCAGTAGAATCAAAGATTCCTTATTTTCTATAAAGATAAATATCATTGAAAATATAATACTTTTATTTTCCTGCTACTTTCAGGTTCACCATACTATGCTGAATTGAAGTTATTTGGTTGATTTAGGTGCCTGTCAATTTTATTTTATTGTTATTGGTCAAATCATGCAGTAATTAAGTGATATAGGAGGGAGGAAGCAAGTCCCACTCTTTTTCAGGTAGCAAGTGCAGTTGTATGCGCAGACACACCAGAGTAGCGAGAGAAACACGCACATGCGAACAAGTGAGAAAGGACAGATAATTCTGTTGGTTTTAATACACACAATTTGGTTGTAACCATTTTAAAGTGTTTGAAAGTGACACCAGAGGTGACTGAGACGACCCGAAGCCTGTGGATGTGGGTTTTACTGTATGCAGACCGTCTTGGTGAGTCAGTGTTAGCGAAGCTAATGTTGCTAATGGCGGTAGTGCGTGTCAGCTTGCTAGCTAATGTGCTACATGTAAAACGTGATGGTTACTGCTTGATTTGTTAAAAGCTTTATGTTTCATTAAAGGGCACATATTTCAGTGTTAATATGAAGGAAATGAATGTGAGCCACAGCTGTTTTGTTTAAATTGTAAACAATTTGGTATTTTCGAGTACATTTAATATCTTAAATATCCTGTAAAACAGGGTTGGTTAAAAATAGAGTTCATTAAAAGTATGAGAAAAGGTTAAAAGTAAGGTAAAACCATGACTTTAAGCAAGATTTAAAGATTTTAGAAATGTTATATTGTAAATTGTTAAATTGTATTTCATTTCATGATGTTAAAAAAAAAACAAGCACATAAAGAGATTTATGGTTAACATTAGTAATCATAATATATGGTTAAAAGCTAAAAAAAACTATTCATAATTCATATAATATGGATTAAAAACATTCCATAAAATGATTTGGGTTGAAGCTACTATTATCACAGAACTATATGATAAAGATAGTTACTACTGTGTTTTCTGAGATTTTTGTGTTCTTAGATTTAATCTGAGATATGGCCATAAGTGATCATAATTTGTATAAACTGTATACAATAAGGTTTTATATTGGTGTTCAGGCTAGGTTTTTGATACCCCTGGAAACTCCCTTGGATTTGGGAAACCGGACACTGGATTTTCTCCCTGATGAGGGAGATGGCGAGCTACTAGGATATCTGACTGCTTTATCCATCAGAGAGGGGACCCATCCATTCCTTCTTCAAAGTACAAGTTCACCGGTGTGGTAGGATTTGTCACAACTCATCCTGATGCTGACTTATTACAAATAGGGTGCACCCAGAAGAACAAAAAGACACTTACAGAAACTTGAATTGAACTCTTTTACGAGGACGACTATAAGACTTGACTGAAAGACCCTGTGCTAGAACTATAAACTGTTGGATGCCGGCAGCTAAGTTGTAAACTTTATTTTTTTTTCTATGTTTTTTCTAAAAGATATTGTCACGACCGGCTCAAGAAGCCATGACAAGAGACAGTGAAACGCGGATAAACGTAAAGATTAACAATATTTATTTAAATTGTAACTAAACCCCCAAACCACTTTTTTCTGCTGAAAACAAATGTATTTGGGTATGAAGTAGTGTTGTTGATGTATTCTGGTCCAACTCTTGACATTTTAGTCAAAGTATTTCAATTTGGTGTATTTTGTTGTAAAAATGTAAGAGTGACTGCCCTCTATGGGTTGAAACCCGGCTATTACAATCAAATTTTGCTATTGGCTGAGATGGAGGCCAATGACGTTTTGGAGGCAGCTTACATCACGAGCCACCACTGTTCGCCCCGCCCCGCTGTGTGTGTTTTTGCATGTGTGTGTGTGTGGGGGGGAGCTCTGTTGGAGGCTGCACAGAGTGACTGGACGTGTCTTAACTGCTCCTGGAGCCCTGCCCACAATCAAGGCATTTTTTGAATTTCCAGCCCAGATGCACCTCAGCCAAAACCTAGGGGTTTAGTTACACTTTAAGTAATGAGGTGTGAGGTGTGAATGTGTGGTTATCAGTGTGTCTGCCGATGGGTGCATGTGAGTGATGTTTGCGGAGCGTTGGAAAGTGCAGAAACCAGGCCGAAGCCAACAAAACACGACACAATGAAGCCGGAGGAAAACAAGGTCCTTCTGGAGAGCGAGAGCGACTGAGACGGCCTGCTCTTAAAACTTCCAGGAGACTGGCCAGGTGCTCCTGGTGTCAAGCCCCGCCCACTGAGATACCTGCAGACAGAAGGAAGGGATACACAAAGCAGGCCCTCGAACAGCAGGGGGCCGTCACACCCCCCTCCATAAGAAGGTGGCCCGATCTCAGGGCCACAAAGTAATGCAATAACAAAACCCACACCAATACCCATCTTTCACCACATTGGCTAGTAGTGCCATACATTTACAATCATAAATCATTCCATATAACTACACATATCATACATTACCATATTGGGCTTAACTCTCTTAACCAGTGGACTGTTTTGTTTTACCTGCTGCCTGCTATTCACCTCTGGTGCTCATCACCATCACCACGCCCTCCCCCTCAGCAACCTGGTCCCAAGGAAGCAATTTTAAGAGAGGAAAGCAGAGACAGGGACACAAAGAGGCAAATATGCATCATTAGCTTAAGTTAAAGGTATAGTTGGTAATCCTGTTCAGAAACACTTTTTGTTATACTGGGTGAAATGGTCTTCCCACCCTGAGAGTAGTCCATACATAATGTGTTCAGAAAAAGGAGCGAAATAAATCAGACCTCTGTGGCAGCTGCAGGCCTGTAAAAACTCTGACCAATCCCTCCCTCTCGGTCCGAGTGGAAAGAACCAATCAGATGCCTTCATGTCTCGCACCCCCCTCTGTCCCCCCCCCTGCACGCACTCATCACGTGTCACATGTTGCCGGATATATTCAGCACACTCCATATGGAGTTAGCAGGAGATACACACTCCAGGTCAGAAGGTGGCGGTAATGCACACCTAACAGTCGTTTGCCAACAGCCATAAAACAACAGAAGAAGAAGAAGAAGAAGCAGAGTTAGCAAGAGAGAACAATGGTAGAGAAAATGCAGCCAAAAGTAGCACTTCCAGAAGTGATGCAGAGGTTGCTGTCTTTCTGTTGGACAGGTAATTATTTGTTTTGCTTCGGGGGATTTGTTATTTTCATGAAATATGTAACGTTAGCCAACCTAGCTACTTTTGTAGCTTGTAATGCTAACGGCTCTCCTCTGCCCTGCTGACAGACTGTCTGATGCGCGTTCAAGTGTGTGGGGGCGTGGCTTCGGACGGAGCACTGACGGGAGGGGGAGAAGGGGATGGAGCTTAGACGAGGTGCCACTTTCAAATCTTGCTAGCTCTCCAACATTACCAACTATACCTTTAAATGCTGGAAATGTTACTGACAAGGTGTTCTGGACAATGCGTCTGCAACCACATTGCAAGAATTGGGGCATCACACATTAACGTCTTTATTCATTCAAAAGCCTGCTGACACACAGGGGACCAGACAAAGGTTGCTTTTGCTTTCAATAAATCAGTAAGGGGCGCAACTACTTCAGAAGGGTTCCTACAGAAGCTCCTATAGTAGCCCACTAAACCGAGAAAAAGCATTACTTCTTTCTTTGTAACCGGTACAGGATAACATGCGACTGCCTGGACTTTTTCCTTCACAGGACAGACGGTACCCTGCCCAACCACCTGTTGGGAATGGATGGTAGGGCAGGTGTGGTTATCAGGAATTAATAATTATTGAGAATAATTATTAAAATTAATAAAATAAAAATTAATAAAATTGATTTTCAAATAGTTAAAAACGGGGCACCACTCTGAAATCAGGGACCAATAACCAGACCAAAATTAGTCTCAAAGAAGGGTTCACTTTAAATGTAAATATTTGTAAAATATTTACAATTAAAGGAACAGTGAAGGAAATGAATCCCAGCACTGACCATCACAACCAATAAATGCTACAAAACATATGCACAAAATAATCACAGAAAACTGCTATGTACAATATAATAGACTTTATTATTGTTAGCAAATTGATTAAATCAATAATACTTTCAATAAACACAAATCAATTACTCAACCAAAGCAGCTAAACTATGAAACTAAACTAAGACAAACTCAAGCACAAATCACAAAGAAGCATGGGTGTGTGTGTGTGTGTGTGTGTGTGTGTGTGTGTGTGTCAGAGACAAAGAAAGAGGAGCCAAAATGGCGGTTGTAGTCAAAGAAACAAAATGGCCGAGAGCCAAAATGGTGGTCACGCTCCCTTGGAGGGTGACGTCACGGAGTGTTCCGTTTAAAGGACTACAAAAATGGCCGAACAGGAAATAGGACACTCACGTTCGTTCGACTACAAAAATGGCCGAAACGTGACTTGGAGAAGTCACGCGTGGATACGAATTCAAAAGGACAATAGATTTTGCTGAATCATATGTCTGGAATTCCAAAAATGGTGCCAAGTGAATACGTCACCTAAAGCTAGTCAAATGAACGATTGAGATTTGAACAACGGCAATGGTTACACCACCGTTGGACTCGTGTGCACTTTGATTGCACACAAGAGGAATTTGTAGGGAAAGTGACCTACGGTTCCACAAAAGGTGGACGTGCTACTACGAGGCGTCCGTCTCTGAAGTCATAAAAGGGAGATATCATGAGACACACGTATCTTATGTTATAGCGAGGTCATCAACCATAAGTCTCCAACACGTCACCCATAAGATTACGTGTGCGCGCGTAACCCCTAATGTGTGTGTACATGTACATGTGGGTTAGTTTAAGAGAGGGAGAGAGAGAGAGCAAGACAAAGACAAAGGGCCAACGCCCTTAGCGGCGGCTAAACTAATCAGCTCGTAATGAGCGGAAAGTGAAAGCAAACAACATGTTTTACCACATAAAATGAACAGCAATAAAAAGAGGGACACGGCGGTCCACAAAACTCACAGAGAACAATGTAGCTCACAAGCATACAATACACGCTCACTTCTAGTATCTGCCCAGACACTAATTAAGCCTCACTTGTAGTCGCGTCTTCCTTAATCCAGCTCGCTTCCTTGGCATGGATTAAAGGCGGGTTGCAGTTTCTGCGTCGGCTGTTAAAACCCTTTAACACCGGTGGTATCGTCGCCGATAGGATTTTACATGCGTTGCTCTCATTGCCGTAATTCCTAGACCGTTTGTGCTATCGAAACTTTAAAATTTAAACGGTTCCTGAAAGCTGTGACTCTGGCCTTTGCACCCATATATAGCTTATTACGTAGGCTGTAGGTATCGCGAGTTGTCGCCGGGCGCATACAGGCGAGCCAACGGGATTTTACGCACGTTGTTCTCATTAATTAAAATTTCAACGGTTCCTGAAAGAAGAGACTCTGGCCTTTTCACTCATATATGGGTTATTACGGTAACTCGTTTCTGTGCCTGCGGAAAGACAAAAAGCACACAGAGAGGAGAAAGACGGAGAGGAAGACCGAGAGGAGAGAAGGACGGCAGACGCAGACATTTTTAGCATTTTTACGAGACGTTTTTATGACAATTGTGTGGCATTTGAGCATATTTGTGAGAGCAAGACATGTCAAGAAAGTCATCAAGGGTGACAAAACCTTCGCAGAGGTTCATTGAGGATCACAGTGACCATGATGAAGGAGCAACTTCATCTGAACCAGAGCATGTAATAAACGTTGTAGCTAGCTAGCTAATAAGCTAACATTTTTATGACTAATGTACTTACTGTAAGTCACTTTCACAAAACAGGCCAAAAAATAAAAACTGAGGCCAAGGCTCACAAACTTTCTTGGACAGATGTTTTATAGTTAAAATTTCAAATAAACGTGTAATATGTTTGTCTATGTGCAAATACAGTTTCTACTCTACTAAAAACCTGTTAAATCCAATTTCGTTTTGTGTTTTCTTCCCCTTTAAACTGTTATTACAAACTCAAAACATACAGTAATGTCAAATAATTGCCAGATATTGAAAGATTAAGTAATCCTGGAAAAAGGTGCAAAAGAATTTACTCAGCACATTTTCTGACATTTTTATAGCCAAAACAACAAAATAAGTCCAGGCGGCCTGTTTGAGGCTTAGGTGTTAGACAGCGTAGTCGACGGGCAATAAGAAAACGGGCAAGCGCGGGCGTTTTCTGAGGAAAAATAAAATTATCCTCCTTCTGCAGGCAGGTAAAGAGAGGCTGGTTGCACAGCATCTTTTCTGGATCCGAAGCGAGTTTGGTGAACACGGCGCAGTTTTGGCTCGTCCGGCGAGATGAAAGACTGCGGCCTAGGTGGGAAAAATGAGTCCAGACATCTGTAGGACCCCTTCTGAGTAATAGTTGCACGGGCGAAAGCTGATGCTTCAAGCAACACGTAACTCTGGGACTGCGTTGAAAAGGGTCTGCCGCTGTATTTATCTCCTCCGGTGTCGGCGGAAGTGATGCGTTCAGGTGCGCCCACAGACAATAGGAAATGGGGGTTTTTGCACTTTCCTTTGGTTACCAGGCTTTTACAGTGCAATTAAGCCGCATCGAAGCATTGAGCTGCACGCGGTCCGATCCGACGTCAGAACCATGTGGACGGTCCCAACACACCCGACCTAGATAAGTCACCGTCGCCCTCGCAAACTCACACTTGGCAAGGTTGACGGTGAATCACCCTCGGTCAAGCGGCTGAACAGGGCCCGGATGCTCCAGGCTCCAGATGTTGAGACCAGGTGTCAAAGAACACGACCACGTCATCTAGATATACAGCACACCCTTCCAGGTCACCCAAAACTTTAGTCATCAACCGCTGAAAGGTAGCGGGAGCATTCCGCAACCCAAAAGGCATGACTTTATAAGAAAACAGACCATTTGGTGTTATGAACGCTGAGATGTCACGTGCCCGCTGGGATAAAGGAACCTGCCAGTAACCTTTTAATAAATCGAATTTACTGACAAATGTTGCCTGTCCTACCAGATCGACGCAATCTTCCATACGCGGAAGCGGAAAGGAGTCGGTGACAACATTCACTTTTCCAAAGTCGGTACAGAACCTGAATGTGTTATCGGATGAGATGTGTGGTAAGTTGTTTGTGTTAAGTTGCTGGTGGGGTCATTAGTGAAACTAAAGGTAAGGTGAGTGTCAGCTGGTGTTCACATCGTAACGGAGCCATTTTCCCCTGGTAGGTTGTAGCAGCGTTGCTCCCTTGGGCTTTGCTGGGTTTGTTTTTTTTCTCTAGTGCTGCGGTGATAGTGGTCAGAGCTTGTCTCGGGAGCATGGCCGTGGTTGTGGGTTGGTTGCCAGAAACTGGTCGCTTTCCCAGGCCAGCGGTCTCCAGTGCATAAATACCCGCCGCAGAGCTGCATGAAGACTAGGGATGAGTCAAATTATGTAGTTTCGGTTAGGCAGTTTAGTTAGTGGGGATTGTGCGCTCTGGCTGAGGTCCTCGCGTGATCACAACGCTGTCAGTCGCTTTTTCCTGGTATTGAGAGGTGTAACATTTGGGCTTTTCTCTGGTGTGTGTGCCATGGCTGAGGTGGCTGAGTTTTTTAAGGCTCCAGTGGAGGAGTTATTGGATTGGAGTATTATGATGTTGAGATCTCTGATAAACGGTTGAAGGATACGGTTAAAAGTATTCTGCGCGCTAATCTGAGTGATATGGGTGTGTTGACAGGCAGTGCGCAAGGTGGAGGGTTTGGCTCCGCCGGTGGTTACGGTTGGTGGGCCTAGTAGTCTCAAATTTGAGCAGCAGAGGGAATTGCTGTTGTTGCAGTTGGAACATGATAAAGTGATGAAGACTGCCGAGATGGACAAGCAGATGGCAGTCCAAATGCTCCGCTACCAAACGGAGCAAACAAAGCTGTCTTTGGAGCAATCCCGGCTTGAGTTGTTGAGAGGTGGAAGCTCTGTTGCTGGCGCTTCGGGAGAGCAGGAGAGTTCCTCTGTTCTTCCCGGGGGCGAGGGTGAGTGTTTTGATGTGCTTGGCAACTTGTGGCTGCTTCCGAAGTTCAATGAGAAGGATCCAGAGACGTTTTTTTCTCTATTTGAACGTGTGGCTGCATCGAGAAAGTGGCCGGAGTCGACGCGCACGTTTATGTTACAATGTGTTTTGACTAGGAGAGCTCAAGAGGCCTATTCATCCCTTTCCTTTGTTGACAGCCAGAGTTAATCGGTGGTGAAGTCTGCTGTTCTCAAGGTCTATGAGCTGGTCCCCGAAGCTTACCGTCAACGGTTTCGGACGTGGTGGAAAGCTGAGAAGCAGACGCACCTGGAGTTTGCCCGCGACCTGTCGGTTCTGGCCGTGGAGTGTTTTGAAGATTTATGTGATCTGATAGTGTTAGAGCAATTTAAGAACTCTGTTCCTTAGAATATTGCGACCCACATCGGTGATCAAAAGGTAAAGACTGCCATGGAAGCGGCTGCGCTGGCAGATGATTATGTCCTGACGCACAGGCATGCGTTTGGAGTGGGGCCCGCTCGCAGCTCTGGTTTTGTTGAGAGTGCCGGGGTGTGTGATGTGTATCCTCCTGTTTATCCGGCTAGAGCTGATGTGAGGGTTTGTGGCGTGAGAGGTGCCAAGAAGATTTGTAACTTCTGCCATAAGAATGGTCACTGGAAAGCTGATTGTTATGTTTTGAAAGCTAAGGCAAAGCTGCCCATGACGCACGTAATGGGTGCGTGTTTAGCAGTGTCTGCGCCCGAGGTGCCTGGGGTTCATTTGGGTAACGGGGTGTTGCAGCGAGATGTTGCAGCTGGTGAGCTTGATGCTTTCTTACCTTTTGTGTCTGGTGGATTTGTCTCTTTGGTGGGAAGTGAGGAGAAGGTGCCAGTTAAAATCCTGCGTGACACGGCTGCATTTGACTCCTTTATCCAGGCTTCGGTGTTGCCTTTTTCAGAGAAGAGTGATTCTGGGCTCACTGTCCCTGTGCTGGGCGTAGGCATGCAGGTTTTGCAGGTCCCGCTGCATAACATTCAGTTGTTCTCGGACCTCATTCAGGGTCAGGTGGCGGTTGGCTTGCGTCCAGCACTGCCGATTGAGGGCATTACGCTCATTTTGGGTTTGTTGTTTCCTCTGTCCCCTATGTCAGTACACATCCGGACGAATGTGAAGTGAATTTTCCAGAGGTCTTCACAGCCTGCGTGGTGACGCGCATCATGGCGCATGCTGATGCTGCTATTCACGACCGCGCGTCGAAAGGTGCGAGGCACGACGTGTCGGAGCTGGTTGCATTTTCCATGTCAGATGTTCCACTCTCAGTTTCGTTGGAAGACCTGAACACTGAACAGCAAGCTGACCCTTCTTTGGCAGCTCTTTTTGAGCAGAAGACGTGAGTGAGAGCTCTCGGGGTTATGTTGTTGACAATGACATTCTTTTGAGAAAATGGGTTCCCCACGGTGACGATTTTGTTGCCGACCCAGTCTTCCAGGTCGTGGTGCCATTTAAGTTTCGGGATGCGGTGCTGAGGTTGGCACATGATGATGCTGGCCATTGGGGGGGTCAGGAAAATGGGGTCTTGCAACATTTTTTTTGGCCGCGTCTGAAGCGGAATATTGCTGGGTACATCAAGACCTGTCATACGTGCCAACTCACAGGTAAACCCAACCAGGGAATAGCACCCGCGCCCTTGTTCCCTATTCTAGCTGTCAGTCAGCGTTTCGAGCACTTGATCATTGATTGTGTGGGGCCGTTGCCTCCTTCCAGGTCTGGTGCTGTGTACCTCCTCACTGTAATGTGTCAGACTACACACTATCCCGGATGAGCCCCCACTTTGTCACGACTGGCTCAAGAAGCCATGACAAGAGACAGTGAGACGCGGATAAACGTAAAGATCAACAATATTTATTTAAGTAACGTACACAAATCATAATAATGCCATGAGGTGTGAACGTGTGGTTATCAGTGTGTCTGCCAATGGGTGCATGTTAGTGATGTGTGCGGAGTGTTGTAAAGTGCAGAAACCAGACCGAAGCCAACAAAACACGACACAATGAAGCCGGAGGAAAACCAGGTCCAGAGGGAGAGCGAGAGCGACTGAGACGGCCTGCTCTTAAAACTTCCAGGAGACTGGCCAGGTGCTCCTGGTGTCAAGCCCCGCCCACTCAGACACCTGCAGACAGAAGGAAGGGATACACAAAGCAGGCCCTCGAACAGCAGGGGATGTCACAGTATTTAAATACAAGATGTTTAACTTAAGCTCATCTCCTGGTCTGTGTTACTTCCCTCCGACTATTGCACAGCACAGCATTTGCCTCCATGAACCTGGACACTGGTCCACAGTCAAGCTAACTGATCAGAGGTTACCTTGGGTCCTTAACCCTTACAGTCTGGTTAGCGGGGTTACATTTGGCTCCATGATGATAAATTTTGTCATTCACATAATATTCTGTTTCAGCTGCTGGAGGAGAACATTGTCACTTTTGTGAAGAACGAGCTGAAGAAGATCCAGAAGGTTCTGAGTTCAGATTACCCAGAATGCAAAGAGAGTCAGAGGGAGGATGAGGAGGTGTTGGATGAGGATAAAGATCAGAGGAGGAGCAGCAGAGAGGCATTTCTGAAGATCACACTTCACTTCCTGAGGAGAATGAAGCAGGAGGAGCTGGCTGACTGTCTGCAGAACAGTAAGAGGATTTCTCTAAAGATTTAACATGATGGATCAATGAGACATTTCCTGATGTCTGATGATGATGGAAAATGTGTTTATATATGCAATCTTTAGGGGAAGGAAATTGTCTTATTTTCTTCATAAGTAACTGAATGAACTTTTTTGTTGTGTGTTTATTTAGAAAGTTGTTCTGCAGTTTGTCAGCGTGAACTTAAATCTAACCTCCAGAAGAAGTTCCAGTGTGTGTTTGAGGGGATCGCTAAAGCAGGAAACCCAACCCTTCTGAATCAGATCTACACAGAGCTCTACATCACAGAGGGAGGGACTGCAGAGGTCAATGATGAACATGAGGTCAGACAGATTGAAACAGCATCCAGGAAACCAAACAGACCAGAAACAACACTCAAACAAGAAGACATCTTTAAAGCCTCACCTGGAAGAGATGAACCAATCAGAACAGTGATGACAAAGGGAGTGGCTGGCATCGGGAAAACAGTCTTAACACAGAAGGTCACTCTGGACTGGGCTGAAGACAAAGCCAACCAGGACATACAGTTCACATTTCCATTCACTTTCAGAGAACTGAATGTGCTGAAAGAGAAAAAGTTCAGCTTGGTGGAACTTGTTCATCACTTCTTCACTGAAACCAAAGAAGTCTGCAGGTTTGAAGAGTTCCAGGTTGTGTTCATCTTTGATGGTCTGGATGAGTGTCGACTTCCTCTGGACTTCCAAAACACTAAAATCCTGACTGATGCCACAAAATCCACCTCAGTGGATGTGCTGCTGACAAACCTCATCAGGGGAAACCTGCTTCCCTCTGCTCACCTCTGGATAACCACACGACCTGCAGCAGCCAATCAGATCCCTCCTGCGTGTGTTGACATGGTGACAGAGGTCAGAGGGTTCACTGACCCACAGAAGGAGGAGTACTTCAGAAAGAGATTCAGGGACAAGAAGCAGGCCAGCAGAATCATCTCCCACATCAAGACATCACGAAGCCTCCACATAATGTGCCACATCCCAGTCTTCTGCTGGATCACTGCTACAGTTCTGGAGGATGTGTTGAAGACCAGACAGAGAGGAGAGCTGCCCAAGACCCTGACTGAAATGTACATCCACTTCCTGGTGGTTCAGGCCAAACTGAAGAACGTCAAGTATGATGGAAGAGCTGAGACAAGTTCACACTGGACCACAAACAGCAGAAAGATGATTGAGTCTCTGGGAAAACTGGCTTTTGAGCAGCTGCAGAAAGGAAACCTGATCTTCTATGAATCAGACCTGACAGAGTGTGACATTGATATCAGAGCAGCCTCATTGTACTCAGGAGTGTTCACACAGATCTTTAAAGAGGAGAGAGGACTGTACCAGGACAAGGTGTTCTGTTTCGTCCATCTGAGTGTTCAGGAGTTTCTGGCTGCTCTTCATGTCCATCTGACGTTCATCAACTCTGGAGTCAATCTCATGTCAGAGGAACAAACAACAGACCGTCAATCTGCAGAGATACGTCTCTACCAGAGTGCTGTGGACAAGGCCTTACAGAGTCCAAATGGACACCTGGACTTATTCCTCCGCTTTCTCGTGGGTCTTTCACTGCAGACCAATCAGACACTCCTACAAGGTCTGCTGACACGGACAGGAAGTAGCTCACAGACCAATCAGAAAACAGTCGGTTACATCAAGAATAAGTTTGAAGAGACTCTGCCTGCAGAGAGAAGCATCAATCTGTTCCACTGTCTGAATGAACTGAACAATCGTTCTCTAGTGGCGGAGATCCAGTGGTACCTGACATCAGGAAGTCTCTCCACAGACAACCTGTCTCCTGCTCAGTGGTCAGCTCTGGTCTTCATCTTACTGTCATCAGAAGAAGATCTGGATGTGTTTGACCTAAAGAAATACTCTGCTTCAGAGGACGCTCTTCTGAGGCTTCTGCCAGTGGTCAAAGCCTCCAACAAAGCTCTGTAAGTGTGGAGAAGTTTTTTCAGAGTGCAGTAAATGTGCTGTTATTGACCCAATTAGAAATAATTTTCTTGTTCTACTCATTATTCTTTATCCAGACTGAGTTACTGTAACCTCTCAGAGAGAAGCTGTGAAGCTCTGTCCTCAGTTCTCAGCTCCCAGTCCTCTAGTCTGAGAGAGCTGGACCTGAGTAACAACAACCTGCAGGATTCAGGAGTGAAGCTACTTTCTGTTGGACTGGACAGTTCACACTGTGTCCTTGAAACTCTCAGGTCAGGATTCATGATTTTATTTCATTATTTCATGTTACTTGATAATTTGAGCAGGTCTAGACCAGACCTGTCTGTATATATATATATATATATATATATATATATATATTTCAACCCTATATATATATATATATATATATATATATATATATATGTATGTATATATGTATGTGTATATACTAGGGCCCAACAGATTGTCGGCGAGCCGATTAAATCGGCCGATTATAGCCCGTTTGAGACTAATCGGTAATCGGCCAAAACTTGCCGATTGTCGCCGATATTTTCAGAAATAAAATGCAGGGAATAAGACTTGGTTTTACTTTGAAAATGTTCCCCCATTTGAAAAGATCCCCCGACATTAGGCTATTTATCCTGTAGAGGGCGCACCGACCTCATGACAAACTCCATCCACTATCCACTAACCACCTCACAACACAGCAGAGTGACTGATCTGGAGCAGGCAGCGGCAGGGACGCACGGAGGAGAGTGGTCCGCCTCAACGGTAAATAAACAAGTTTGTGAAATAAACAATAAGTCAACAAGTTTCAATTCAACCCACTTCACGATGTTCCCCGCTGTGTTGGTCTCGATCACGCCAAGTTAACGTTTAAGCACTATGTAATATGCAAGCTAAAGTTAGAATTAGCCATCTGCTATTAGCCTTGCTACACATATTAGCCGTGCCAGTAACGGTAGAGTAAACATAACAGTACACATTACGTAATCGACTAGCTACTTCTCTCACTGAGGCAGCTGCATGTCTCCAGATAAGACCGGAGCAAAATGAGTAACGTGAGTTAAGACGGGGAGGCACCGACCGGCGGAGGGGAGGGAAGGAGGGAGGGAGGGAGGGGGGCGAGTAGGCGAGAAGTTGAAAACGCTTTTCTGGTCCGAGTTTGATTCATGATAAATCCGTGGTATATTACTGAGATGATCAGTCGGTCTTCCTGTCGGCGTGAAGAGCAGTAGCTAATGGTGCCTAATGTTGGATGGTTGTCATGTTAATATGCTGCTTGACTCAGCAATAAAAAGGATTTGAAATTATTTTTCTGCCTTTAATTCTTTGTAGAAGTGTCTGAAAGGCTCAAAAGCAGCCATTTGTTAAAAAAAAAAAAAAAAAAAGTAAATATGTAGATATATTACTTAAATTAATAAAACTTTATATATAAAAAAAAATCGTCCGATTAATCGGTTGTCGGATTTTTTTCCCCCTAATAATCGGTATCGGCATCGGCCCCAAAAAATCCATATTGGTCGGGCCCTAGTATATACATATTAGGGATGCATCGGTAGTTGGGAGTTTTCCCACAGTTCGGTATGCATCACGCCAGGTTCAGACAGGACGCCGAAGCGCCGAGATTAGCTGTGAAGCGCCGAGGAGCAGAGCCATTTTTTTTTCGGCGCCCATGTTAACCAATGGTGTTGTTCACGTAGGTAGTGGCGCGCGCCGTGCAGCGATCATTTCGGCGTCTGGTCTATTTTTTTTGTGTCAAGCCGGGCAGGAAGTCAAACAAAGCAACAACGAGAGAATCCGGTCGATTTTCAAAATAAAACAAATTTCTAAATAAAACTATTTTCGATAATTAAACCCGCCGAGTGACAGAAAACTACTCATTACTATGAAGTGGACATACATTTACAGTCGTCAGGAAAACATGGCGTTGTAATTTTATGCAGTTATTTACTTTCCTATGGTGAAAAAACAGCTCCAAGTGTGACTACAGAACAGCTGAGGAGCAGAGCCGTTTGCCGACCGGCGCGGAGAAATTCATGTCTGGTGTGAACAGAAGGGCCGTGGTTCGCGCGAGAATTGTCTGTCTGAACCTGGTGTCACAGTTTTTGGGCCACGGTAACGTATGGTTTCGATATCTTAATATAAAACTACTCACACTAGCAAAGGCAATATTGCATGTTAAAATAATTAAAAGCAGCTATAGTCAAACCACAAACCTTATTATAAAAATTTAACACTTATCTTAATTGCCTTCCATAAAAAATATATGCAGTATCCAATCAAGTTAAACAGCAAACATTATTGTAGTATTGTATTGTACTGTATTGTATTACATATATATATACACCTAACAAGACGTATTGAATGGTTCGTTAAAATATTGAATATTGTTGCATCCCTAATATATATATATATATATATATATATATATATAATGTGGGTTTATTAGTCTATTCTGCACTTTGGTCCTGATTTACTAATCTCAACAACCATTCCCCTCAGGATGAACTGTAATTACTGTGGTGATCCTCCATCATCAGGTCATCATTTTAATCTGTACAATATGTTAGTTCATGACCAAATATTTACAAAACTAATGGCATTTCCATCAGCTTCAGTTATATTGTGTGTTTAGTGCTGATCAGTAAATTAGTGAAAACTAAGATGATGAATATAATAAACGTTAAACCCTTAAACACAGATGTGCACTGAATCATCAGGACCCTCAGCTGATCTGCGATGTGTGTTGTTTTGTGTGTCTGCAGGCTGTCAGGCTGTCTGATCACAGAGGAAGGCTGTACTTCTCTGGCCTCAGCTCTGGACTCCAACCCCTCCCATCTGAGAGAGCTGGACCTGAGCTACAATCATCCAGGAGACTCAGGAGTGAAGCTGCTGTCTGCTCAACTGGGGGATCCAGGCTGGAGACTGGACACTCTCAGGTATGAAGAGTCCTGCTGCAGCCACAGACAGCCAGTGTGAGACTCTGTATCTCGATTGTAGATGGTTTAGTGTCGGGAGGTCTGCTTCGTTTACTCCACTTGAAGTTGTTCAGTTCAGGAGAAAAGGCAGCATGGCATGAAGCCAAGAGTTACAAGTGAAGAGAGGAAGATGAGAAGACAAGATGAAGATCAGCGACCAGGAGAGTCTTGGCACAAACACTAAAGTTACACCTCTTTTTTCAGACTAGTTTAAAATGGTTCTGACATGGATCTTTATCAACACTCGAGTAACTGCATTCTAGATCATCACTGACAAGTGTATTTGTGCTTCAGTGTGAAACAATTTACAGACTGTAACAACTGTCTGTTGCATCAGTTTAAAGTGAACACAAGATATAAAACAGTCCAATAACAACGTTAGATGACACAAGGTGGAACATTCCCGTCACATTACCATAACAGCAGCAGGGCATAGATTAATTTAAGATGGGTCAGTGGTGCCGTCTTGGCTCCTGTCATGAGGAAACTGCTGCTCCAGCTGAGTTTGGGCTGTTTTGGGTAGTTCTCATAATAACAGCCTGCAGGGGCAGGAAAGTTTCAGTGTTTTGCAACTCCTTATTAGTGCAAATTATAGATAAAAACATAAAAAAACATTGATACTAGGATAAAATAAATAAAAAACATAAATACCAAGCACACACCTCACGTACACCATGTCATACTCATTATTGCACAGTCATCAGATTATTGCACAGACACACTTTCTTTCATTCTTTTATGCCTTGATTGCATTCAGCGACACTATTGCTCTCGGGTAAAAACTGTTTTTGAACCTGTTTGTCCGGCATTTTATTGTCCTGTATCTTCTGCCAGAGGGCAGCAGATCAAAGAGTTTGTGTCCGGGGTGTGATGGGTTCCTGATGATGTTTTGAGCTTTTTTAAGGCACCTTGCATTGTATAGTTCATCTAGGCAGGGGAGAGAGCAGCCAGTGATCTTCTTGGCAGTGTTGATGACCTTCTGGAGTGCTTTCCTCTCTGCTGCTGTGCAGCTGACATACCACACACACATGCAGTATGTCAACACACTCTCTATTGAGCAGCGATAGAATGACACAAGCAGTTTTTGTGACAGGTGGTTCTTTCTTAGGAGTCTGAGAAAGTAAAGTCTCTGCTCTGCCTTCTTGATGGTCACTGAGGTGTTCGCACTCCATGACAGGTCCTCCTACATCTCGATGCCCAGGAACCTGAAGTCAGAGACCCTCTCCACATAGTCCCCACTGATGCACAGTGGTTGGATACTTTCCGTTTTCTTCCTTCGGAAGTCCACGATCAGCTCCTTCGTCTTATTGGTGTTAAGGACCAGGTTATTTTCCCTGCACCACCCAGTCAGCTGCTTCACCTCAGTCCTGTAGGCAGACTCAGGAGGTGTGAAAGCATGCTGATGGATGCTGAGAGGTGGGAGCGTACTCTCACCCTCTGAGAGCGATTTGTCAGGAAGTCCAGGATCCAGTGGCAGATGGAGGAAGACAGTCCCAGCCCCGTCAGATTTGGCACCAGTCTGTGAGGGAGGATGGCAGGGGTAGACAATAAGGGAAATTGTAACCACTGGCCCAGGAATCGATCCCCATAATAACGTAAAAGAACAATTTGATTTAATAACATTTATTTTAATACTGCAGTACTGAGGTCAAAAAGTGCAAATACATAAATCAAAAGTGCAAACAGTGCTGCATTACTCAAGCACAATCAGTTCTTCCTCCATCTCCTCCTCAGTTGGTTTATTTTTGCGCCCCCCTCCATGTTACAGGGCATTTTACTTGACACATGCTAAAAAAATAAGATAAGATTTACAGCCTCAGCCCTACACCATGTTCTCTAATGCAGACATCAAGTTTAAATATTTGACCTACAGTGTTTTACAGGATGATCTGAACAGCTGTTCTATTCACACTTAAAATGTTTTTTGTCTTTTCAATGTAATTTTCAATCTATGAAATCAATCTGTGCCCTTTTTTTGCCAAGCTTCTCTCAAGTTTTACTCTTTCAAATAATCAACTATCTACAGAACTTTTCAGTACGCTATTTTTCTACTTCTTCTTCTCATCATCATTAATTAGCAGCGCGACGAGTCCTTGCTAGCTAAGCAGCTAAACTTTAGCGCCGCTTCGTGTTGAGATCCCGCCCTGTGTGGGTCAATGACGGAAATCCGTCGTAGCGATGGAGAACTTTAATCCATGCTAGTGCTTGGAGCGTTCTGGTGGCCCTCACGGTTTTAAAAGTACGTCCGGGCCACCGGGCCATTTATATTGTCGACCCCTGGATGGTATTGAATGCAGAGCTAAAATCAACAAAGAGCAGCCTTGCATAGCTCCCCTGCTGCTCTAGGTGGCTCAGAGCAGTGTGGAGGGCTGTTGCAAAAGCGTAGATCTGTTAGTCCTGTACGCAAACTGGTGAGAGTCCAATGCAGGTGGCAGACTTGAGATGATGTGCCCTCAAACCAGAGTTTCAAAGCACTTCATAATGATTGGTGTAAGTGCCACTGGACGGTAGTCGTTCAAGCTGCTGACTGCTATTTTTTTTGGCAGACTTCAGACAAGGTGGGACAGTGTACTGGGACATGGACTGGTTGAAGAGCTTGGTGAAGACAACAGCCAGCTGGTCTGCACAGGTCTTCAGTACACATCCAGGTACACCATCTGGTCCAGCAGCTTTCCTCGGGTTCACCAAATCAATCAAATCAAATGACAAAAGAAAAGAAAACCTTCAGTGATCAATCATCTGCTCCATTGATTAACATGATATGTGACCTGTGCAGAGCTGCAGCTCTCTACAGTAGTTGGTGGACCTCTGGTTTAATGCTGTTGTAATGTACTTCAGCCTGGCTTGTAGCTGCTGACTCAGCTTCACTTTCAGCTGTTCTGGAGTCGTGTTAAGGTTCTGCTGGTGGAAATCCAATGTTTCCTGACTTTGCTGCTTCAAAATAAAAGCTTTCAAATAACTGCATAATGTAGGACTTTTATTGTGAAGGATTTATAGGAAGTGTTAAATGCAGGAAAATGCCGTGACAACGCAAACAACACACATGGACATGGTCTCAGTTACTAACTGAGTCTATCTACACACTTCATGGCCAACTACAGTAATAACAGCGTGCACTTTACTGTGACTGCAGCAACGTGCTCGTAGCTCTGTCACATACCGGAGAGACTCACTCCCTACAAACACAACACAGAGTAGTGTTTGTTGTCACTAATTATAGGCCTGCAACTAACAACCTCTTTCATAACACATTAATCACATAAAAAGACAAAAGCAGATTTTTTTACTTTTACAGCATTTTATTAAAAAAATAAAACATTGCTCTGACATTTTCCTCTTTAGTCTTGTTCAGTTCACTTTCAAACTGTAAGCGCAACATAGATGTATTAGAGGTGTGGAAATGTCTCCATTATAAGATGCATCACGATGCAGTGACAGAGCAGAATCCAGAGTCTGCAGCTCATGTTGATTGTTGATTGTTCGGCATCAGCTGGACAATAAAGTTACGTTGTGACGTTGCTCCCATGTTTTGAACTGTGGGAGGACTTCTGACTAACGTTACTGATGTAGGAGGGATGTTGGAGGGAGGCAGAGATCATCTGAGAGTGATTAAAAAGAGTACTTTTTTTGAACGGACATCTCGGGACACGTCAGATTTCATGAACTTGCTGTGAAGCAGGAACTGGACGAGACTTCTTAATGAATTTAAATGATGAAAAGTAGCCGTGTGCAGTGATATAGATCATTGAAGATGACGAACACTGAGATGCATTGAGAATAGTCGACAGCTGAATCGTAATCGAATCGTGAGGCCGGTGAAGATTCACACCTCTAAAATGTTTGTTACATGAAGAATGCAAAAGTAAAATATAGTTTGTTTTCTTTAGTGCACATAGCACTCCTTCATCCTCCACCATTGATAGTGGCCTCATGTGTGTTAGCAGCATACTGAGGATAGCATCAGTCAGAACAGCTGCTGGCTGTGGTGTCATGGGGCATCCTTCCTCAGAACGTAGTCGACCATGTTGACTTGTTTCTTTGTGAAGTGAGAGACACAATATTATATAATATCAGTATGCATAGTAGCACAATTCACATGAAGCTCAGTGAACTCAGTACATGCCTTATTGTTTGAGTTAATATTTGCTGATGTAAAGGGCAGATACAGATCAGGCCTGTATAATAAAACACAACAACAACAGAGCAGCACTTCCTCACAACAAGTGAAAAGTATCAACATATTAGAAACACATGTTCAACATGTAATAGATTATAAAGGGTTTGTTGATCCAGTAGAAGAAGAAACATGAACAGTCCTACTTGGGGAGAACCCAAAGAGCTGTGATCCAGCAGCAGTCTATGTTCTGCTGCCACAAACTGAGGGACAGTGAGTGACAGTCAGCTGAGAGTTGTTCATGTTATATGATGACACTTATTATTTAGTGTTGTGCTGTTATTGTCAGCTTTGGTTATAGTTCTACAGTGTATCTATGTTGTGTTTTGATCCACTGTACTAGTCTTTACACTCGAATGTTCTTCTTTATCTTCTCAATGTTTGTGCGCTTGCTTTGGCCACATGTTTGTGTTACATGGTGCCAATAAAGACATTTTTGAATTTAGAAAATGAAATTTAAAAAAAAAATGGACATTGTGAATGCAGCCTGAGCCATGCACTGAGAATAAAAAGGAAATGTAATATATATTTGAACAGAACAGATATGCTTCTATTGTGAAGAAATAAAGACTTGACTTCAGCGATCTCTTACTATGACATGAAATATTGTAAAAACTCCTCTTATGTACTCCAGTGTCTCTGGCCGTACTTCAGCTAATTACCCAACAGGGGGCGACACTGATCCATCACAAACCTGAGAGCACAGTGTTTCTGTCTTAAATGTTGCTTTTTGAATTGAAAGCTGTAATGTAGCCGGGCCCTAATCTTGTGTTTGCAGGAACAACAGGTTTACTAATGGATGAAGTTTATCAGCTCCAAAAGTTCATCCTGTCCAAACTTTTGGTAGTCAGCCTGTCCAACTAACAAATACTGCACTGTAAACCCGGATAAGTTGAGTTTACTTAAAATTTTTTAGGAAACTGGTTGCCCTAAAAAAATTAAGTAATGTTTGATGAAAACTTGAGTGAATTTAACTTAAAAAAAATAGTGGATGGCATTGTTATTTTGAGTTCAATACACTTAGTACCAAGTTTGTTTAACTTAAAATCATTAGTAAAATCAATTGCTTTGCCCCTTTATTCCACTGAAAACTTCAAGTTAAGTGCACTAACCTCCAAGATGATTAAACTTAAAAACATTAGTAATATCAATTGCTTTACATATTTATTTCACTTATAACTTTAAGCTGAATACACTAACCTCCAAGTTGATTTACCTTAAAAATTCCTTTTAAGCCCAATTACTCCACTATCTGAAGAGTAAAATAAAATCTGTTTAATAAAAAAAATAAACTATACAGATTAAATTAATTAAGAAAATAAAAAGCAAAACCACAAGAGTACATTCTTGTCGACATGTTTTATTAAACTTGTCTTTATCATGTTATCAAGCAAAATAGGCTTGCAATCAAAAAATCAAATAGGACTCTTGTGAATCAGGATGGCATTAAACTACAAAATCAATACCAATGCTATACAACATAGGTAGCAATAGGAATTAAACTAGATCAGCGCTAATAACACAAATCATACACCAATCAGCATGGAATCAAATCGCAAAATCAGTGGCAATGCATGAAAAACTTGCATATCAAACAGTGCCAACAGTAAACATGGTATTTTTAAAGTGCAACATTACAAATAACCAAGCACTCAGATCCAGAGCAGTGGTATAAGTATGCAGAACCCTGTTTTAAACAGATAGCTGATTCTTCAAAGATTGAATTTTGGGTTTCAGCTCACCTCTGCCCAAGTTGAGCCTGACCTGCTGAATAAAGTGGAAGGTGCTTTTCATGCACTTGGGGTAATCCAAGTGCAAGGCATACATCAGTCCAAAAAGGACACAGAAAACCTGTGGCAGGTTGGCCAGCTCCTCCATTACCACACTCCCTTCCAAGACGATGCTCACTCTAGATGGGTTGAGTTGAGGATGTTCGTCAATGCAGAGGATTCCCCCTGAAGTTTCACTATACAAGTCCTTGTCAGTTGCATCCTAACAGAAAATGAAACAGACAAAGAGAGGACATTGTAATGTCAATAATGCTGTGTTGACCACAAAAATTAAGAACGGACAACACCAATTTTAAATCGCCATAATTTGAACTGTGCATTACACGAGCTGTTTGAAAACCTGTGTTCTGAAATGGTTTTGTAGCTCAGCAGAGATGGAAAGCTTTTTCAGTCCCAGTCAAGCTGAAAACTTGTGTAAAAACTATTTCCAGTACAGATGCAATTGTTGCAGGTGATACAAATGTAAGACCAGTATTGTCCTTTAATCTCAAAAAGTAAGAACTTATGTAAGGGGTTTTCATAGTCCTCAGCAAAATAAAAAGAAGGGTCCCTCCCTGTGGCCCCATCTCACACTAGCTGATGGCAATTTCACAGAAATAAAGACAAAGGTGAAAGTTTGTACAATGTTAATGTGTTTGTAATTTTGAGTAAGTAGTAGTAATTTATTTTTTTATAGTAAATTCATATCAGATGGTCGTGTTGTGAATCAATAATGCAGATATTCAAAACAAATTCAGTTACTTACCGAGCAGGTTTTGAAGAACGCAGAGGGGTCATCCCCAGTGGCGGAGCTAGACTTTTATCCTTGGGGTGGCCAGGGGGTGGCCAAGGCTATTTCAGGGGGTCCACAGACTATGACAATCAATTTGTTTCTTGACAAATGAATTGCAATCTGAGTCTCTTAATGTTGAAATGTACATACTAAGCACCAGGAGATTAGATTTGTGTGTATAATTTGCTGTTTATTAACAATGTACAAAATGTAAAACACAACTTGGCAACAATTTTTCAATAATGACATTTTTACAAAAATGCTCTCTCTCTCTGGTACTCACACACAGTTACTCTCACACACACACACACACACACACACACACACAAAAAAGGCATCAATATATCAAACAATTTGACACCATTTTTGAACATTTGAACATAGTGAAGGTTTTAACTATGACCAGGGGTACTGTCTGACAGCCAAACTAACCTTGGTCTAAGTAGAACATAGTGAAGAGTATACTTTGCAGTTTATTAACAATGTACAAAATGTAAAACACAACTTGGCAACATTTTTTCAATAATGACATCATTTTTACAAAAATGGTGAAAATGCTCTCTCTCTCTCTCTGGTACTCACACACACACACACACACACACTTAACTATGACCAGGGGTACTGACAGCCAAACTAACCTTGGTCTAAGTAGAACATAGTGAAGAGTATAATTTGAACATAGTGCAGGTTTTAACTATGACCAGGGGTACCGTCTGACAGCCAAACTAACCTTGGTCTAAGTAGAACATAGTGAAGAGTATAATTTGAACATAGTGCAGGTTTTAACTATGACCAGGGTTACCGTCTGACAGCCAAACTAACCTTGGTCTAAGTAGAACATAGTGAAGAGTATAATTTGAACATAGTGCAGGTTTTAACTATGACCAGGGGTACTGTCTGACAGCCAAACTAACCTTGGTCTAAGTAGAACATAGTGAAGAGTATAATTTGAACATAGTGCAGGTTTTAACTATGACCAGGGGTACCGTCTGACAGCCAAACTAACCTTGGTCTAAGTAGAACATAGTGAAGAGTATAATTTGAACATAGTGCAGGTTTTAACTATGACCAGGGGTACCGTCTGACAGCCAAACTAACCTTGGTCTAAGTAGAACATAGTGAAGAGCTTAGTCATGACCAGAGACACTATATAAGTGCCAAACTACCGTATGCAGGTTCAGAAAAGCATAATCCTCCGGTTGTGGTGAGAAGTCGCAAAATGTTTCACAAAGTCATCCATGTTAAGGGCACGTGCCCTCCTTGACTCGATACTGAGAGTTCCAAGGTGACTTAACCTGTCATCAGCCATTGTTGTCCTGAGGTGAGTTTCAATGAGTTTTAAAGCAGAGAAGCTTCTCTCACAGGAAGCAGTACTGACTGGACTAACAACAGCAATCTTGCAAAGTCTGAATATCTCATGGAAAACCTCTTTGTAAGGTTCAAGAAACACAATAAAGTCAAGCAAAGTAGATGGTCTGTCTAATCCACTTTTCACTCTCCTGTCAAGAAGTCGCTTGGTTTGGTGAACCTCATGTTTGAGGTCACTGAGGTCTGACTCAAAGGTCTGTGCAAACGCAAACAGAGGCTCCTCATTTAAGAAAGTTGCACTCTTTGGGTTCAGAGACTGCACACCTTGCATGATCTCACAACTTTTCTTTGAAAAACGCCTCTTCAGCTCAGTTATGAGACAGTCAATCACCTGATAAAAGAGTGATCTGGGGAAGCCCTCATCATCACAGTTTCTCTGTCCTACCGTGCTCATCACCAGTGAGTCAAGAAATCTTGAGCTTATTCTAGGATGTCTTTTAGAGTGTGTTTGTACACCGATTTTGCACTGCTCAGCAAGCTCTTCAACCTCTTTCCATAGTTCATCAAAGTGATTCTCAGTTCTGTAGTCCTGGAAAGTGTCTGTAAGTGCATCTACGAGATCAACAGCCCTTGCTAGATCAAGAGTGCTGGACTGGAGCATGTCAGAAAGACATTTGGCATCACCAAGCACTTTACAAAAGGTTACCAAAAGCCCTATGAACTGTAAGTCTATCTGAGAAAGAAGACCCCTGGCCTCCACTGATCTTTCTCCACGTCTTTCAAGTGCAAGATCCTGCAACAGTCTCAGAACTGCTGGAAGTCTGTCCCTCAGATTACGGCATGCTGTGTATCTGCATGCCCACCTTGTGTCTGTAAGTGCCTGTAGCTCCCTGGGCTGCTGCAATGGATACAGCTCTTTCTGAACAGCAAGCCACTTCAGATGCACATAAGAGCCAGACACAAAGTTATACAGCTGCTGCAGAAGTGCAAAAAAGTCAACAACCTCAGGCACTGCTTTTGTAGCATCAACAAGAACTAAATTCAAGCAATGCGCATTACAGTGAACGTAAAATGCAAATCTGGCATTGCTTTGAATTCTTGCAGATACTCCAGAATGTTTCCCGCTCATGACGGATGCACCGTCGTACCCTTGTCCCACAAGGTTATTTCTGTAGTCCAGACCATGTCTCTCTAGACTACTGACGATCATTTTACTGAGACCTGCTGCATCAAGGCTTTCAGCTGCCTGGAAGCATAGGAAGCTTTCGTGGATGGCACCATTGTAATAATACCGTACAACCAAAGACATTTGTTCCTTTTTTTGCAAGTCTTTTGTTTCATCTGCAATGACACTGAACACTTCATTTTCTTTCACCTCTTTTATGATTTCACTCTGTACCATCTCAGCTAAGTCCTGAAGAATTTCATTTTGGATTTGGTGACTTGTGTACTTAGCATTCCCACATGCATCCAGCCTTTTTTCAATAAATTGGTCATGCTTCGCTATCTCATCTAGTATGGCCAAAAAGTTCCCCTTATTCTGAGAGTCTGAGGACTCTCGATGGCCCCTCTGTGCTATATTTTGCGCTGCAGTCAAAAGAAGCACATTTGCTATTGTTTTCACATAATGTTGATTTTCTTCCACTTTTTTTTGTCGGTTCATGTTCAAAGAGTTTAACATGCTTGTGTTCATCTCAGTAGCTTTTTTACACTGACTCCATGCATACATTGCATTGACATGCATCTCTGATTTTGAGTGGAGTTTAAACCCAGCCTCCTTTGACAACGCCTTTTTCCAATTGGAGAAGCCTGACTCTGAGGCAAAGGCAGAGTCTGGTGTATTAGGCAGGGAAAAATGTCTACACGCAAAGCAGTAGGAGGAGTCTTTAAGGATTGAGTATTCGAGCCAAGAATTGGCTCTGTACCAGGCACTGCAGAATGCTCTCTTCCTTGATCCATGCTGAGTTCTAGGGAATTGTGTCAGACACGGCTGAACTGGACCCTCCTCTTTGCATCTTGAAATATCTGGAATACAAATAAAATGGTCATGGAAA
Organism: Pagrus pagrus; assembly: GCF_965226575.1. NCBI lineage: Eukaryota > Metazoa > Chordata > Actinopteri > Spariformes > Sparidae > Pagrus > Pagrus pagrus. The sequence continues at coordinate 23,519,169 of NC_140200.1, read as the reverse complement.
CACAGTTAAGGGATCCAGAAGATTATTAGATGATAACTGCAGCTAACTAGTAAGTTTCAGGTAAGTAGACCTACCACTGGGTCCTCTTGGACAAGCAAAAGCAGTGCTGGACACAGCTGGCTCTGGGTCTGGTCCTTCTGGCTCACCAACATCCTCCTCAGAATCAGAGGCCTCTGTGTCCTCCTTCGATGGAACTACATTGTATAAAATTATTATTATTAAAAATGCAACCACCATTGAAAAAACAACACACATCAGTAACCAACATTTCAAAATATCTAAAACTAAACTTAAAATTACTGAACTGAGCATGTGATTGTGACTGCTTCTGTAGATGCTCTGACCTGGTGATGATGGGCTGTATTGTGCCTCACATTCTCTCTCCTGACTAGTCTCAGGATGGGAGCTGCCAGGACTGCTGATGGCAGAGCTGAGTTCTGTCTGTATGTCTGCCTCATCTTTGCCTGACTTGCTTCTCTTTAAAAAGAAGTCATATATCTTGTCCCCCTGTCTTTTCATTCTCAACTGACCCTATGAAAAAATTAGCCAGTCTTGTTACTCCTAGCATCACTGATAATTGCACAATGTTATTAAATCCCCACTTCAGGCCTAAAAATGTCAGGAGAAATAGACCACTGTAGATGTAAGTTTAATATTCAAACTTTTCAGATAGTTGACAGGCTGGCTACCATCTTCACGTTACATTTTTAATATATTTTATTTTCAGTTTTATATATTTATATATATACAAACATATAAGTATACCAACAACAGTATAGAGACATAATAAAGGGCAAGACGTGAAGGATAAACCCCCGTTACCCTATAGCCCCCCACCGCCCTTCACGTTACATTTCATTTGAGCCAACAGAGCATAAAACAGCTAGCTGGCTGATTGTCTGCTAGTTTCATTCCTCTAAAATCACGGAGAAATATGTAAATGTATCCTAAGCAGCAACCCGATTTAAATGTAACGTTAGACGTTAATGTGGAGCGGCTGTAGACGCCATGAGATGTAACTTAATGTTAACGTTAGCTTTATACCCGTGGCTTCTAGCAAAACGATCTCCTATCTGAACACAAAAGTGATTTTAAACAGCGACTCATTAGGACACCACCGTAAAACTTACTTTAGATTGAGGATTTCACTGTCCATGAAGGCTATTTATCCTTCTTCTTTTCTCTTCTCTTCTCGTTCAAATCTGGCTCAAGGCACTCCAGCAACGGTCCTGTAGTTCAAATCTTCCTCTTCTTCTGTGGCGATTCTTCTTCTTCTCCTAATAAATGTGGATTACAACTCTTTGTGGTACATAGCGCCAACTACTGTACAGGAGGGACTTAGCAGTCAATAGGCATCACTGATTTCAAAATGCAACTGGCTCCTTTCGACAAGACGTGCGGTGCGTGATATGTCAATCATCTGGGGGGGCACCTGGGGGGTCCAATCAGATTTCAGGGGGGTCCAGTGCTACCCCGGCCTCCCCTCTAGCTCCGCCTCTGGTCATCCCCCCAAGACGACTGGCAGTCCCCAAAGACAAAGGCACCTGATGTCTGTTGGCTCAGTGGTCTGGAAGATAGTGGACATAACTAAGTACACTCATACTTTATATGGTTAAATAGACACAATAAAACACTCAAAAAAAAAATAAAAAAGAAGAAAAAAACATAAGGGGAAGTAATGTTAGATTATCCTCTACAATCTATCTGTATTTTGAGACTCTTAATTCTGGATAGTGATAAAACTGTATAATGCCATTTGTTTGACATTCACTTCTTAAAAAGTAATGTTACTTTGTGGAAGTAAAGAGGGTTACATACACATTGCAATATCGCAGCCTGGTCACATGAATACAGTTAGCATTTGACAGGTGATTTACTAACAATTAATGGCAATTATCTTAAGTGAAAAAATATCCAATTAGCGTGGCAAGAGCAAAAATATCTGTTTAAGCAACCTTTACAACCGGCCACAACACTGGAGGTTGTGGCCGGTTTTGAGCGGGAGTCCAGTGTTGTGGCCGGTTTTGAGCGGGGATCTTCACTGCTCACTCTAACAAGTGAAAATATCAGTGTAAATACTTAAAACGTCGTTTTCACTGATCACAAACAGCTACTAAAGCTATGTGTGTCTTAGAAGAGAAAACTGTCGTTAAAATGCTTTACACTGCTGGCCAAATGTGTCTCAACATTACCACGTCAGTTTAGCTAATGAACTGCTCTAACAGTCATTGGAGCTAGTGCTAACTTTAAATCAAAAGCCACCACAGAGTAAAACGCGGTCGCTCACTCACCAGATCCAGTCGTCCTGTCGTGTCGCCCTCTTTTTTCGTCTCTACTCCACTCGAGGCACATACACGTCCTCTGGCAGGGCAGCCGCCACAACACCGGCGCCAATGGCTTGTTTAGTGATCAAATTAGCTACAGGCTCCACGGTAGTGAAACTGCTGTTGCCACTGCTTACAAACTACTCCTCGTTGTATAAAAAAAAACCTAATAAGTTGTAAAATGTCTGTCGGACACAACTGCAGCGAACAGTTGAAAATACACGCAGGAGACGTGACGTGCTGCAACATGCCTTCAGGTTACCTATGCTACATTCAAGTGGTGTCAGAATAATCGGGTTAATGATTTTCCGACTGACAAAAATCACACGAACACTGATAGGCTACAGTACATGTCTGCCCATGTAGAGTAAAATAGATTAGTGAGTTATTTATTTCCATAAATCCTGATATCAAGTCAATCTTTTTGTGATTTTAGGTATTGTAGAGTCTACTAGTAGAATACAACAACAAGTCTGGGATAAAATCACTGATATAAAGCTTAAAAAGTGTTTCTGCATAGTTGATAACAACATGAATTATCACCGGAAACAGCTAACCATGTCTTTTTAAATGTTTTGAGTATTAAAACATAAAACATCTTCTTTGTAGCATCCACAAAGTTGAAAAATGACCTTGGGACACCAAACCTTCCTACACTACTTGAATGCAGCGGTAATTTAAGAGGCGTGGTCATGACCAAAACAAAAAAATTCTATCCCACTTAACTTAAAGTTACTCATTGATGACATTACTTTCAAATGTAAGTATATTCTACTTCGAATTAGTACACTGCGCTTAAATTTGATAGTTATACAATCAAACTTAAATTATCTATGTACGTTGAAATTGATTGTTTGAGTAGAAATGAAATCCGGGCTAACAGTGTGCTGCTCATTAAAAATACCGAACAATAAGTTACTAAAGGGACAGGCACTACGGATCAGTGTAGGCAGGTTCTGGGTTTAAGGTTTACTAAGTTACCGTGCCGAGTCTCCTTCACCCGTAGTGGCTCCAACGTGCTTTCTCTTCAGGTGCTCAGTGATGTGGTGCTACCATGCCATGTGAGAGCAGCTCTGCACATCTTGTAGCTGTTTTCTTTGAACACTTTAATATAAAGTGCTGCCACACTTTTGATGACTTGGCTCGTACACTTTTCTCTTCTGTAACGTTTGTAGTTACTGTTGCCTCCGTGGCCTCCGCTATATTGCAAATGCTAACGGAGCCAATTCAGAAAGGAGACAGCGCGACTCCGAGTAGCTTCCTGTTTCATCACCTGAGCTACACGAGGCGCCCCATTGGCTGGCTTACTGCTCCCCACCGTAGGAGACCAGAACTGCTGCACTGAATGTGTTTTCCTGACGTATCTTCCACTCTACCGTCTTTGACTATGAAGTGAAACAGCTCGCTCCGTGCCACAGCGCCTGCATCGTAACGTCAACCAGCTAATCCACCATGAAACTGGCAGCTATTTTTTTTTTTGCATTTAAGTAAAAATGTAATATTTGCACAGTAAAACAAAGCAGTAGAAACACAGCAAGAACAAAAAGCAGACTGTGCAGGTGAGATTCAGAAAAGCCCTGGAAGCTTCAGACAGGAATCTGACCTCAAAAGTTCTGACATCCAAATCCAAAAGTCCTGTAATATACAAACATCAACACCAACATCCTGTGACTCACTCTGTGTGTGAGGAGAGTGGCAGAGGTGAAGAGGTTCAGGGAGAACAGGGAGAAGCAGGCCTGATAGACATATTGTGTTTCTGTGTATGAGAGTCATGTCATGTCCATGTTTGCATGCTGAAAGAGGATGTGCTGCTCTGACCCCCCTCCTCCTTTCAGGGTGGAGCCTGCTGGAGTCCGATGGATGACACCAGGTCTGAGGAAGTGTGAGTGTGTTTTTACTTTGATTCATGGAAACAAAGCAGCTTCACACTGTGACATCACTCAGTCACATCTGTGATGTCATCATCACACTGATGATACATTAATAACTGCAGCTGTGTTGTGTCTTTTTCTCTCCTTCAGATTCCTGTGAGCTCACAGTCGACACAAACACAGTCAACAGAGACATCAAACTGTCTGACAACAACAGGATGATGACAAGTGTGTTGGAGGATCAGTCATATCCTGATCATCCAGAGAGGTTTGAGTCTAGGTCTCCTCAGCTGCTGTGTAGAACTGGTCTGACTGGTCGCTGTTACTGGGAAGTCGAGTGGAGAGAAGATGTTTCTATATCAGTGAGTTACAGGAGAATTGGAAGGAAAGGAGGCAGAGAAGACGATGTGTTTGGACGGAATGATCAGTCCTGGTGTCTGAGGTGCTTTAAAGAAGGTCGTTACTCTGTCTGGCACAATAACAGAGAAACTTACATCTCCTCCTCCTCCTCTTCCTCCTCCTCTGGTAGAGTAGCAGTGTATGTGGACTGTCCTGCTGGCACTCTGTCCTTCTACAGAGTCTCCTCTGACTCACTGATCCACCTCCACACCTTCGACACCACATTCACCGAACCTCTTTATCCTGGATTTGGGTTCTGGTCCTGGTCCAGCTCTGGTTCCTCAGTGTGTCTGTGTGGTGTTTAGTCTGCAGAGTCTCCTCCTGTCACAGAAACATTGTCAGTGCTGAACAGTTGAGTCTGTACAGGATCACAGTCACATCAATCTTTCAGCTTCTTGTAATAAATTCATCAGTGAACTTCTTCATTCAGTGATTCTTCATTTACATTCTAAACCTCTTCCACTTCCATTAAATTGTGGAAATTGCGTTGACCTGTACTTTCTGTCATGTGTTGTTTTGAATTCTGGCTCTTGTTCCAATAAAATCCAGAAATATTAGTGAAATGTAAGAAACAGAAATCATTGACTCAACTGTACCAACTCTCAATACCAACTTGCACCTTATGTGAATACTGCCTATATCTCTTTTTATTTTATTCTTTTATTCTATTTATAGCTTTATATTTCTCTATTTTAATCTTATTTTTATTTTATTTTTTAATATTTTTCTTTACATATTTTTCTTTTTTAAACTAGCTGACTGTTCTGTGTTGTGTTGTATATCTGTTAAGTGTTGTGTTGTGTATAACTGCTCCACGTGCCTTGCCTTGAATTGCCCCCCGGGGACAAATAAAGTGTTTTTTTTAATTTGAATTGAATTTGAATAATAAAACAGACGAGACATGTTGAAGTAAAACAGCGTGGTGGCAGCATTAATAAAAGACTTCCTGCTGATTTAAAAGATGTCAGTGATTGTGCCGCCTCAGAACACCACTGAACATTTCCCTCATTTGATTCCAGGATGACAAACAGTGAAATATGTGTAGTGAAATGTAACAGACTGAGTTATATACAGACTGAACAGTGTGATATGAGCTCACTGGATACACAACAGCTGTGGTTTGTTTTCACCAGCAGGGGGCGTCAACGTCCTCCAACTCCAGCAGAATAATGCTGAATAAAGAGCCAGAGAAAACTCAGAAAGTACTGAGAAATACTTCAAGCTGAGGCTTCACACAAATATAGTCTGTTTTACTGTAATACACTTTATTTATACAGCAGCTTTAAACATACAGTTTACAAAGTGCTCTGACAATCAAGCAAAAGCAGGAAAGTCAGGACAACAATATGACAGAATAAAGAGTGAAGAGTGGAGACGAACACGAGGAAGACTCATCTGAGGTCCAAACAAGGAGCAGAACAGAACATGTCAAAACACAAACAGTCAGTCAAAGAATACAAGAGATAAAACCGGCAAAATCACAGGATGAGAAGAAAAAGTACTGGGAGAATAAATCAATGAAGGAGGATTAGAAGACGACAGGTGGAAAGATTATGAGCAGTAAAAAGAATAAAGGACAATAAATGGATTAAAGGTAAATCAAAGCAGTAAAGGTCAGAAAACAGAACAAAAGACATCGACAAATAGACTGAGAGCAGCAAAAGGAATGAAAGATGAAAGTTGAGTTAAAGAAGGACAACTTCACATGAAGCAAGTCTATAAAAGTGTCCTTTAACAAGTGATTGAACAGAAGTGAGTGATTGTGCAGCCTCGTCTCCTCAGGTGAAAATGTGGCCATATCTCTTTAACGCACGATTCAGTCGGCTCCAGTTTTGTGTGGCACCATCAGACATTTATCTCCAACGCTGCTGTGAAAGCTGAAGTCATTCAGCGCTACAGTACAAATCAAATGTGACTGACTGTGGTAGCAAACCACTTACAGGACATTGATTATTGCACGTGTCGCTCACGGCGAGCATTAGATGCACAGAGTCCACAGATTTTCTTCACAAGATGAAAGTTTTCTTCTTCTTGTAATATTCTGACTTTCTTTAATCCAAACATTTTGACTTCATTCTCTAAATCTGTGACATTTGTTTCTAACACGGCTCTATGCTGATGATACGTGTCGTTTGTTGCATCGTTGTATATGTGTAAAGAATCAATCAGTCAGACTTTATTGATACATTCAAACACATTCAAATGTGATTCAAAATGCTTCACAAGTGATGGAGAAAACAGACAGGTTTGAGACTGATGAACACCAACTGCAATCAGATTAATAGTTCAAATCAGAAAAGATCAAATGCAAAATAAACAAACGTGAGCGGTACCAGCGGGGCCTGACAGACAGAACCCTGGGCACATGGAGCATTTCCATGTGTTGTAAAGCTACAGACTGTGAGTGGACATTAATCCGTGACGTCATTTAGAAATGATGCAGAAGACAAAGAGCTCTCGTCAGTGTTCTAACCTGGGCCTGGACCTCCAACATGTTTCATCAGCATCGCGAAAACAAAGCTGGACTCTTCTCTTGAGGTCATCGTCTCAGAGAGTGTGGAGAGCAGGACGAGGTCTCACTCTGTCTCACTTTCACACCACTGAGTCTCTCCTCTTGTTTCCAACATGTTTCATCAGCATCGCCCCAGTTTCAGCTTCATGTGACTTCTTCATAAGAGTCAACAAAAAGTCCACGTCTCAACTGAATCTGCTGACTTTGACTCATTTGTCACTTTTGATACAAATGGATTCAATCAGAGATTCAAACTAGATTCAGGTTTGATAAAATGACATCAGTCAACAATCATCTCTGTCGTCTGTGTGTCAAAGTGTTCTGATGATGTGTTTCAGGTCCGTACAGGTGAAGGTGAGTGTCGTCTGAATCCTTTCAGGTGAACTGGACACCTGATACAAACCACGCCCAGTTGTCAGACAGACAAACTGTCCCTCTGAATCCACTTCAGTCCCCTTCAATGTTTCCTTTGCAGAGGGAACACAGAAGCGTGACGTCTCTAACTGGGCCACGATGTCCTCCCGCTTCTTCAGCCGGTGGAGGAGCCCATCAGAGACCTGGCCGGAACCTTCCGGGAGTCCAAGAACCGGACGAGTAGAAACACAAACAGGAAGTTGAGTCTGTGACAGTCTTGTGGACCAGAACCAGGTCATTGAATGCTTCCTACAGCACTGAAGATGTCGACTCCCATCAGGACGTCTCAACACAGCAAAGGATGTGAAGAGAAAATGCTCAGAAGAATTCACTTTGTTGTTTTGATCCCTGCAGCTCTACGTGCACCAATCAGCTGCAGCACATGCATCATGTTATGGTGGCCATGAAAGTGTTCTGTCTGCCCGTCCAGAATCTTCTAAAGACCCTCAGTGTTTCCTAAACTGAGCCTCTATATTGAGATGAAAACAGCCACAGAAGACTCATGAAAGTTTCTCTTCATTCAGCTCTTTTATTGCCATGTAAACATGTATGTGTCCAGACAGAAGTGCACCATGAGACATGTCTTCAACCATCAAACATTAGAGACCAGCTCAATGTTTACTGTGTTGATGTCATTTGGTTTTCTATGAGCCACAAATACAAACATGAACCATCTTCATCCATTACTCCTTTTCCACGTTCCATCAGGTTTTGTGTCGGTGGCTCTCGTCCTCACATTCCCACCAGAAGGTCTGGATTCTTCACTGCAGCCGTGTCCCTGCAGTTGTGCTCTCCACTGGTCTCTGGATCAAACCCAAGTCCTCTTTGTCCGAGACCGAGACCAGACCGGGAGACGTGTGGTGAATTTGGAGACGAGACCTTCAGAAAGTGGACTTGAGACCGAGAACACTTGAATAAAGACAGAGGAGTGATGGAGCTTGACTTGTGTGGATCAAAGAGCGTACGGTTCTGCCAAAAGTCCAACATCTAATAGTGTTGTATTAGTGGAGACTGGACACCAGGCAGACTCACACTGACGCTTTACAAAGCTGTGTTGTTGAACAAAAGGAAGACAGAGGTTTAGAAACAGCTGTTGTTGACAATCCAAAGCCTTAATCCAAATTTGTTTCAAAGAAGTCTGTTTTTCTTCCTTTTGATTGGACGCTCACATCACAAAGAGGGAATGAAAGAACTGGGCCACGGGCTGAACTGAATCTGGATATTTAATGTGTGTGATTGATTGTGTGTGTATTGAGTCACACAGTTGGTGTGGCTCATAAACTGCTCTGTTTGCTGCAGTTTATGACTTTGTGTTTGTCTGTGAGTCACTTTAACAGTGATTAATATGAAGCATGAAGGTTTGTATTGAACTCATCACTGTTGCTATAAATGTGCTGAATAACATCATTAATACACTTTAAATAACAATATTTAAGTCTTTGTGTCATTAAACACACTTCATGTCCCCCAGCTGTTTCAAGTTTCAAGTCAACTTTCACTTTCACTGCTCCTCGTGTCGCAGCAGCTTCTTCTCTCTGTTTAAAGGTAATTTAACGGACATTGGAAATGTCGGAAATGTTTCACACTTTAATGACTCTCTGCTCATCTTGTCACTTTTCACTTTTGTTCGCTTGTTGCGCTCAGTAGGATCCTCCATAGGGCCTTGCTCTCTGTATCTTCTCCAGAGCTGCTGTGCTGACTGATTCCTTTCAGTTCTGAGACCATGAACGTTCCAAGCATCTCTGAAAGAGTCGAGGCTTGCTGGATTTGTGGAAGGAAGATCCGGTGCAGTGCCTTCATTGTCTAGATTCAGTGTTCCCTGATCTTCCAATGAAGTGAAGATCTGATAGAAGAGGTCCAGGGCCTGTTCATAAACATCTCTCCACATCCTGTCTATTTTGTGTTTACGACCAAATTGACAAGGTGTTAATTTATGTGTGACATCTGCTAAAGAAGTACATTCAACTGGTCTGTTTGTTGTGTGAGCATAGTTGCCAAACATTTATTCACCGCTCATTGCGGACGCTTCTGCCTGTGATGTGCGAATTCCTGTCAGTACCTCTGCTACATCTGCATTCTCCCCCCCTTTATCAGACCGTACCCTTGATGGCAGCCCATACTGCTCGGCAGCAGTGATAAAGCTCTGTAAGACCGTATACTAGCTCTATTATTGCCAGCCACAGTCAGGTAGACCACTAAACGAGTCCATCCATCCCACCATGGACAACAAATCTCCATCTGTCAGGTAATTGTGAACACACAAAAAAGCACAACTTTATTCTAAAACAATTCTGATGACATCTATAGAAAGATCATTGTTTATCTGCTAATATCACTGACCTGATGAGCTATGGTTGCCATCTATATGCCATAAAGAGTTTGGGCCAGGAACAGAAGACTGCCGTCGCCTTAATACACACAGCCTTAGACGTCTCACGTAGACTCCCTCTGCATCCACTCTGCGTAAAGACTCTTGCAGTCTTGAGACTGAGAGGAGGAAAATAAAATAAATAACCATACACTCACTGGCAACTTCATTAGAAACACCTGTTCAATCTACTTGACCAGTACTGGAACAAAAATACTTGCGGAGTCACTTATTGTGAGGAAAGAGTGGCACCATAATAAAAGACAATATAGTGAAGTGTGTAAAGCTACGACACTGCAGAACCACCACAGCCTCACAGTAACCAGAGTTCACTTCATTTTCTGAAAGAGAATATACAAGTTGCTTAACCAAACTTCAGGATTGGATATTTTGATGCACGGCTGTTGGCTTCAAGTAAACTGCAAATATATTACATTTATTTGAAGATGAAAAACGTGACTGAGGCAAGTGCGTGTTTGATAGAATTATTTAGGAAAGCATATAATTCAGATACTGGTGGTAATATTATTTCATGCTTGTATAAGGGTCTGTTAAATCTTAAAATGCATTCAACCTCATATATTAAAACAAAGTGGGAAAAGGAAGGAGGAATTATTATATCTGATGAAGACTGGACAATAATATGGAGATATCAATGGAAATGCACCAGTTCACATAAATGGAGGGAATTTGGTTGGAAAAATCTCATAAGGTATTTTATTGGAGATGAACGACCACTCAGTTCATCAGGAGATCCAAAAGTTCCTGAAGACAGAAAACAGATCAGAAAAGTGTTGTGTTCCACTGCTCAGTTCTGGCCTACACGCTGCAGATGTCAGAGGAGGTTCTGGATGAGTTGGACCTGTGGAAGTACAACACATCAGAGGAGGGACGACAGAGACTGATTCCAGCTGTGAGGAACTGCAGGAAGGCTGTGTGAGTCCAGATGTGATTAGCAGTTTATTTCTTCAGATATACAAACTATAAAATAATTTATTTTGAAATAGTGCCTACATTTTTAAATACAATTGTAACTATTTTTTAAGAAGGTTGTTCTTGCTTCCTTAACTGCAGAATCAGAATCAGCTTTATTTGGCTTAATATGTGTGGACATACAAGGAATTTGACTGCAGTTTATCATTGCTCTCAGTGTAGTTACACAGAAGACACATACAGCTGGAAAGGAATACACCAAAACTGAACAAACAACTAGATGACACATAAAGAATTGTGAATGGTCAGGACTGCAATGTACAATAGCATTTGAAAAGACAGTAGGTGTATAAATCAAAATCACCAATGGCAACACCATAATACCATTGTGTTTGTGTTATGGGATCCCAGAGAAACGCAATCTCATTTTTGCTGCACTACTTTTGTAGGTAAAGCTTAATGACATTAATGCTTTGATTGATTGATTGATTGATTGATTGATTGATTGATAAAAGTGTAAAACTCATCCATGTTGAATTCGGGAGGTGCGCGATCATTCAGCACCATGATTTGTGGAGCACACATTCTCGACACAAGAAGTGTAATGTTGTTAATTTTGGCACTCTCACCCTCATGCTAACGCTGTGTTGGGCATAAACTAATTTCACTTTTTGGAAAAAGACATAGGATCAGATCACACTGACACTGTGGACATTATGGAAACCCAAATGTAACTACATTTTCTCTTCCTTCATCTGCAATATTAAAATAAAACAAAGATTTAAAGTCTGCAGGTTTAGAGACTGATGAGAATAAATGTTTCATGTCAAACACAGATAAGATGAAGGTTTGCTGAACCACTGATGTAAATAGCAAATGTTAAAGGATAACTACCGTTTTTTACAACCTGGACCTTATTTCTAGCAAAATATATGATCATTTACTCACCCAGATAACTTTGGTGTCATTTGGTGTCGTTCGGACGAAATTAGATCCAGTGTAGCGCCGATATATCCATATAATGCGAGTGACGGGGCATTGACACACAGCCTCTATATAACGCATTATCTGCCACGAAACTAGTTAATTTCGCCAATATTTTGTTACGATATGCTAGTGCTATTCCCCTCTGAGTCCGGGCTCGTCTGTTGTCAACATCCGGGGTCTGTAGGTTGACCTACTACCTCTGACCTGGAGGATGTCGTCTCTGAGCTCCGCGCGCACCCGCGACAGCCCGGCTTGTTTACCTGTAGCTGCTACTGCTAGTTTGACCCCGGATGTTGATAACAGACGAGCCCGGACTCAGAGGGGAATAGCGCTAGCGTATCATGACAAAATATTGGTGAAATGAACTAGTTTCGTGGCAGATAATGCGTTATATAGAGGCTGTGTGTCGGTGCCCCGTCACTCGCATTATATGGATATACCCGCGCTACACCGGATCTAATTTCGTCCGACCGACTTCAAATGACACCAAAGTTATCTGGGTGAGTAAATGATCATATATTTTGCTAGAAATAAGGTCCAGTTGTAAAAAACGGTAGTTATCCTTTAATCAGAACAGAATGTTTCAAACTGTTTTGACATCAAATGCATGAAGTAAATATAAAGTGTCCTCTTTCATAATAACATTTTTGTAATATCTGTGTCATGACAGACTTTATAGCTGTGGACTCTCAGAGACTCACTATGAAGTTGTGGTCTCAGCTCTGAAGTCCAACCCCTCCCATCTGAGAGAGCTGGACCTGAGTCACAACAGCCTGAAGGATTCAGGAGTGAAGCTACTGTCTGTTGGACTGGAGAGTCAAAACTGTGATCTAGAGACTCTGAGGTCAGTTCATTGTCTTGTTTTTCCATATATTCAATTCAAACCCTTCACTGAGACTTAAACAGTTTAGTTAATTAACTCTGAAGATTAGCAGCAGCATAAATCTGAAGAAATGTCAACTCTTTGAGACATTTTCTCTGTATCTAAATGGCTCCATCCTGTGGTGTTCAGAGGATGCTGCACTGAAGGACTCTATTCAGTGTTTTTATTTATTTATTTTTTTCATTTAGTTCATTTCTAACTTTGAAGTGTTAGCATCCAGCTGATGCCAGTCCCACTCATTTTAGAAACAGGATCATTAATTTAGAACAGACAGTTTCAGAGTACTTCCAGAGGTGTTGGTATATCAAAAGTTTATGGACAGCCTGCAGCCAATCAGAATCCAGTTATCACCCAGACCATGGTATGAAATATATTTTTCGCTCTTACCTGTGGTGGTATTTATCCATCTACTGTAGATTAGCTGGACCACTGATGTAAATAGCAAATGTTAATCAGAACAGAATGTTTCAAACTGTTTTGACTTCATCATTTAACAAACATTATCAGTATTATACTCATAGTTTGACCAAAGCAATAGAAAAGTTTATAAAATGACATTCAATAACACTTTACAACATTCTACACAAAATGAGAGTAGTTACTACTATATTTAATAGATAATGATAAGTTTCTGAAGAACAGACTGCACTATATTAATGAAAAATGATGTCATGATTAGTTCATAAATATCCATGAATCAACATACTGACCACTTTCTTCATGAGTCGTTCCTGATAAACCAGCTGCTTAGAGGACAAACACTAGTGATGATTCATTCATACTAATTACTTAATGCTAAGTTACTTTCTGAGTTCCCCAACAAGTGAAGTGAAACATCAAACTGACATCAGTCACCATGTGTTCAGTGAGTGTTGATGAGTTTTGAGGTTGTAGGGAGGGTCCAGCTCATTCTCATGCATATATTTAAATACTCATAAAAACACACAAAATCCACAGTCCAGACAAAATCCTCAAAACAAAAGACATTTCTTTCAGGTTTCTTTGTTTAGTCGAAGTAATTGTTTTTATACAGACTTGAGTAAATGTGGACCTCTCCTTTAATTACACAGGCTATACAGCCCTACATGTCTTATTTAATGATGATCTGAAATCAGCAGCATGTTATTAATCTGTGTTGACATGAACAGCTGTATGAATGTTGTGCTGACATGTGGATGATGTCTGTAGAAGGCTGATGATGATCCACAATAACACAATGACCAAGTTTGTGTGTGTCAGCTTTGTATCATGCTTGGAGGGAAATCTTGTCAGTTTCTGTTTGCACTTTAAGTATTGAGAGAGAACTACTTTGATTATTGTTAGCACTTAAAACAAGAAGACTAAGAAAAACTTTGTGTTATTATTTTTTTTCTGACTTCCTCAGTAATGAACTGGACACATTTAGACACCTTGAGTAACCATATACTTGTTTTGTCACTTTGTGTATTTGACAGTGTTGAACCTGCATCCTGTTGGGTTCAGGTGTTTGGCTTTTCCATTTTCTAAACTTCTTCATTCTAAATCTTCTTCAGCTCTGAAAAGATTATTAAACACTGAATGATTTCAAGCAGGAACATTGTCTTCTAAACTTACATCATTTGTTCTTTATTCAGATTGTGGAACTGCAGTTTGTCAGAGATCAGCTGTGCTTCTCTGGCCTCAGCTCTGAAGTCCAACCCCTCCCATCTGAGAGAGCTGGACCTGGGCCTCAACGAGCTGCAGGATTCAGGAGTGAAGCTGCTGTGTCACTCTGTCACTGCTAACTAATATTTGAGTTTACATCATAACGTACATTGATAAAGTCATAGATTTCCTTTGGTTCATATTTTCAATTTTCTTGAACTAACTTTCTTCTTCAGTGAGTGGTCACTTCTGAGCTTTTTCCTCTTTTTATATCTCTTTTTGTACTTTTTAACTGTTTTGAATTACTTCTCTTTGGAGTTCTTTCTCCAGGCAGTATGGAGACCAGACTTGTTTTTTTCGCTCTGGTCTTTTTTCACTGTTTTCCGCCATGTCCAGGGAGCCTGTACGCAGCCCTATTGTTTACAGTAGGTGTTTAGTTCAACCTCGGGAGCCAAGCCCAACATAAATAACCAACAACCAGCATGGTGTAAGTTCAGAGAAAAAAAATACAATTTATTACACAACAGACAGAAAAAGTGCAATTATATACGGTGAATAGGTGCAGTATATACAGGTGATGAAGCGTGGCTTGGCTCTGGCCTAAAACAACAAACAAAACACAGATCTAAGCTCTGGAGTCCGAAACTACCTAAACCCTATAGAAAAGAAAAGAAACAAAAAGACAAGCGCTGAACCTAACTCCCTAACCTAGCCAAAAAGTAAAGAAAAAGGCATCTCACCCCTACTGCTTCCCTAAATGCAAACACCCTTGCTCTGGTTTTACCCAGAGCACACACACACTCACAAACACTCTAGCACTCAGGCTAACAAACACACTCTAACGGAGGCAAAAACAATATTTCAAAGCACAATTCTGTAATCTAGGTAGAAGCGTTCACAGGTAGCGATCCACACCGTCCTCTGGCAGCACCGGCTCTTGTAGTTACCAGGGATGCGGAGCCAATGAGGCGCGGGAGCCACATGATCTTCGGAGAAAAACAGGAGCACTGCCAAAGAAAACAAACACACTATAATACGAAAAGACGGCGGGATCCATAACAGTAGGGATCAGCTGTTGGCCCTCAGTACTACTGCTAACTAATATTTGAGTTTACATTCATACACAACTTACATTAAGGAGGTTATAGATTTCCTTTGGTTCATATTTTCAATTTTCTACAAAAATTATTACAAGGAGCTCTAATTGTCTAATCTTTGGCTGTGCTATAAATCATGAAGTCAATCATGGATCGATTGAAGATTGTTTGTTAATAATCAGATCATATCCAGGTAGGAAACAAACGTTTTACTAATTTTTGACTCACTGGTTACACATGGTTTCTTCCAATGCTGGACTACTTCCTCAGGGTCCAGGGCCCAAACACGACTCTTAAACTGCCAATGATGTTTAAATATCTTCAGAAACCCCTCCCCCCACACCTGTCTGATGTCAGACTGGGTTGGGGCTGTGTCCGACTATTTCTGTAACTTTCTGAAACCAACAATCGAGTGTTTGAATCTCTCTCTCAGCTCTCATATTCATTATTGGCACAAATATTTCCATTACTTTTCTCGTGCAACAATATGAACATCTGTCAGTCGAGACTGTCTGAAGACGAGTGACCTCATCACAATATTTCAACCATAACTGTGTCTCGTTTCTCTCCATGATGACTGACGTCTCATCCCAGCTTTCAATGAAGACATTTGGACCATTATTTAAAAACTTTTGCCTCCAGCGGAACTTCAATTGCATGCTTTATACTTCTCCTCCATTACAAATCTGAGGGAAATATTGTCTTTTACTCAATCTCAATTACAAATATGTCTGACTGCTGCAGTTACTAGTTATTTTACCGGTTACAATTTTACAAACAAAACACAAAATTTGTTGGTTTTTTTGTGTGTGTGTGTTTTTATTTATTTATTTATTTATTTATTACCAAAAAGCGAGTTAAAAGATGAGCACTTCTTCCACCACTGCAGTCTTTGAGGACCCCTGTGTTATAATCTAGTTTAAAGACATTCCTTATTTTGGTTCTGTGCTTACATGGTTCATTTCAAGAGTCAGACATCATCTTTCTTACAAATAGGACCTTTCAAGTTTAAAAGCTAAACAAAATTCGGACAATTAAATGATATTTTCTTATGACTGAAAACTGCAAATCTCATTTTATGCATAAAAAGCACACAGACACAAGTTGGGGAAATCCCTGCTAGTTTCCCAGACTGTTTACTAGCCTAAATAAAGCAGCAGGGGTCAAAGGTCACCTGATCTAAAAATAGATTCTCCAGAAGTCTCCATAGATAATCCTAAAAACACACACACCGCAGACTGCAGTGGATGTCGCGTCTGTGACGTCACTCTGTGGTTCAGTTTAATTTGCCCGCCAGATGTTTCTAATAAACAAGACATTTTCATAACATAATATTAATCACTCTTCATGATGTTTTGGGTTTTTCTGAGTAAAAGATTCTTTGTAAATATGTACGATCTCTAATTATTATTTTTCATAATCTGATGAATTTAGGAAG
Source organism: Pagrus pagrus (assembly GCF_965226575.1). Taxonomy (NCBI): domain Eukaryota; kingdom Metazoa; phylum Chordata; class Actinopteri; order Spariformes; family Sparidae; genus Pagrus; species Pagrus pagrus. The sequence continues at coordinate 23,502,320 of NC_140200.1, read as the reverse complement.
AAGTTGAACAGTGACAGAAGATAAGAAAAAGAAAACAGCCCTTTTTTCTTCCTTCTTCCGTTGTTTTATTTCCTCACATTTCTCTTTTTGTTTCTCAGTTTCACTTTCTTTCTCTTTCTCCCTCCATCTCTCGTTTCTTCTCCTCTCTTCTCTCCTTTCTCTTCTTATATAACAGAGAGCGATCAGCAGACAGCAGCAGCTCTGTGTGTGTGTGTGTGTGTGTGTGTGTGTGTGTGTGTGTGTGTGTGTGTGTGTGCGTGTGGGTTTGTGCGTGTGTGCGTGAGCCCCGGGGTGTTGGCAGTGTCTTGGGAATGGGGTGATCAGGACGTGGGAGCAGATGTATGAACACACACACACATACACACACACACACACACACGGGCCCAGACGAGGCTGAGAAATGGGTCACTGTTGGCCAAAAGAGATGTAATTACACACACCCCTGTCTGCTATTTGTACTCATGCACACACACACACACACACACACAGAGAGAGAGAGAGAGAGAGAGAGAGAGAGAGTCTCTCATCATTTTGGGAAATTCATTTATTTGCTCTCTCTCGCTGATTAGCCTAGCTTAGCATAAAGACTGGAAATAAAGGGAAACAGTTAGCTTTGCTGTGTAACAAATTCTACCTACCAGCACCTCTGGAGTTCACTTACGTATCAACACATTATATCATGTTTATTTAATCTGTACAAAAAGTGTGGAAATGACAACTTGCTGTTTAAATGGGGACCTTGTTGCCAGGCAACCAGCAAACACTTCAGGAAGTTAGGCAACAGCTGTTTGTTGCACCAACATATCTGCTTATCTGCGTAAGTTCTGTCTCTTTTAGGGAAGACAGAGAAAGATCCCGATTGATGTTTCCTGCCTAAACAAACTAAATAAACAAATGCTCTTTGTTTTCATGACTGAATAACTGAATAAACAAACTGACCTTAAAGGTGCAGTTGGTAATTTTGAGGAGAGAGAGGACTTAGCATTAAATTTGAACTAGTACTACTTTCAGATCTCTCGCCCTCCCTCTCTGCTGCACTCCTGCCCTGCCTCCAAAGTCCCTCCCCAGTAGGCTGAATAGTCAACATTGCTGGCCAACAAACGAGCAGAAATAAATCATGTCAACATGAAAAGTAATCTACAGCAATATGTATTCAGTAAAAACCCAGCACACACTGATTTCAGTAAGTCACAACAATGTTTTTTTTATAACCGAAACTGTCGTGAATATTGCTAAATGGCCAGTAAACCACGTATGACAACATTCAGCTGTGAGAGCACAGAAACGTTCCACTTCATTATGAGGACAAAAACAGGTCACTTCATAAAGATATTTTCTGCTACTTTCTAATAAAACGCCAACCAGTAACGTTAGCCCTAGCATCGGAAACAAGTTAACATTAGCCCGACTGCAACATCACAGTAACATCACATGCACTAAGGAGTAGTGGCTCCGGCTTCCTCTTTTTACTCGTCTTTGCCGTGTATGCTGTTGTTGGTAGCGGAGGTATCGGTAGTTTTTTCAGAATCAGAATCAGAATTCCTTTATTTGTCCCGCAAATGGGGAAATTTCTTTGTCACAACAGCCAAAGGACAGTATCACACTTAAACAGTAATAAAAGTAAAAAATAAACAATATAATAAGACATAAGAAATAGAATTTAACTGGTATATACATAATATCTACAATATGAAATTGGTATTTACAATATGACATAGTATTTATTATTTATAATATGGACAGTGTAAGTTTAAACAGTTGGTATTTTTATTTACAAACAATAAATAATAAATATGGATGTTAAAAATTGTCCAATTTGTGCAAACCAGAAAGTGTGTGCTCGCTGATGCCTGTTGCTGCGCCATTACTTTCTCTAAGCTCCTGAAGCCGCTCTCGGAGATATGAGCTTGACCGAGTGCTAGCATGAGCTGAGGAGGAAGGGGGAGGGGGCTGTACGCAGTGTGTGCGTAGGCAGTGATTGACAGCTGTCAGACTCTCCATCAGACACCATCCTGGCTCTGATTGGTTCTTTTTGTCCGGTCGCAGTGGATTCTGGCAATTTGCAGCAGGAGCAGTAGGTGGGGCTAAATGAGCCTGTTTTTTGTTTTTTTTTGTTTTTACAGATTACTAGTTTCATGTAATGCTGTCTTTACATAGTGACAGTTTTAGCAAATATGACAAAAAGTTACTTTTATAAGACTTATCAACTGCACCTTTAAAGGACAACACAATTTCTTACTGTTTTACTTTGTTTATATGTGGCAGACCCTGCCACCCTTCTATCTTCAAACAGTGTTCTTGTGCCTTATTTTCCTCTGAGAACAGCTTGTTTATTCACTTATGGACAAAAAGTTTGTATCATTACCTCATTAATATTGTAAATTTTAAACTTCCGAGTCTGAATCTACATAGTGCCGCTTTAAATGAGAGTGTAAAGTCCACACTAAACAATACGTTGAAACTAGTTAGTTTGATACTAAAACTGTACAGTTGTTTGGTTGCAGCACAGAGACATGAGGTTCATCTTTGCAACTCTGGTGTAACGTCCAAACTAACCAAAATATTGTCGCAGAAAATGACGTTTTCACTTCCTTTGAAAATAAATAATTCTTGTAACTATCGTTAATCAACAAACAACAATAGGTATGTGGACAAAGCATTATGATAAGGTACATGTAATAACTATCCTCCAACCATCAGCTACAGCTAGTTTGAAAAAACAAATGCTACAATTAGCAGCTACTGTAGTTGTTAATTAGAACGTTATCTTACCCAGATATTTGCTTGCCAACACTATAACATTTGTGTCTACTGTAAAATTTTGACACAAAACAGCCGGTAAAATCCACTCAGTGTTGTGCAATGCCATATTGCGCTATTTTACAGTGGACCTTACACCTACTGAGGGGCAGATGTAAGATTTAGGTGTAACTTACATTCAGGCTGAGTTTGAACTTACATGGAGCTGGTGCAACCCAGTGCTCCAGCTTTAAATCTTTGTCAGAAAGCAAATTAGCAGATTTCCTATTTATTTTTTTAATCAGATCTATAAAATAAAAACCTCGACTGTAGCATTAAAACATGCTTTAATAATTAAAAAAGTCAGCTAAATGACCACAAAATCAGCAGTGAGGCAGAAATCGTGGAAATGTTGTTAATCAAAACTGTTTGACGATGACCAACAAACCTAGCTCTGAATTTACTCTAGTGTTTCACACACACGAACACACACATGCACACACATGCAGGTTGACATGTCCACTGTAAACTGTCACCTGCCACATTTTCAGCATTCCTGACGTTCTCTCCTGGTAATCTTTATGAGACACCTTACTGTGTGTAAGAATGTGTGTGGAACCAATGGATGTGTGTGTGTGTGTGTGTGTCTGTCTGTCTGTGTGTGTGTGTGTGTGTGTGTGTGTGTGTGTGTGTGGGCGTGTGTGTGTGTCACATGTGTCTCATGTGCTCCTGACTGTATGAATGTGCATGCTTGTCGGCCTGTGTGTGTCCTGACTTGTCTTTCATGTGCATTTTAGTGTCTTTCATTAACTCCGAGGCCTTCGTTACATAACAGGATCTCACATCAGTACTGCACACACACACACACACACACACACACACACACTGATGCTGGTTTCCATTTTAGTTTAAGCCTGAAGCTGATTTGGTAGAAAATCAAAGGGAGTTCTGTCCACTCAGCCTGTCTGATCTCTATCTGGAAGAAAAAGTTTCCTGCACTTTCTCTCGACTGGAGCAAACACTGCTGATTATTGGCACCGTGTCAACATTCACACGGTTCCAGGACTTTGAGAAAAGACACAGAAGGCAGAATTTATGTTCAATTTTACATTAAAGTTGTAAATTGGTGCTTTGTTTATCATTTTCATTGACAGACCAGAGGTTTAGTTATATGAGCTCATGTGAAGTGTTGGTCTAAATTGCTCAAATCCAGCCTGACCTCATCAAAATACATCCATATAGGTCGATTGTGAAAGCAGCTTGTTACGACCCATATTTACATTTGTTGTTAGGCAGCGATCTCGAGTGGTCGTAGTAATTATTACAGCAGCAAAGGATGAAGTAAGGTGAAGAAGAAAAAGTCCACATAAGGAGACGGATGGAGTGGACACTTGGGTCAAACAGAGGACATTCTCCCAGGAGACTGTTGTTCGTGTCCGGTGTGAAAACAAAGGTCAACTGTGAGTTATTCTAACTTACTAATGTAGTAAATTTACGTCACATAAATACATACTATAGAATATTTGCCGAATTTACAAGAAGGCCCAAATAATGAAGAATTTGTCAGAGACAGCATTTCACAAAGTTTTTAAGTTTCTCCCAACTCAACAACTCACTAAATTGAGACATATTTTAAAGGAGTCTGGGGACTTTATCCACGGGTGACAAAGAAGTAGCTTATATTACTTACTGTTTACTGTATTGGTAAAATTTGACATGTTAAGCTTCAATAAAATGTTGTCTTCTTTCATAAATTGAGTGCAAATGGTGAAATCGGTGTAAACAGTGTGTTCAAACAGCTACTAAATGTTGGCAGGTAAGACTTTAGCACTTCAGACACAGAAGCAGACAGGCTGGTACAGCCATACTGCCACAAACTGACACCTTTTACCAGGAAACAGACAACTTCATGTTTTGATTTAATGCTGAATTTACAAGAAGGCACCAATGATTTAGAATTTGTCGTAGCCATTTCACTTAACAGATTTTTAAGTTTCTCCTCACGCAACAGCTTTTAAAATTGTGGAATCTTTAAAGGGAGTTTGGTGATTTTGTGGTTTCTAGTTAAACGGTTGGATCGTTTGAAATCGGACAGTGTGTAATCCATTCTGCCTGTCGTTGTGTCTTCTTCTTCTGAATGTGGTCATATGCGGCCCAGACCACATCTGAATGTGGCTTCAGTGATCGGATTGCAAACGTGACCTCATTCACACCTGTACTTAGAGCTGTCGGATCCTAAGGACGGATGTTGATACCAGGTCTGAACAGGGCTGTAGGGTCAGAATAAAGATTTTACTCTTCAACTGTGGACTACATCGAGGTTAGATGGTCGTCTGTGATGTAATCCAGTCAGTAAACCAGAGGAGCTGTTCTGGACTCCTGAGTCTGAGAATCTGACTTCGCGGACTGAAACCAAACAATTGCTGTCGTGCCACTTGCTGCCTGAGTCAACAAACACACACTGGCAGCTACACACACACACTCCAGCCGCCGTGCACTACTTCCTTGCTTTCTGCCTCTCCAACATCCTAACGCTGCTCTCACCCACAGCTCTCTTTTCTTTCTCCTGCTCTCTCTGATTAATTACCACTAAATCACCAGCAGTCACGACACGACAGGCAGCTTGCCTTTCTCCGAGTCCTTCACTCTCTTCCTCCTTTTCTCCAACTTCCCTCCCTCTTCTGGGGTATTTCGGATGGTCCTCCTCGCTCATTGTTCCTTGGTAAACTGGAGGATTGCTCATTCACTGGCGCTCAAGTTGTTTTTCTCCAAATTGTATTTATCCAGGGCAGGAACGACCTCCTCTCTCTCTCTCCGCACATTCATGCTGTTTCACACATTCACACCTGGGAGTCGCAGGACAAACAGTACTCTAATACAGCCAACTGAACAAGGACAAAGTTACTGAGATAGCAGAGCTGAGGCTGATGGGAATGTCATTAGTTCTGCAGGTATTTGGGCATGAATTCAAATCCAGTCATTATCTCCTCACCTCCATGCTGATGGAAAGTCAGGTGAAGTTTCATTGTTTTGAAATGCAAAAAATAACCAAATAAAAAACTGATTTCAATTTATGAAACACTCAGCTGTGCAGTAACAAACACACAGTTGCACTCCAGGAAAAAAGACAAGGGGTATATAGGAAGAAACTAACAAACAAAATGAGAAAAACAAAAAAAATCATGTTTTCCTGCGCACTGTGACGGGAGGAGCTGGAATAAGTGGGGAAAAGAGTGTACAGAGCTAATATTTAAAACTGGGTGGTGCCTGTTATATCACCTGCATGACTGGTGAAACATCATAGCCAACTGTTTCCCACCAAAAATCTGCTGTAGTGTATTTTATATACTAATCAATTTATTTTACAGTCTCTGGTGAATGTGCGCATACCTCAGTGTTCTTATGTTCTTTTTCTACACATAAAGAAAGATCAAATCCATGTTTACTGCTCTTACTTTGATTATTAATTTATGTAAAAACAGAAATGACAGTTACAAGAGGATTTTACTAAACAGCACAAAAACATGGAAAAGCATGAGTATTAGTAACAGTATCATTTAAAAAATGGAATCGATGATGATGAACTCCTCTGCAGGTCAAGTTCCAGAAATGTTTTGCGGCTACGAAACTTCACCTGACTTTCCATCAGAGAGAACGGATCAATGCAGTCACTACTGTTCATCCTGAGGGGGACATGAGTGTCTGAACCACATTTCATCACAGTCAATGCAATAAATAAATGAACATTAAGAAAAAGAGTGGTGCAACAGGAAAATTAAAAGGATGACCAAGTTTAAGATTTAGATTCTTCCTCTTGGGAGCATGAACTGATCAAAATGTTATTTTCCCTGAACTGACTAACAACTGTCACTGAGTGGAGGCTGAATGTGTCAAAACAAATACTGAATACTGTCCTTTGTTTCAGACGATACACCGGGCAGAAGAGGAGTATGAATGCGTGTGTGTGTGTGTGTGTGTGTGTGTGTGTGTGTGTGTGTGTGTGACTCTGTTCAGCTGGTTTTCCCCCTCAGTCACCAAAGAGGCACGAGAGGAAGGGTGTGTGTGTGTGTGTGTGTGTGTGTGTGTGTGTGTGTGAGTGTGTGTGTGTGGGTGTGTGTTTGTGTTTGCGTAGTGATCTTATATCGTCGTGGCGATCGCTTTCAACAACAGAGGGAAGTGGTTCATTGTATCTCTAATGTGTGTGTGTGTGTGTGTGTGTGTGTGTGTGTGTGTGTGTGTGTGTGTTACAAGTAGGGGTGTATCGGTACATTTGTCCCGAACTGTCACAGTTCAGGTTCAGTTCAGCTAGGTTTAGGCATAAAAACTACTTGGTATGGGTTAGGAAAACATCATGGTTTGGATTAAAACAGCTTAAAAACCTGTTTTGGTCAGCTCGATCACAGACGTCCAGTGAGAAATAGCTGGTATTGTCACCACAAAAACAACTGGAAACGTCTCCAGGTATCCTTGAGAATATCCAGTGGTGTGACTCGAACTGCAGTTGTCTGTTTGGCAGCCTTGTTGTTGGTGATAACACCTTCTCCTCCACCACCTCCTGCTGTGAAAGTCATCTAATAAATATATAATGACATATTTGTTACCAATGTCAAGCTCGGACGTACATTCGTACATTTGCAGAAATGTTAACGCTAACATTATATGCTGGAGACTGGGCTGCAACTAAACAATAGAAGAAGAAGATGCTGTGACGCTGGGCAGGTTAAAATGTTTGATATTGTTGGAGCGTACTCTAATTGACTAATTAAAGTTGACTTTGTGTGTTAATGTCTGTCTGTGTATGTATGTGCATTTCTTTTACCCATGTGTATGTGTGTGTGCACTCATTTGTATTGATGTGCATATTTTTTTGTGTGTGTGTGTGTGTGTGTGTGTGTGTGTGTGTGTGTGTGTGTGTGTGTGTGTGTGTGTGTGTGTGTGTGTGCATGTGTGTGTGTGTGTGAGATGGCTAGTGACAGGCGTAGGCTCTGCTACAATAAGAGCCTGTGTAGCTGCAGCAGGGGGCAGGAAGCACCGAGAGGGGCAGAAAGAGGGCAGCGAGGGGCATGAAGTCGGGTCAAACACCCTGGGAGAGCAGGCCTGGGAAAACCATGGGAACAGAGGGGAGGGAGGGGGTGAGGAGGAGAGGAGAGGAGAGGAGAGGAGAGGAGAGGCACAAATCAATGTACAGATTTTCATTTGTTCTGGAATTGTTCCCACCTTCCCACAAACACCTGAACACACCATGAACAAGCTAATTGACTGTCATGGCAGGATTTTAGTCTTTAAAGTTAGATTTAGCCCGATGAAATGAATGAACTGGATTCATACACATGATGAGTACTTACTGCTCTTCTGTTTTCACAACTTTTAATTGTTGTTTTCTGTGGACAGTGATGAGCGAGGAACAAAAACTATGATTCTTTTGGGAAACTCATTTTCATTAGTTTCAGTTCATAACGTGAGTTAACATGCATGAATTTACAATGAATCATATGCAGTATAACCTACTCTCCTATGAAAGCCACGTCTCCATAAAGTGTGTCTAGTGCACAGTTAAAGAAGAAACATCAACACTATGACCCAACTAGCTTAGCATTAGCCTGCAGCTAGCTTATCATTAGCCTGAAGCATCACTTCCAGACTCGTGATGAAGATGATCAAGTGACTGGTACCGGAGGAAACTCTGGCAGTGTCGGAGATGTTTCTCTTTTTCAGAGATCCTTTATTGATTAGTTTGTAAAGAGGGTTCACTCTGGACAGATTTGAGAAGCTGAACTTAGTAACAAACTGAATTTCTATCTTTTGTTGTTCATTCTTGAATCATTGAGGGCTGGTATTTTTTGTTGAACTCTGGAATCTTTTTTTTTTTAAGACTGGCTTGTTTGTTCTTTGGTCACTTTTACACTTAAAAATGTAAATTAGAACATATGAAGATTTGAACATGCATCTGTGATCTTCATCTTTTGTTTATCATTAATTAAAAAAAAACTTTAAAAAAATAATAATAACAATAATAAAAATTATAGTTTTGTATTTTTCTCAAAACCAGCATTACAAAGTGCTTCGCAACAAACACAACAATAAGAGACAAAGTGATAAAAGAGAAATAAAACCAATAACAATGTAAGATTGGTACCATAGAAATACTAAGATAAAAAGTTATAAATATAGAATAAAGTACAGTGTAATTAAATATTAAAAAAAACTTCAATTTTACATTTGAATCACCTTTAATGGAAGGCCTTTCAATAATGATAATAAAAAGATATTTAAAAGTGATTTCATCTCTATCATATTTCCTCAGAACTTGTCCAGGCAGAATTTCTGAACTTCACATCCCTCTCATCAAAGTCTTCTTGCCACTTTTTACATTTTTATTTATGTTTTCATTTCTCTTTATCCACCTTCTTTTGACCTATGTAATTGTCATGTCTCTCTCTGGAAATGGGCCTAAAAACAGACAACGATCAAATGCAACCACTGACCATTTTTATCAACATTGTCTGCGATATCACACACAATGCACAAACAACAAAGATGGAACTGATCTCCCAGTGCTGCGGCTGACAGTCGACACAGTTTCACGTCGAATCGGGGAGATAATCTTGAGTAAGCCTCCTCCGGCAGGTCTGAGGGCGACTATCAGGATGTGTGATCTCAGATGACCGGTCCCACTGGTAAACTCCCCACAACAATGACTGCCTCTCAGCAGCACCAAAGAATAACACTCTTTCACTGCAGAAACATACAATTATCCTTTTCTCTCTTCATCCACTGCCCTCTCTCCCTCTAACTCCTTCCTTTCCTCCATCGGTCAAGATGTTAATTCACTTAAAGAACAATTTTACACACAAAGAAATACCCTTCATCCTCTTCTGAAGTGTTCATCAAAGCTCATTTCGTGCTCTGTATTTATAGAAATTGATGGGAATCAAAGCAACGGGACTTTTATGCGGTTGATGTGTCAGTAGCAGTTTTCTTCAAAGGCACATTCAAGAAAAAAATCTTCACTTTCACACTCAAACAATCGGACTGAAAAAAACATTTTTGAGGTTTCCCAACCAACAGACATGATTCAAAACAACCATCTAAAAATACATCCTGAGTATGTTTTTTAGGTCAACAGGAAACAAACACTCTGTTTATCAACAGGCGTGGAAATCAGGAGCGGCGACGATAAAGACAGAGCAAGCTGTTCTGAACACATCTCTTTCTTTCATTAATGTCCCGGATATTTGTTGCTGTCTGTCCCAAAAGTGGCAAAATAACATTTTTATATAGATGCGTGGATAAATCAGAAATCTTTTGGAAATCAGTGATGTAAAGAGGGCAGTGTGCTTCCTCAGCTTGTCAGATAATCAAACAGCTTTGGAACCCCCTGGCTCACACATTTTTCGGTCTGTTGGCTGGTTGGTTGGTTGGTTGGTCGGTTGGTTGGTTGGTTGGTCGGTTGGTTGGTTTGTTGGTTGGTTGGTTGGTTGGATGTTCTTTTGGTTGGTGGGTTGGTCTGTCAGTTTGTTTGTTGATTGGTTGGTCCGTAAGTTTGTTGGTTGGACTTTGACAAATTAGAACTTATGAAAACAATGGTTTCTTATGACGTCACCTCACTTTTTACATGCATTCCCATTCAAGAAGTGGTAAAGATGGTGAAGAAATGCGAGCTACAGCAGTTCCTGTGAAGTTAACCAATTATCTTCAATTACATGTGAAGATAATCAAGGCTCTACAGCACTTAGAATTACCATGATCTGGATGACTGTGAACCTTCAACACGTCTATCACTGGCTAACGTCAACCAATCAGATCAACAGTAGCATACTGCTACCACCATTGTAGCCAGTTGGAAAACATGTTTTTTTCATGGAAAAGCCTTCAGTGTCGTTCTTTGCTCTTTTCTCAATGGAATAAACTCTCGAGTTCTGATAGAACTCACTCTATAGCAGCTACGCTAACCTCTGGTCACTGGTCGTCACATCTAAAACACTTGCTGCCTATAGTTCCTCAAAAAACGCTGATTGAACGTCTGTGTGTTCTGATAGAGGCACATAGCTTGGAGCCTGGTGAGATGGATTTGCAAGAATCTTGTGAATCCAGCAGCTTTACGTTATAATCTTCGCACCACTTTTACCTTATCTTCTGCACTGTGCAGCTCAGAGAGATGCGTCTCTGTTTCGTTGTTTGACACACTGACAAAAACTTGAATCTTGAATCCTGACTACATTAATGGTGAACTCGCTGCAGTGAGTGATGTTTCTGAGAATCTGAGGTCTGCTCACAAGCTGAGGGGACTTTCCCAATGCACACACTAACACACACACAAAAAACCCCACACACATATATGAAGATAACGTGCTGGGATAGTTGGGGGAGTTGGATATCAGTTGACTGTGTGCGTGTGTGAGAGTGTGTGTCGTGGAGAGTCTGAGATGGGCGAGCAGGTCATTCCCACACCCACTTTCTCTCTTTAGAATGTGCCACAAATGTCAACACACACACACGTACACACATACACACACACACACACACACAGACTGCAGCCCCCTTTCAGTGGAACGTGTGGGGTCAGGAGGCCACAAAGACCAGGTCACGTTTCTGAAGAGGAGGCAGCCAGTAGAACCAGGAGACTGATCCAAGGTCAGCACTTACTCCACGATAAAAATTGTTCTCATGTTTTTGTTGTTGAGAAAACTGAGACCACAATCAGAGTAAAAACAACACGTAGCCTCCTCATTTCAATGAGATCACAGCGTCGTTGGTTGCTTGGTTGCTTGGTTTGTTGGTTGCTTCGTCAGTTGGTTGGTTGGTTGGTTTGTAGGTCGGCTGGTTTGTTGGCTGGTTTTTCGATTGGTTGGTTGGCTGGTTGGCTGGTTGGTTGGTTGGTTGGTTAGTTAGTCAGTCGCTCTTTTGATTGGTCAGTCGGTCGATCAGTCAGCCGGTTTGTCAGGATTATGTTTTACACTTGTTAATAGTGACTTTAAGCAGTGAGGGTAGAGGGAAAGCTACAGTGTCTGCCATACATTACAACAGGTTGCTGTGATAGTGGAAAATGAATATCACTAAGCAACATTTAACTCTTACAACGGCTACATCTATAACTACCTTCTAACACTTTTTGACGTGCTCCTGAGTACGGCAATCTCCCATAGTAGGCTGTTTTAGGGAGTGTCGAGATAGAAAAATGCATGTGCAGCATGGAGGTTTTTTTCCTCAAATGCTGCAGCTGTCCCTTCAACCATCGCTGCTTAAAGTCCCTATTAGCAGCCTCCAGAAACTTATACAGTGCAAAGCTCAGCTAATCCTTCCATCCTGGAAAAAAACATCAGATGAGAAATGCAGAAAAGAAACTGATATGGACTCTCATATAACTGCATCGAACAAATAAACAAACCCTTCCATAAAAGTTGGAGTACCGTTAAGATAAAAAAAATTCTCAGATTTTAGTCATGTAGTTTATGTTTCCAGCCACACTGACTGATAGTAATGGTAATTATTAGAGCCATATAGGCTTTGTTAACAAAATCAGTAACATCACAACATTGAAGAGGTCACAGCACCATCAGACAGAAAGAAAAACAAAACTTCACCGTCAGAAAAGTGACGACACAGTATACATCATGATAATAGTGATCACTAGTTGACACTACAGGGTGTAAAGGGGTCTGTATGTGTGTGTGTTTGTGTGAGTGTGTGTGTGTGTGTGTGCAGGTGGATGAAGAGAAATTTATCACCAGCCTTTAATTCACTCCCACAGACTGTATGAATGTCTGTTGTTTGGGGATATAATGGTCTATTGTTGTTGTGAAGGAAACGTAGACACGTCCTCTGGGAGCGTCGTACTACCAACCTGCAGGTGCTGCTCTACTCCACTTCCTTCCTGTCAGCTGACCTGCGTTTCCCATCAGGACACAACGATGTGGAGAAAACAACGGAGTGTGTATGTCTGTGTGCAACATGATGAGATCCAGACGCTCTACGCCTCTAAGACGGTGGATTTATGTTGAGTGTGAAAACCTGCCAGGAAGTAGATAAAAACTGAAAAATGTCAACTATATTTAGTGGGGGTTTTTTTGTGTTTTTTAAAAAAAAATTTAACTATTACCAAATCAACCTTTAACATTACGAAGAGACTTTAAAAGAGTACAGAGAGAGTTTGGAGGCTGATCCAGAGACTAAAAAGTGAAGATATCGTTATCATTCAAATGTGTTGAGAGTCAATTCACTGCTCACTTGACCTCTGACCTCTTTCCCACCTCTCCTCTATATAAAGGTCAAGTCTTACAGCAGTTGTCAGATACTGAAGACAGAAACACTGTTAAGAATAATGATTTCATGCGAGACCAGACAATGGTTCTTTTACAGAGCAGAACTAAAAGAAAATATTTTTGCTGTCTGTGAAACCAACATCTTGTCCAGTGGTTTCACACTTACAAATGTTGAAATGCTGTCTCGAACAGTGTACTCGAACAGCGGTCTCTGGCTTGGCGGTGGTCTCACTTGTTTTGGCTTGATATACCTGGTTTAGGTGTCACAAACACAGCTGGAGATTGTCCTGAGGAATTCTTAAAACTATCCAGTGGTTTCACACTGACAAATGTTTAAACACTGTCTCAAATAGTGGTCTCTGGCTTGGCAGTATCCCACCTGTTTTGACTTGAAATACATGTTTTATTGACACAAAAAGGACTGAAAATTTTCCCAAGGTCTTCTTAAAAAAATACAGTGGTTTCACGCTTACAAATGCTGAAACACAGCCTCAAGCAGTGGTATCTGGCTTGGTGGTGCTCTGAACTGTTTTGGCATGAGGTACCTGGTTTTATTGTCACAAACGTGGCTGGAAAATGTCCTGAAGGTCTCATTAAAAATATCCAGCGGTTTCAGGCTTTCAAATGTTGAAACCTCGAATGGACGCCTATACGAGACACAGAATGTGGATATGAAATTCACAAATTTGTAAAGTTCCAACATTTAATTCTGGTTACTGAGTTGCACAGAAACATTGTGACAGAAACTTGTTCACATTTAAACAAACCAGAGGGTTCTTTTGACATATCATTGTATTAAACAGAACCAGTAACCTGAAGAACCCTTAAGAACCCTTTATTTTATCAGAGGTCAAGGAGAGAAGAAGAAGAAGAGTTCCCAGCAGTGAAGAAGGTTGTGGAGTGTCGAAGAGAACCTCTAATCTGCAAACAGCAAACACGTCAACACACACTCGACAGCGTACGGGAACCCTCAGGACTCTGTTTAGTGTGTGTGTGTGTGTGTGTGTGTGTGTGTGTGTGTGTGTGTGTGTGTGTGTGAAAGTTAAAATTGTAGAACACATACCTGTCATCATCAAACAACACCGCCCATCACACCCACACACACAGAGGCTTCGCCACTGTTATTGTTTGTTAATTTTAAATTATGGTGAAATCGTTGTTGTTTGTTTACTGTTTTGTGTATTAAGAAAGAGAGAGAGGTGTTGTACATTTTTTCCAGCGGCTTCTTATCTCTCTCCCCCACAGTCGTCCTTTTGGTTTGAACTTATCAGAGGCAACACCCAGTCTGAAAATTCAGCCACTGAGAGTGTGTGTGCTCTTGTGTGTTCATCCAAACACACATACAAAAACTCAGCAAGAGAACATTTAAACCAGTGTTTTCATCTCTTCTCACTGCCTGAGACATACATTCATTTTAAAGTATTTTATTATATTGTAATCAATCTGTCTTCTTGTTCTTCATTTAATTGTTTTATTGCTGGAACAAAGCAGAGATGTGAACTTGAATCAACTCAGGTCACTGTTTTGATGACTTGTAACTTGACTTGACAGAAAATAAATGAATTTGGATTTGGACTTAGAAGCTAAAGACTTGCAATGTTTTAAGATAAGTTTTTTTCTTTTTTACATTTCTTGGCCTGGCTGTCAGCATTTCACTGTTTAAAAGTGACTATTTTTTTTGTTTTTGTTTTGTTTTCACTGATGATCAGTTATAATACAAATACAATTCTTTGTCATACTTTTTGAACTAGTATCATAAATTCGCCAATAATAATGAGTATAAGGCACTGACACCTTTTCTTTCTCTTTATAAAGATCGAAAACTGAGACTTACTGAGACTAAGAATTACCTTAACTTACAACATTACCTGACCTGCCCAAGAAAAAATGACTTACAGTAGGACTTACTTGAGCCTTGGACCAAATAACTTGAGTCACATCTCTGTCCTGAACGAGTCACAAATTTTGGATGCTTAAAGAAGAAGCAGAGGCAGGTCCAACAATGTCACAGTAGACAACAACAAGTCCTCCAAATGTTCTGATCTGATGTCAGTGTGGTTAAAGTTTGGTTAAGTTTTAAGGTCTGAGAAAGATCTTGATTTGGGTTCAAATAACTACTTGATTAAAGAAACCAACGCTGACTGTCGGAGGCAGGAAGCAAACATCTGTCTGCTGTGGACTGTGTGGCTCTATACTGTAACACCATCACACTGTTAGTTTAAAGTGTTAGCATGCTAACATTTGCTAATTAGGATAAAACATAGTCTATATGATCCATGCACATGGTAAGAAGTTTACATGGCTTGCAGCACTAATTTAAAATGTAAAATTCGTGTCCTTGTACACAAATCCTGGATGCAGGAGGAAGGTCTGATGATTTGATGATTTTTTTTTTCCTTGACTAATATCCTTTAGGACTTGTTTGTGATAACGAGCTGAACAAATATTTGACTTGACTCAAACCAGCGTGTTCCTCATCATCTTCACCACCCGTCACCGAAAGAGCTAATCTCCTCCCTTCATGTCAGTATGTGTGAGAGTCGGTGTTTGTAGTGAGAGCGCTGCTGTTCTTCCAGACGTTCTGGTCAGCATTAGTTTCACCTCAGGAGGCTGAAGCACTTAAATCAGATCGACACGACACACACATTCCTGCTACTATAAAACACACACACACACATTTGCCAACTCAACACTAATATAATGTCATATAAAAGGTTGTGAAGATGGTCTCTTTAGGAAAATTGAATCCCCTCCCCAAAGAAATCAGTTGGAGTGGCGGCGAAGTCAGACTGGAATTTTCTTTTAGGAATTTTAGTTTCTTCACCCTGGGAATAACATGACAAGAAATGTGTGTGTGTGTGTGTGTGTGTGTGTGTGTGTGTGTGTGTGTGTGTGTGTGTGTGTGTGTGTGTGTGTGTGTGTGTGTGTGTGCTGGACGTCCTGTGGGAACGAGGGGTCGAGCGGTGTGAGGTCCAAGGCGTCGTAGCGACGGACGGGCGGCGAGTAGCGTCTAACTGAGAATAATACACCACTTCCTCCCATTCTCTCTCTCCAAACACACACACACACAGCTTCCAGAGTCATGTTCTCTTGTTCCAAAAGGATTTCCGACTCATGGCCTGGCGCTCTGGCCCAGCGTTCCCCGAAATATTAACCTCCTCACACACACACACACACACACACACACACACACACACTTGCACACAGATATTCCTCCCTCGACACTCAGTGTTTCCTGCTATAGGATGGCCCTGCTTGTCCTCCGTGACCCCTGACACTAATAAACCTCTGATATCATCAACACACACTCAGAAACACACACTCTGGGTTTTATACAAACTGAGACCTTGTTGGCAGCTTCACACTCTCAACATAATAACATAATAAATGTGATTATTTTTTTTATTGCAAACACTTGAATGTGACTTTGCTCCACTATTGTACTTCAGGACAGTAAAGAAGTTCTGGTACTTTCCAGAAACCCTTTGGTTTACCTCATGATTGTGGAGACGGAGGATAAAATAAATGCTGTTGTGATCATCATTTTAAAATCCTGTGTTTTGCATCTCATTAACCCTCTAACTCATGAATATGTGACTTCTAACTGGACCCCCTTTAACGTAAGTTAATGTTTCTGCAAACCACAGATATGTCCAAAGTTGACATTTGTACCAAACTTGGCATATCATGTTAACATTAGATGCTTATTAGCCACCTGTCACATCAGGAGGTGTAGGGGACGGTGGTGGTGTTACCGCAGCCAACAAGGCTGACAAGAGGGCGACCGCAGTTCAAGTCACACCACTGGATATTTTTAAGAACATCCGTGGACATTTCCAACCGGAAGTTGGACCATCTCCATCTTCATCGTGGTGACCAAAACAGGTATTTTAATCCAAACCATGATGTTTTCCTAACCCTAACCAAGCGGTTTCTGTGCCTAGACCTAACCAGAGCATGAGCACAGCATTGTGACAAGAGAGAAAAAGAAAATTCAACAGACCAGTATGAACTTATCTGCAAACGTATGTAGTTATTTATTGTGGTGATTGGGTTGTTCAAATGATGTATTTAACGATGATGGGAATGATGTATTCAGAAAAAGGTAAATCAAGTCAGTGTCTTTAAAAGTGACAATTACTTGTATCAAATGTACCCTGACTGTCCCTCTGCTGCAGGTCAGGAAGCCTGCTGGCTTATGCTTAAATGGTGGTCATTAAGGCTGCTTAAAAAAGAAATATACAGTATTTGACTGTAATAATAAACAATAACTTAAATTTCTTATCCAAACCTATGAAGTGTACCACATTATATACTGTTGAGAAGGGCTCTGTTCTGAGCGTTGACTTTTAGTTATTTGCAGACGTCAATAAGATTTTGAATGAAGTTGTCAGACCTGGAAATTACAGTTTCATCTCAGCTCTCTGCATGTCTTCATCAAAGTCATGTCTTCATCAGTCATTTCGGCTAGTCCTAGAAGGACAGACACATTATAGGAGCTATTCGTAAGAAAAAAATATTCTTGAGTCTCTCTCCCTACTTGTCAAAAAGAAGCCTCAGTTTATGACGAGTTCGGAAACAGACAGCATCATTATTTGTCGAGTTGGGAATGAGACTCAAAAATCAGCTTTTCTGACAAATAGCACCTTTAAAGTCTCCCAGTCACCCATACCAGTAAAAAATAACTAATACTGTAAAAACAAAAGGTTTCTTGAACAAAGTGAAAGCCGACACAGAGTTTAGATCAGCAAGCTTTAAAGTTTCAATGAAGCTCAGGGCGTGTGGACAGACCCACTGTAGTGTCAAAGCAACAATCTAAGACGAAGAAGAATTGAGCCAATTAGAGGGTGCTGACAAATCAGTTATTTTTGTGTGTGTGTGTGTGTGTGTGTGTGTGTGTGTGTGTGTGTGTGTGTGTGTGTGTAGCTAAACTGTAATTCCTACATTAAATCCTTGTTGTATTGCAAAAAGATTAGCAGGTGTGAAAAGATAGCCGCCTCAGTGCATGTGTGTTTGAGTGTGTGTGTGTGTCGGTCTGACCTCTCTCACACGATGATTGGGTTTCAGTGTGGGAACGTCTGACACACACACACACACACACACACACACACACTGTGTTACTCTTTCTTTCTATTTTTGTCTCTCTCTGTTTCTCCAGACTCTGGACACACAAACCGGCAGCAGTTTGAAGAATAAGCATTGGCAGCGTACGTTTCTGCGAACCACATATATGTTGAAACTTTACATTTCTTCGTGTTCCATTATCAATATTATGTTGTGACAATGCTGTGCTTAAGCTCTGGTTAGGTTTAGACACAAAGTCACTTGGCTCGGGTTAGGAAAACATCATGTTTTGGATTCAAATGTTTCGACATTTGAGCGTGAAACCAGTGGATATTTTTTACGAGACATCGGGACATTTGTCTGCTGTGTCTGTGGCGACAGAACCGGGTATTTTAAGCCTGGTCTTTAATTAAGGTTTCAACAGTTCGTGGTCTGCAGAAATGTACACTGCAAACATTAATTCTGGTGACTGGGTTGAAGATTGAGAGGAAAAAGAGGAATGACTTTTTATTTCATGTGTGTGAAGCTGTTAACACTCTCTTCTTCACTTCACTTCAATCTCCTTCATCCTGTTGCTCAGTGTTTGGTTCAAAAGGTGTCAAAAGTCCACACATTCTTTCTTCCGGTAGAAGTACAGATACATGTGTAAAAAAAGACTGGTAAAAGTAGAAGTACTGATTCAACTTCTTTTCTCCAGTAAAAGTAATAAAGTACAGGCTCTGAAATGTACTCAGAGTATCAAAGTAAAGAGTCTCCCTCTGAAGGACATTTCTAGCGGCCATTTCTGGTCAAAGCTAACTGAAGCTCACGTCTAATTAATATAATTCAAAGACTATTAAAGTTAAAGGTAGAATCAGTAGGATTTGTCCCAGCTGTTCCTAAACGCACCACAAAGACGACGTCAAATAGCCACATTTTGGGTTGGTAAAGCGTCCGAGCAGCAACAAAGTGAGAAAATAAGAAAATCCAGGCAGAGGGCTGCAGGGTCTCTGCAGTGACAAAAATAAATGTAGATTTGATGTTGTTACAAAAGCATGTTTCCAGTCTCTCCAAGTGGGTTTCCATGACAAAAATCCAACAAATGTAAGTTTTTTTTTTTTAAAATAACCTTCAAAAACAGAACTTTTACTTACAGAAACGTGTTCCACTACACTACAGTTTGGGATCTCAGGGCTTCTGGAGACTTGGATTACACCGGACAAAATGTATGAAGCTATTTGATGTTTTTTTGGTTGTTTTTACTTTTTAAAACAAGTCTCCAGCTACTTCAGTTGTATAGGATAATGCTGCAATACTATTTTGCCGGGAAGCTCCAGAAATGTTTTGTGGACCTGACTTTCCATCAGTGGGGAGGAGTTAATGACTTAATTTACATGTTTGAGTGAACTGTTCCTTTAATAACTTTTTCTTTAATAATCGGCTTTGTGCAGTTTCTGCATCTCAGTGTGCAATAGTGTAAATATCTTTAGGGTTTTTGTTTCTTATTTCTATTGTTTATACTGTTTCTGCTGCTTTTTTACTTATATTTTCTATATTTTTTACTTATTTATTATTGTTGATAATGGATGTTCTTTATTTTTGCTGTCCCCTTTGCTCCTGTAATATTGCAAATTTCCCCGTTATGGGACTAATAAAGGATTTTCTTATTTTATCCATTTAATCTTCATTTTGGGTGAACTGTTCCTTTAATGAGTTTATCGTGTTGTGTTATGCACCAAAACAAATTCATTTTCAGTGAAAAACTGTTAATGCAATAAACGATTGTGATTGTGAGGTCAGGGGCTTTTAACGGACTTAATTGGCCTACCTGTAGATGTGACGTCACCCTCTGTGTGCAGAGTGTTCATACACCTGAGAAATGTTGTTAGAAAAGACTTAAAAACCGATCAATGTATCGGTTAATCAGAAGTTTCAACCAACCTCCGACAGATTGATCCTGGACGTGTTCAGCTTCACTGCAGCAGTCTGAAACCTGGTGCCTTATATAATGACTATTTTTTGACTATCAGAAGTGGCCTCATTCCCACACAAACACACACACACACACACACACACACACACACGCTCCGTCTGAAGCAGACAGGCGGTGGTATTATCAGGAGAGAAGGTCCAGCTCTGCCGAGACTGCACAAATCTCCCATCCCAGAGTTGTGTTTGAGTGCACGTGGGCGGTTCTACTGTGTGTGTGTGTGTGTGTGTGTGTGTGTGTGTGTGTGTGTGTGTGTGTGTGTGTGTGTGTGTGTGTCCCAGCCTCCGTGGGAAAGCTCGAGCAGAGGAGGAGGAGCAGGAGGAGGAGGACACACCGGTCATCAGCCCAGTCTGCAGCCGACACACGGGCCACCTGCCCCGGACTATTTACCGAACACACACCGCTGGGAAATGAACTCCTGGAAGCTCCGGACAGATGTTTTCTTTTCTTGACTTTTTCAAACTTTAAGCAGTTTGACTGGAAGATCTGCGTCGTGTTCACCAGTTTCTGCTGATATTCTTCTGTCGGAGGGATCATTTAATTCATGATTGCGCAGGAAGGAAATTAACCTGGAATTAACCAACTTTAAAAATCACTCCAATTCTCCTTTAATAATCCTGTAAGAGCTCATCAGTGACTTTACGTTGGTTTACAATAGTCTGATTTCACTTCGGGGCCTCTGAGACATTCCTGTAGTCCACCTGTGTCCAGTCACACTGAGTGTTTCACTCCTGTAGTGGCATTTATCTGTTCATTTTCTCGATAGAAGTATAAATCAGGGGTCGGGAAGTGTTGGGGCTTTTTTTGTTCAGAGGTGAAGAAACTTTGTTCCGGACTTTAACAAACCTCCACACCTCCACGTCTCCTCCCAAGGAGCTCTCCCCGCCGTCCAGGCACCATGAAGCGGCCTTATGAGGACAGCAGCTCGGCAGAAAGTGACCTGGAGGAGCCGATCGATGTGGGCAGAGAGAGCGTTTATCCAGAGTGAGTCAGGAGCAGCGTTACACTGCGTTACACTGGTACTCATCATGATTCAGTGTTTCTAGAAGAACGTGCATACAGGGCTGGGAAGTAACTAAGTACTCAAGTACTGCACTTAGGGACAATATTTCCGCTTTTTGATAATTTACTCCACTACATTTCAGAGGCATTTCATGTTACTCCACTATATTTACTTCAGAGCCTTAAGCACTAGTTACTTTGCAGATTCATTGAAAGTGATGACCGCATTAATGCATCAAAAATTACATGTAATCCATTACTGTATATTATGAAATGAGTAATTGATTTTGATACTGTGATTACATTTTAATGTTATTTATTTAAGTAAAAAAATCAATGCAGGACTTTTAATTATAGTGTAGTATGTCGTCACTGTGACACTGATGGAATGTAACTAATTACATTTACTCAAGTACTGTACTTCAGTACAGTTATGAGGTGCTTGTACTTTTCTTGAGTGCTTTTACTCCACTACATCCCTTCAGATTCACTTACAAAATATAATTAACAAGTAAATGGTTTACATTATTGTTGTTATAGATTAAAATGTTTAAGTTATTTAAAATTAGCTTTATGATGGCATCAATAATTACATGTAATCCATTACTATATATTATGAAATGTTTCATTACTTTTGATACTTTAAGTATATTTTAATGCTAATATTTTTGTACTTTTACTTTAGTAAAAAAATATCATAAATGTATGACTTTTACTTGTAGTGTAGTATTTCTTCACTGTAGAATGTGGAATGTAACTAAGTACATTTACTCAAGTACTCTTCTTAAGTGCAATTTTTGAGGTACTTTCCATTTTATGCTACTTCATACTTCCACTCCACTACATTTTGGACACACAAATTGTTAATTTTTTTTACTTGCCTACAATTTTTTCTTTAGTTACTAGTTACTTTGTAGACATCAGAGCCAAAGTAGTGTATTTTTTCTAATTAATTCATTGTTAAAATCAAACAGATTAAAATAAACAAAACAAAACCTTTATAAATGCTGAATGTTGGATCGGGCTCACAGTATATGTAAATGTAGGCTATGTATATAACTTACCTTTACTTGTACTTTTGATATTTAACTGCATTTCTTGCCAGAAAAAATCCTTTTTATACTTAAGTACATTTCATTTCAGATACTTTAAGACTTTAACTCAACTTCTTTTAACATCATACATTTACTTTTTCTCAAGTATGACTTCTGGATACTGCTTTTACTCAACTACATTAATTTCAAAGCTTTAGTTACTAGTTATTAGTTACTTTGCAGATTCAGATACAAAATGTAAATAAAAAATAAAACGTGTACAGTATTATTAAAGATTAAATCGTGTAAACAATTTAAAATGAGCTCCTATTTGATCAGCTGCAACATTAAAGTGATGAACACAATGAATAAATCTGCTAATTACCTTTAATCCAATATTATAACTGGATTATAGTTATAATATAGTTGATACTTAACTGTATATTTTGATGCTAATCCTTTTGTACTTTTACTTAAAAAATGAATGCAGGACTTTAACTTGTAGTATTGCAGTATTTCTACACTGTAGTAATGGTACTTTTACTTGAGTAAAAAGATCTGAGTAGCTATTCCACCATTGCCTGAATATAACTTCAAAAGCATTCATTACATTTATTTTATTTAATGAAGTCTGGTGTGGTTTCACTTCATAATGTTCAGATTATAACTCATGTCTGCAGCCTTATTATTAAAATGAAGCTGTCAAGATGATTAAATTGAGTCATTCCAACATTTACAGTTAACAACGCCCTTTGAAAGTACCATTTTGTTTCAGTGATGTTCTGTCAGAAATTGATCGAACCCTGAAGAAAGTCTGCCTGCTTCATCAAAAAATATTGGACAACAAAAAGAAATAGAAATAGAAAGACAGATCAACATGGGTAAAGAATATGACGCTGTATCTGTAGAATATGCAGTAGAGACTCCAACTAAACACGTTGTCATCTTGTTCCCCAACATCATTTAAAACCCTCCAACAGCTGTTAACTACAGTTTACTTCTGTTAAGTTTGGCTAAAAGATTATGTAGACTAGGTGTTCTGCGCTGCTCGTTACTGATGAATGAAATAACCAAACAGAAAGAATCAAAACTGTTGATTAAAAAGAAACAAATCAAAGTGAGACGTCGACAGTTTTTAGACTTTCTTGATGCTGTTCGATATCCTCAGTCTGAAGTTATTTTGTGAAGAAGGAGTTTCTCAAATATCCTCTTCGGCTCTTATTATTTACTCTCTACATGTCCTACGTTTCCCACAATCCCTATGAAACATGGGCTTTTTCAGCAGATGCAAGTGGGAAGCAGCGGTGGGAGAAGTATTCACATATTTGACTTAAATCAAAGACAAAAACCAGAGTGTGTTAATTCTTCATTACAGGTTAAAGTCCTGCGCTGAAGATTATATGTGCAGTACAGTCGGCAAAGTACCAACAATTCAAGTACTCATAATGCAGAGAAATGGCTTCATGTTATAATACATATTACAAAGTTTATTATTACGAGTGATGAATGAATATATCAGCAGCATATTCCTGCTGCAGCTGGTCGAGGTATATACTGTTGGTATAGTTTGAAATATAACAAAGCATATAGCGGTCTATTTTATAAACTAATTATCAGAGTTCTTCGTAAAATTAAAGAGCCATAATCATTTTTGTTCAGCACTAGCAGCTGTTAAAAAATACAAAGTAAAAAGTACAATATTTGCCTCTTAGTTGGAGTAGAAATAAGAAGCATAAAGCAGAAATATTTGAGTAAATGCAGCTCCTGCTGCAGTGAAACATCTGGATGTGATGTCTGAATAACAAAAAACACATTAATAAGAGACAGAGATGTTATCCAGAAATTCATTTTCACTTTTTGTTCCTACAAATCCTGAGAGAAAGAAAAACTCACACCCACTCATGTTCTGATACTAACAACTAAATAACATGTTTGTCTTTTTGTACCAACTGCAGGTTTTATTTGTTTTATGTCTGATTTGTTCTTTTTGCAGCAGCCAGGCCCTTTTTCTCTCAGTCTCTGTCATTTCTTCTGGATTAATCCTCTGATAAACCACTGCTGTTCAGCTGTGGGTCAAACGTGGTTATTTAACAAATTTATTTGATTATCATGTTGTCTTCAGGCATGTGAAGACGTCCTATATAAGATGTGGATCACCGACCACGACCACTCAAGTGATGGCGAGGAAGAAACGCAGAGGGGTAAATTATTATCTGTGCTAATAAAGGAGTATTTTCACTGGTTTTACTGTTCAGAGACAGTTTGAACTTTTTATTGTTTTCTTTTATTTGTCAGATTATCGAGAAGAGACGCAGAGACAGAATCAACAACAGTCTGTCGGAGCTGCGGAGGCTCGTCCCCACAGCATTCGAGAAGCAGGTGAGAATCTGTTTCTGAAGAAAGGCAGTGAAGGTTCACCACGAGAGCCAATAAATAGACTCCTTACTGCTCAGAATTCACTTTCTGATCAGATCTTCTTGGTTTAAGACCCAGTCAGACAAGAAGGTAGCAGGTCAGGTGAAGTCAATCCAGCTAACTGACAGGGAGCTAACACGCTCACTAGCTCAGTTGCTAACAGACAATGATGACATTAGTTTGTTACCAGAGACTTCTATAAACCATTCCTCCAAACTGGATGGTACAAATCACCTCATAAGCTACGACAGAGTCTCCATTTTGGGTTGTTTGTGCTCAAAGGTCAGCAAGAAACTTTGTTTATATGTGGCGGACCCTGCCACCTTTCTAGCTTCAAACAGTGTTCTTGGACCTTATTTTCCTCTGAGAACAGCTTGTTTATTCACTTATGGAAAAAATAAAGATATCTGTATTTGTATTATTTCCTCATTAATATTGTAAAGACCAAAATTCTGAGTTGGAATTTCTTCTCCAAAACTACATTGTGCTCCTTTAATGTTAACTTTCATCCGCCATGTTTCAGTGTCATATGACATCAACTCTGCACCTCGTGTAACATAAATTTTGTTGTTCAGGAAACAGGAGTTTTCCATCACCACATGAACCCACAGTCAGTCCTCTGCAATATGGATCCTGCTTTAACTGTTGGTTTGTTCCATCAGGGTTCAGCTAAGCTGGAGAAAGCAGAGATCCTGCAGATGACTGTGGACCATCTGAAGGTGCTGCAGGCCACAGGAGGGAAAGGTAACCACAACATATCTGCTGCCTGGAAATGAAAAGTTGAGCCATCTTTTTTTGTGGTCTGGAGTGAAGGACAATAAAGTTACCTGAACATGAGAGAGATTTAAAAAGTTGGATCTCTTTTAAACAGCAGAGCAACATCGGAACACATATAAAAGCTTTATCAAAAGATCTAAAGTTTCCAGTGTTCGCTCAGTTTGCTCATAGGTCTACTCCGTCTCATTCACACAGGCTCACCTGCTGTGCAAAGCACAAGTCTAACCATCAGCTCTACCTGCTGAGCCAAAGCTGCCTGAAACATAGACATAGTGTGTCTCAGACCAGCAGACCACTGGGACAACACAAAGACTTCTCTGTGATGTTCTTTGCAGCAAAAGTACAAAATACAGTTTGTTCTTCAGTCGTCCATTGTGTTTATGATGCGTTCAAGAGCAACTTTTGACAGATGACGTGAGGTGACGTGTCAGTCACTCGTTTATTGAAGTCCGTTCGGTTTGTCAGAGCGTCAGTGTGGACGTGATGTCAGTCAAACAGCCCGTCAGTGTGTGTGTGTGTGTGTGTGTGTGTGTGTGTGTGTGTGTGTGTGTGTGTGTGTGTCTGAGAGACAGAGGGAGGTGGTGAGTCCATGGGAAAACGCTGCAGGGATAAAAGCACCACTTGACCCTGAGCAGCGCTGTTTGCTTTCATAAAGCCAGCGGGGTGGGGGGGGTGAGATGGGGGGGTGGGGGGGGACGTGTTAGGGAGGGGGAGAGGGGCTGAGGGTCAGTGTGGGCTGCATTCACAGGCCGCCTCTCTGCAGTGTTTGTTTGGGTTTACCAGAAGCAGCAGCGTGTTTTTCATCAGTTTGTCTTTAATGAATTCATATAATCAAACATATCTCTCTCTCTCTCTCTCTCTCTCTGTCTCTCTCTCTCTGTAGGTTATTTGGACGCCCACGCTCTGGCCCTGGACTTCCTGTCTCTGGGATTCAGGGAGTGTGTGACGGAGGTTTCCCGCTACCTGAGTGCCGTGGAGGGCCTGGACTCCAGTGACCCCCTGCGTTCCCGCCTCCTCTCCCACCTCACCTCCTGCGTCTCCCAACGCGAAGCCGCTGCCCTCACCATGACCTCCCACCTGCCTCATCACCACCACCAGCAGCCTCACCCTTTACCTCACC
Source organism: Pagrus pagrus (assembly GCF_965226575.1). Classification (NCBI taxonomy): domain Eukaryota; kingdom Metazoa; phylum Chordata; class Actinopteri; order Spariformes; family Sparidae; genus Pagrus; species Pagrus pagrus. Next base: position 23,475,938 of record NC_140200.1, on the reverse strand, counting down.
CCTTCCACCCACACCACTGGGCCGCGGCAGCTGCCGCCGTCGCCACCGCGGCTGCATTTCGCCCAATGCCGGCCGCGTCGTACGGACTGAGCGCGATTCCTGTTTCTCCTGATGCTGGAGGAGGTGGAGCCCCCCAGAGGTTGGTGGAGTTATCACAGCGTAGCATAGCCGCCTCTTTTTCCTCCTACGCTGACTCCACCACCTCCTCCTCTCCTTCCTCCTCTTCCTCTTCTTCCTCATCTCTCGTGCTCCCCTGCACCCCCGCCCCTCTCTCCGCCTCCCTCCTCTCCCTCTCAGCGTCGTTTCCCATCAGCCTCCATGGAGGTTTCCCCATCGTCCCTCCTTCCTCTTTCACCTCCACCACTGCCACCGCCAGTCCTCCCATCACCTCCTCCTCCTCCTCCTCTTCCTCCTCCTCCCAGACTCCTCACAGCAGCAGCAGCAGTAAACCCTATAGACCGTGGGGAACTGAGGTCGGAGCTTTCTGACGGTTCGACCGACTGACTTCACTGCAGACTAACTCCTGACCTGTTGACCAACTGACAGTTTTAACAGCCTGGAAACACGTTAACCACGCGTGAACAAACTACCTACTACTGTCTCACTGACACAAACAACTGATTTATTAACTCGTTAACCTTTGGGGTGTTTTTGACTGTTACCTGCCTGATTTCACAAAGTCACAAGAACTTCTGAAGCTTCTGCCCAAAGAACAGAAATATAAGTCTTCAATTGTCACCTGACCTCTTTCTATTCAAACTGACTGACCTGTTTAAATATGTTTTACTGAGTTCAACTGATGTTTTACTTTAGCAAACTACGGTGAAGAACCTTTTACCCCTGTAGACTTGACCTCCAAGAATCTCCCAAAGAGACCACCTGTGACCTGTTTGTCCACATTTATTGTTCTCTAACTGGGTGATGTTCTTTATTTTTATCTCATCACAAACACAACCAATGAAAAGAAGCCAAACCGTCGACCAATATTGCTCCTAACAAGCACTGTGTGTTTATCAAAGGCAGAGGTGGCAAAAGTCCACACTCAAGTACAGATGCTCAAGTAAAAGTAATAAAGTTCAACCGTACAACCTCCGTATTCCTACACACATTCCTGCTGCGCACTGTATTACGCCTCAAATCAGCGACCTGGGTCAGAGTTTTAGCACCAACAATGTATATAGCCTGCACTCAAACAGATATAAATTCTTTTTGGCTAAAATACGTCTAGCTGTCTGTACCGTTTAGCAGTACAGTGCTCTGCTTCTCCACACAGGGGGAGAGCTGATGGTCAGCTAGTACCTCATACAACCCCACATCACAAGACCCCAACCATCACTTGAAGGCCACTGACCAAGCTGCCAGATCTGACGGGTGGGGAGTGGGAACGTGTTGATGCTGCAGCGACAGGCTCAAGATAATTTCCTGTTCTCTGTCTGTTTCTCTTGGTGTGCACTGATTCGCTGAGCTGAACATCCAATCAGAGTGATTTCTCTCACCGACTGGCTCCACTGCAGGTTCAACATGCCCACACTACCACACTATTTACAGTAGTATGCCAGGAAAACATTTAGTATATGATTACGAAGGATGTGAAGTGCAGTATGCCAAAATTACCAGGATGTACTTTTGCAGAATGCGAGCCAGCATGCTTTTCTAGCTGTTCTGACCCATAATCCTCTGCGCAGCGGAAGATATGTCACCTACGTCACAGTGTGTTACACGAACACAGCCAAGAAAGCACAAACATTTGACAAAATGTCAGACACTGCAATGACAGATGAAAGCACATTTAACCAACCAGCCGATGTTCTGATCTCTCTAGTTTACTTTACTCCAGAATAGTGATTATAACAGCAGAGAAGAGGTTTGGACTGACAGCCAGTTCCTCCTGGAGGTGAGGACAAGACTTCCAAGGCTAAAAAGCTTCTCCACGGGCGGACTGAATGGCAGCAATTTTTTACCAGTAAGGGATTACTTTTATGAAAAACTAACTAAATAACAGATGAATTGCAGAACTAACGCGTTACTTTATATCTACATTACAAAAAAGTATTCTGAGTACTCTAACGGATTACTTTGTAACAAGTTACCGCCAACACTGGAGATGGATATAGGGGCAAGAGGGTCAAAGTTCAAGGCGCACTGTCATGATGAAGTAGTATGTCCCAGTTGTATACATGCTGCAGGCAACAGTATGTACTTTGTAAGGGCAGCTGCGATTCAGAACGCACCCATGCTCAGTGGGCCGTAAAGTCGCCGACAAGGCCGACTGGAGCCAATGGAGTGAGAGACATGGCTAAAAAAAGGGCTGCAGACGTTCACCTACAGCCGACTGTCGGCCTGGTGTGTCGAGGTTAGTTTGGATTCTTTTCATGGATTTCGTGACAATAACAAAAAGTAGAATTAGACCGGATCTATCCAACTTAAACACTATGTGACTATGTGAACCAAAGTTTGCCTCTGCGAGAATCGACTCACTGATGTTTAACCCAGCTAACAAGAATGGACAACTTTGACCCGCTACACCTGCGGAAACCAGTATAATCCCAGACAGCTGTATGTTCAGACTGGTGCAGACTGGGATGAAGATTAACACCATAACACTGATGATGAAACTCATGAAACCTTTTCCACTTGTTTTGTTATCTGCGTTTACATGTAAACCCGTCACTGAAATCTGACTGCTGTGTGCCTTTTTACAAATAAAGATGAAGTAACAATAACGCTGCTGTCATGAAACATGCAGCTGTTAACGTTTCTTTCTTTTATGCCTGTGGGATCATTAGTTTTGCTTTTAAGTTTCAATCTGGGAGACAGTTCCACATCTTAAAGCAGCAATGTGGAACTGGTCGTTGGTTTATGTTAGCGGACTCAAGTCCTTCACACGTACATCCACAGTCCAGCAGCATTAGAAAGCTTCAACAAATCATCCACAGGCTTGTATCAACAACCAAGAGAGACGGGACGGTCTCACACTTTCACATCACATTAATCCACTCACATATGGCCACTAAAAGAGGGTTGAATACATGTACAGTAAGTTGCTAATTACCAGTGTGTTTATAAGTTTCAGATACTTAAAGGAATAGTTCAACACTTTGGATAATGCACTTACCAGCTGAGATGAGAAGAGCAATACGTATCTAAGGTCTGTGCGCCAAGTGTGGAGTTAGAGGAGGTGATTAGCTTAGCATAAAAACGGGAAACAGGGTCAAACAGCTCGCCTATCTCAGTGCTAAAGTGAACATGCTGCTGTTCAGCCTGCTGCAACCACTGTGTGACTGTTTCCTGCATTCGGGTGACATTAAAACATTTTAACAGCATTTTTATGTAAATTTCGATTTTTTAAACTTGCAATAGTAATAAGTAATATTTTTCACTTTTCATTCATTCATTTTTGCCCTTTAGAGAGTCTGTGCACGCCACTGCTCTGTCTGTCAGCCTCTCGATGGGGACTGACGCAGGGCGACCCCCATGATTGACAGAAATCATGTGGCAGATTTTACTCCTCCTTTCCTTTAAAACGTTTTGTGAGAAAAATGAATTCTTCTCTTCAAGAATATTGCATTAACATTCAACTCACATCAGTGATCAGCTGTCTGCGAAGACATGTCCGTAAGCAGTAGGCACGTGTGGACCGATGAGGAGACCAAACAATTCCTCTGCCTCATCCATAAAAGGAGCAACTGAACAGCAGACTACACATTGTACAGAGCCAGAAACAGGAGATCACTGAAAGTGGAAAAAGTTTGAAAATGGGGAGATATACTGGAGAATTGTGACCCTAGGTCGAAAAGCTCCAGAACTGCTAAATGGACCTTTTGGTGAGACTGTTGTCTACATGATTCAATTCATCTGCAAAACAAAATAATTTCCCCCTTAAATTCCTTAACTTCATGCGAGTAACCACACTGCTGCCCCAACACACACACACACACACACACACGTTAATCCACTCCTTCTTTGCCTTCATCTTGCAGTTGATTTACACACTGAAATCACGGCTGCAGCCGTTAAATCCTCCCAGAGAAGAAAACGGCGTCACTTCCAGCTGAATGGAGGATTAAAGGCTGACAGGCCTGGGAACAGCTCCGCAGGCCGTAAATCCGCCCCGGTCAGCCGACACGGTTCTCACGCCGGGACGCCGCTTTGAAGTGACCGGCGGTAAATTTAGTGACATGAGCCGGTCAGCACTTTACATACAGACACACAGAGAGGCAGACAAAACAGACAGAAAGCGTATGAAGAGACACTAGAGGAAGAGGCTTTAACTGGCCGCTAAATGCCAGAAGAGGTTAACGCTTGGTTCCTTCAGTAGATTGTCTTTTCATGATTTACAGTTACTCACAGGTTATGTTATTTCTCTCAGTTTTAAAGGATACTATAACTGTACAGTACTGTCATAGTAACATTTCCACCTATTTAGAATTGCACTTCACATTAGCCATCTTTCCATAAAATGTCAGGTGAATTTTATGCAAACTTTTGAAAGTTCGCAAAAAATACACAAAATCATAATGTGAATATGGTGCGTTGATGAATTGTTTTGAGCCAATGAAGTAGGCTACATAACACGTAATTCCATCAGAGGATGACGCGGTGTAGGCTACGTGGCTACATGGCTACGTCATGGATGTGAAAGTAAACAGAGGCTAGAGGTAAACAAACCAGGGGACAAAATGGAGAGAGGTCTTCAGGAATTACTTTGTATAGGGCAATTTGTATTAATTAACCAACATTAATGTTAGCTGTTAAAAGACATCAGCCTCGGCTTTGTGTTTAGTGCCAATCAGCAAATGTTAGCATGCTAAAGTTCAACGCCAGGATGGTGAATATGGTAAATAATACACCTGATGAGCAGCATGAGCAATATCACTGTGATCGATATCATATGTGTTGGAGCAGGGTTTGTAATATTTAAATATTTTTATAAAACTTTTAATAAAACTGTCACACTTTTCAACACTTCAACAGACTCAATAAAAGAAACAATGAACACTTCCTCTCTCTTTTTTTGGAAAAGGTTACAAAAAGCAGAGCAATATAACAGAAAACAAAATGAATAATGTCAGCACTCTTATCCAACCATGATGCCCTGAGTATTTCCCTGAGCGTCGCTGCTTTAAGATGTCATTAAGGAGACCATGTTGTTCGGACTTAAGATCTCAATCCAGTAGCCGTCAGGATCCTGAATGAAGGCCAGATCCTTCATTTTACCTGTGAGGAGGGGAACGCGCTGCAAGTTAGTGTGATGGTGAGCACACACATGAACAGGTTTCTTTCTGGGAGGTGAGTCTCATAATGTGACCGCAGTGTGAACACATTTGATGTCACAACAACAAAATACAAAAAGTAAACAAAGTCGACCTTCAATTCTATCACTTTACCCTTTAATTCTAACTTACACCAACCAACAACATCTGGGTGATGTAGAGACATTTCTTAAAATATCATTAGATTTAGTGTTTTTACTGTGGTACAAATAAAACTACTCAACAAGTACAACTGACAGGAATTTTTTTTTTTTTTACAAAAAAAACATTTAACATGAAACATAACAAGTTTAAAGATTTGCTGCTTTTCCTTTATATTATTGAGTAATTTGAAAGCATTTGTAAAGATTTTGAGGCGTGGACTGTTTCCGTGGACTGACAAAACAAGCCTTAGTTTCACAAGAATGTATCTAGAATTTAAATATACCAAATTTTGAGGCCAGTTTGAGCTCTAAAAACCTTATTTTTAATGAAAGAACATCATCAAGCAGGTTCATAACGGCTCAGATAACTACACAATGCCAAGACAAGGATTCAAACGTGCATGCTACATGTTTTCAGTGATGGCAGAGTCCATAGCAACCACCATAACAACAATAGAACATTTTTAATTGCATCTGTAAAATCTGTAAAATTAGTAATAACTAGAAAACTAAAGGCCATACACATCTGCAGAACAAAGATGAATGTAATGTGATGAAAATAAAACATAGGCCCACATTTCTTACCAGAAATACTGACCAGAAAAAAGGGAAAAGTAAATATCTCACAATTTTAGAGCCAATATTTCAAAATAATATTGGTTTGGAGAAAATAATCAGCAGATGAATCCAGAATGAAAATAATCTTTAGTTGCAGACCAACAATCAGTCAAAGCATTACATTAAAGCAACATTATGTACAAATTGGCATTTTGTGGGATTTGGCGCCCCCTACAGTCTCTGTGTGCAACATACAAATCAGGTCTGTAACAGTTTGTCAGACGTAATGTAGGTGCTGACTACAAACAAATCTCATTACGTCTTAACATTGTTATGTGTTGAAAACTAGACATAGAGCAGAAACGAGTGACAGAGTCACCGTTCACCCTGTTACAAGACACTGTACCATCAACATGATTCTGAAGCTGTTAGTTTAAGGGGGAACAATACATAATGTTGCTTTGATGCATGAGTCAGAATTATCTAATGATGTAATATTTAAAAGTTGAACAGTCACAGGCAGGGCCGTAGCCAGGATTTTAGAAATGCTGAGGTCATGCCCACCACCCCCACCCACCCATGAGAAAACATTTTGAAGACTACAGTATAAATCTGTGCACCCCTCTGCATTTTGACAGGACTGATAATCGCTTAGGAAATAATGTCAATTTCAGCAAATAGATGAAAATTGTACCCAAAGACTGACAGAAGTAACAAATATGGCCAATTTTGACTTGAATTAAAAACGTATTTCTTTGGTAAAAAGAACTTACTTACTGACATGAAGCTTTATAATAACCATCATTAATAAATAGTAAATATATAGTTTATTAGATTTAGATCAGTAATTCCACTGTTGACAATGAAATGGTTCATAAATCAATCGTAAAGATTAAAAACACCAGTTGCAGCTCTCTAACGGCCATCCAAATAATTTTCATAAATGAACTACACAGTATTTATTAACCATCTACAAAATATTACGATCATCAATTGCAAATTTCCAATAAACAACTGCTAATAAATAGCGTATAAAGCATTTCATTGCTTGTTAACAGTGAAATAACTACTAACTCAAGTTTAATGAACTAAATATAAATCAGCATCATACATTCTTTATCATAAATTATTGTTTATTTTAATGATATGACAGATATTATAAATTGTTACCAAATATATATTAAGATATCAAAGACACAGAAAAAAATACAGCGGACAAGACCTCAGTGGTAGCTACGGCCCCCACTTTTACTTGTAATAGTGTATTTTTACAGTGTAGTATTAGTACTTTGACTTAAGTAAAGGATTTAATTTGCAGAGTGTCTCATGGTAATTGTTCTTCTGAATTTGTGCTTTATTTAGTTGCATAAGTTGTTAATAAGTGTTGCTGCACATGAAACATGAAGCTATGAGCTGACACGGAAATGGGATTTTTTTTCTCAATAAGAAAACTGACTTCTGACTCTTCTAACAATAATGAAGTACTGACCTGCTTCTGGTGTCTTGACAAATGTCACTCCTTGCTTCTTAAACATGTCACAGGCTGTGTAAACATCAGGAACAGCGATACCAATATGACCTGCAGGAAGACATCAGGTGACAAATTACACCCACACGCAAAGAATACAAAGTGTCGGGGCCACCCACTTCACCTTTTCTCTCAGCTCATCTTGAACAGAAACAACACAACTTAAATCAGGAGCAAATAGTGACAGTGGAAATGTTAAAAGTAATTCAAGATAGTAAAATAATACGAGAATCACCTTATGTATGTACAGTATGTGCCTAATGTAATTACTGTGTGTTTACTACAAGTAAAAACTATATGAACTTGAACTTCTCACCAAATCCTCGTGGTTCGTTGTTCCCATTGTGGTACGACAGACTATCATCCAGCTCTGAACCCCAGTTACTGACAGACAGAGGAGCAAAATTCATTAAAACACTCATTCATCATCATAAAGTGCATGAAATGTGCTCATCAGGTGTTTCAGGGTCTACGTAGTGGTCATCACTCGTACTGCGTGAGCTCTATGGTGGCTCGACGGGAGAAAGTCCACGCCGTCCTCTCTTTGATGTCGGCAGGAATGTCCGACTTTTCCTCGTAACCAAGGAAGTAGAGGGTGAAACGCATCGAAGGGAAGTCGATTTTCTGGAGCAAGCTGGAAACCACAGAGGAGCCCAGCGGTTAATGGAGGACTGTTTCTACATGTGGACATTCTGATCCACATGTGAATAAAAAGCAAATTGCTTATAAATTTACATGATTTACATGTGAAAATGTCAAATTCTTATGTGGACATTTTCGTTCACATGTGAAAAAAGCCAATCACTATTTTTTTATGATCTCAGGTGCCATATTTTACTTGTAAAAATGAAGCCAATCACTTGAGAAAATGCCCAGTACACACGTGACATTATTTTATTTGCATGTTCAAATATTAGTTCACATGTGAAAATAGCCAATCGCCATTGAAAATGTTTTAAATATGTGAAATTTTCAATGTAGGAAAAAAAAATTGTATGTGCTCTCATGTGCCATAATTTACTTCCACATGTAGAAATTCTCATACACAAGAAAATGTCTAGTTCATGTGACATTATCTATTTTCACTGTTAAAATTGTATTTCACGTGTGAAAATGTGGAATTCACATGTAAACAGGCAAATTTCATGTTATATCTTATGCCATGTTTTGTTTCCACGTGGACATTTTCATTTAAATGTAAAAAGAAAGCAGGTCACATAAAAAAGAAAATGTCAATTTCTTGTGTGGTTTTTCTCATTTTAGCATTTTATATTTTATTTTCATCATCTTATATTTATTACACATGTGATTTTTTACCTGAATTAAAATAAAAATATGTGGAAAATAAAATAATGTCACAGGGGAACTGGGCAGGGGAATTTCATGTTAATTAATTTGCCATGTTTTGTTTCCATGTGGAAATTTTTATTTCTATCTTTAAAAAAATAAAGCAAGTCATTCAGACAGGGGAATGTTTCATTCATGCATGAAAAAAAGCCAATTACTTGTGGAAATGTGCAGCTCATACATGACATCATTTTATTTTTCACATAGAAAAATGGTCTCGTGAAAATTTTCATGTAACAAAGCACATTCATGTGATTTCATGTGACAGCAAATCACATATGAATGTATATAATTAATGTATTAAAATGTTAATGTGTTACATATAAAATTTGTATTCTTATGTGAAATAAGCCGATCACTTGTAAAAATGTCCAATGTTACATTATCCTTGTGTCACATAAGGGTGACAGTCATACAGGATCTTCCTAACACAGAAGAATAACAGTTTGACATCACATTGCTTGCAGAGCTTGATCAGCCTGAGGACTCACGTCATGCCCAGGATTCCAGTGTAGAATTTTAGAGATCTTGCTGGATCTTTGACCCTCAGCATAGTCTGCTGCATCATGTAGTCCTGCAAAGACCAAGAGAAGTAAATGATGATCAAATAAATCTTTGAATAATTTATTTGAATAATTTTATCAGCAGTAGCTGTTTGGAATTTATGCTGTTTTTCATACAATATATTGTTAAAATATAACCATGCATGGATATGCAAAAACATTTTAAGTAATACTAGGTGCTATATCGTAGGCAACTGGACTTTCACCTTTCATCCCAGAGGCTTCTTCAGTTCTAACTAACTGGAGGAGTTGGCAGGCTTTTAAACCCTGTGTGGGAGTGTCCTTACAGAGTTGTTAAGATCACGTATGAGCTCTGACTTTCAGAGTCATTAGGGCTTCTTGTGGGTCGTTGGTCAAACCGGCCTTCATGTGAGTTGCTAAGGCTAGGTTAGCCCAGGTGTGAATGGCTGTTAAGCCGGGGAGAGAACTCACTTAGGCCACCTCCTCTGTTCAAAGGCGGTCGTTCCAGTTTGACATGGATAGATTCCTTTACTCCTCTTTCAAACCATCTGTCTTCTCTGGTCAAGATGTTTGCATTGTTGTCCTCAAAGGAATGATGTTTCTCCTTCAGATGTCAGTGGACAGCAGAGTCTTGACCTGAGGAGTTGTGTTTTGCCATTCATTTATGAAGAGGTTGTTTTGTCTCCCCAGTGTACAAATCTGTGCAGTCCTGGCTGCACTGAACAGCATAAACTACATTACTCTGCTTATGCCTGGGTGTTTTGTTAGGATGGACAAGTTTCTAAAGTGAACCAGGATATGATGTTTATGAAAGATCCTCCTGAGTTTCTCAGATGTTCCTGCAACATAAGGAATGACGATGTTGTCACGTTTTCTTGTCTCCTCCTCTCTGTCTGCTCTGGATCTTTAGGAGGTTTTGACAAAGGTCCAGTTTGGGTAGCCAAACCCCCGGCTTGTGCTCTAGTGGGTGATGAGAAGTAAACAGCAATTACTGATCTGTGTGTGTAGGTTTTCTGTAAACCTCAATGTTGAGGCTTCTGTCTTCTTCAATGTGTACTGCACAGTCCAAGAAGGGTAGACTGTCTCCTCTGATGTCTTCCCGTATGAACCTAATGTTATTGTCCACAGCATTTATACTGTATGTTCTGTGAAGGCTTCCACTTCCCTTGCTCTGATTTTGACCCAGGTGTCGTCCACATACCTGAACCAGTGGCTAGGAGCAGTTCCTGTGAAGGTAATCAAGGCTCTGCTCTCAACTTCTTCCATGTAGAGGTTGGCCACTATTGGGGACACATCGGTGAGCCCTCTACACTGAAGAAGTGTAGAGGGTTTCACCTCTCATCAGTTGCCTACGATACAGCACCTAGATTTACCGTGACCTAGATGACTGAAAACCTAAGTCTATTACCTGAAGTAATAGATTTTTAAACACATATCAATATATATTACCAATGTTTTATCAAAATGTAAATTATATCTATATTTTGTAATGTATTCTTGACAATGTATGGCAAAATATATGTATATTGAAATGTATATTTGACATATTACAATATATGTCAATATATTCTTGGTCTGTAAGGGATTCTACACTGTTGTAGTGTTCTTTTACTTAAATATAAGGTCTGAGTACTTATTTCACCCCTGGTCAGAGAATTTTTCTCCGAAAGTTTTTCTGACACGTTATAACTGAGGTGAATGGAATTCAATGTGTGGTCCTTCAAAAATAACAATAGATATAATTAAACATTTCTTTACAGAAGCTGTGTTTCTCTGGATCATCTCCAAACCTCACTGTAAAGGGTTGGTCTTTAGCTTTCACATGTAAAGGTCAGGCTGTGTTTACGGGATTATCCAGTAATAATTACTCTGCTCTGGTAAGACAACTTGTTGTTTAGTTTTGTAAATGTCACCTGAGCTTTCAGCACCATGAATTAAACTGCATTCACTGCCTTCCCACTGAGGTGGAAGCAGAAATCTCTGAAACCAAAACTATCTCCATGAGAACACTGGAGTTATCACATGTTTTATGTAATCTGGGTCTCTGACTCTGACTCTGCTCTGTTTTTAGCCCGTGTACAACTTTAAATCCTGTTCTGTATTTGAAGTAACCGCTCCTGAGAGTGGAGGCTTCTGCAGCTCAAAAGACGTCTTGTACAAACTATCACTGTGGCCTGCAGGCATCTGCAGCTCTGAAGTCACAGACGAATAACTGCCAACAGGTTGTACTGCATTACAGCCTGGATCTCCTGCCACAGCAGAGAAATACATTAAACTAAATCCATTTAAAATAAAGTAGATAATATGATAATATAAACCAAACGGTCACCTTGGTGATGGGTTCTCCTTCTTTACAGGCAGCACTCACAGCCTCGTCAGACAGTCCTCTGTTCGCCATGGCTCTCAGATCAGACTGAATGAACATTCAGGTTTCTCAACACACCTCTGTGCTGCCTTCAAGTGCTCCTCGTAAATGTCAAATGAATGCTGAAGCTCTTGAGTAAAACAGAGTAAGTCAAATCATCCATGCGTTCATCTCATGTTGCCAATTGTGCAACTTACACATCTCCTGAACAACATTTAGAGAATCAGAGTCAGTTATTGGCATTTTTTAGTCTCACATGTTTTGTCTTCATTTTGTATTTCAGATATTTTATTTAAAAACATAATATGTAAGATTTCTGCAATAAAACATCTAAATAAGACAAGACCTTTGTTGTATATGTTTTTGAGATGTGTTCGTACAGAGAAATCCACAAGTTTACTGAAGGTAACGGTGCGTTTCATTTCGTCGCCTGTCTCTGTAACTTCTAGGAGAGAGTCAGAGAGTGAGGAAGGAAGTCAGAGAATGAGACTAAACATAATGTGAAGAAAACTTTAAAACATTACTTTGTCTGAGTCACGTCAGATAGATTTTCATCAGCAGTGGTGGTTGTTTGATGGTGTGTCCTTTTCCTACTCGCATGAGTTTGATTGGCAGGATTGTCTGTGTTTGTTCACCCCAAATAGCAAGATTACTTTACTGTAAATTAGCATTAAGATACAAAGCATCAGCACACAACAAGGATGTGTGTCTGTTTGAATCCAGGTGAACCTCTGATTGAACTCAGCACTCAGCAGAGACTCTGGTTCTCTCTCTTTTTCTTCCCCTCTCCTCTCTGTAACATTACGTTCATGAAGTAAAGTACATTTCCCCTCCAGCAAAAAAGAAGAAAAATATCATGATGATAAATAAATTGCTGTAATTTTTTCTTGCTTTCCAACGAAAGAAAATTATCTTTTTCTAAGGAGAAGCTGGGCACAATTATTTTAATCAACTGTGAGCTGAGACGAAATGTATCTAAACCTTGAGCGTTAAATTCACTTTTTAACACTTTCATTCTTCTGCATTTCTTACTGTTATAATGTGTTTTTATTTCATTGCTGTTTGAGACATGGTAGCGAAGTCAGATATTCCTGGTGTAGACATTTCCGACAGAACCTGAAGGCAGCAGGGTTTTTATTACCCAGGTGTTTCTGTTGAGGGGATTGGTAACAGCACAGCTGCTGCCTTCAAAGCAACACCCACAGGATTCATACAAACTGCCACCAGGCGAGCAGAGATCAGGACTGCAAATAAGATTCCAGTGAACAGTTGAGTCTGTGCCGGTGACAGCATCACACAGATATTAAACCTGCTGCACAGAGCTTCAACAAACTGAGGAAATAATCTTACGATTAATAATCTGAGTCAAACACCCTCGAGATAATGTAATAACCACCTTGTCTGTCAACATAAATTACGATGAGCCGACGCCCATCATGTTTGCTTGTTGTTGTAACCCCTGAGGTGGAACGTTCAGGTAGAAAAATGCAGTTAACACGAGCTGCAGGTCTGAACAGGTACAGAGACATCTGGGTGAGGGAGGATGAGCGAGACTGGAGACTCGTCCCAGTTCTGGATCAGATTTAAAGCCACTAAACCCCCTCACACCCTCACAGTGAACACACACAGGTTCAGGAAGCACGCAGCGTGAGAAACACATTATATTTGGACTCTTTGGTGTGTTGGTGTGTTGTCTTCCTGTTCTGTCAGCGCAGACAGTCAAGATCCAGATCTGGTGAAGGTGCTTTTAGCTACTCTCTGGGTCAGATAACTTTGAAATGTAGTCAGTTACTGAATATAATTAACATGGCAATCTGATTACTCAGTATTGTAAGAGGTATCCAGAAGTCATGCTTGAGTAAAAGTAAATTAATTTGAAAATAAGCTACTTTGGCTCTGATGCAGCATGTTATCTGCAAAGTAACTAGTTACTAAGGTTTAAAAAACTATGTAATAGAGTAAAAAGAATAATATTTGCCTCCAAAACCTGAAACTTGTACTTAGTGTACTTGAGTAAATGTACTTAGTTACATTCCATCACTGCGTTGTAAGAAGTATTCATGAACCACGAGTTGCTTCAGATTGCCACGAGCACTGTTTATGGATTAGTGTAATAACCTGGAGCCTCAGTTTAGGTGAAACACACGCCAGTCAAATCCCTGCCTCCACACCTCCAAGTACTCAGCACACTGAGTTTTGGCCGCAGGATCATTCCAGAGAGAGACAGGAGACCAGACAGGCTTTTCACAGTCCTCCTTGAGCCTGAAAGCGATAATATCATTCATGCCCCAGTACATATCTGTCTCGTACACTGCTAACCAGCAGGTACAGATTAAGAGTGCTTTGTTTTTTTGTCCTAGCGCCAAATATCAGTGGTGCTGTTACCTCAACATTTTCCATCACTGTGAATACTTACTACGTACTTACTATACTTACTATTACTTTTACATCTTTAAACAGTTTCAGTGCAAAGCATATTTCATATTCTGCCTTTACAGTTCAGGTATTCAAATCACCCTCACACAAATAACACTGGCTCAAACTACAGGTCTACTGCCTGTATTCTACATGTGGTATGCTGTCAAAAATGTGATATTTATATCTAATTACACGTTTTGGTGGTGACTTCACCAATTTTAAACATTAAAATGTGTTTACAGGTCTTGGGGAGTACAACTGTATATGTGGAGGCAGTTTATCAGATTACATGCAGCTTCCTCTGGAGCCACAAAAGGCTTTATAGTACTTTATTCACACATGCAGTAGTACTCCCCGAGACCTGTAAACACACTCTAATTTGTAAACTTAACCTTGAGAGCATCTTTAATAACACACAGTCATTGAGTCTGTCTTTAATAGAAATATTAAAAATATTGAGTTTGAGGGTTTCTTTTTTTTTTTTTTTTTTTACAGGTGCATGACTTTGGTGCCATCTAGTGGTCGTATCGAGACTGGCAAGTGGACATGTTCCTAGTTAGCTGCGTTGCTTCACTTTTGGATGTGAACTTGTACACCATAATTATTATTAATCTCAATACTACACAAACAGTGCAGTGTTTAGACGCTCTGTTCTCTGGAGGGTGGGTAGCTCTTTAATAATAATTTGACTTTTGATCTCGTAATTTTGATTTTTTTAGTTTTCATCTTTTTCTTCTTTACCTGGTGGAAACAGGCTTCCATAGGATGAGGCAGGCAGGCGCATCCAAAAGCCTCTCTCCCTCTGTCTCTCTCGTTTATTATGTATTTATTGATCTCTGGCCTAACGTTCATTATCTTAGACCCCCACACAGTGAAGATGATCAGTGGAGCTCTGGTAGAAACACCTGCTGCACACACACAACTCCCACAGTTTACACCTGTCAATTCAAATAAACTTTATTGGCATGAGTGAAGTTACATTATTGACACATTAAAAATGACATATTATTGAATGAGGACATTTGACACAAGAAAACTAAATAAATCAATTTGCTGCACAGAATCAGTCACTCGATCACGCACACGCATGCACGCACGCGCGTCACTGAAGGCCATGGAAACAGAACGTTGACCAAAGATATAAAAGCTGCAGCCCGGCGGCCATTTCTCTGTTCGCACATTAAACTTTGACAAGTTGACCTCCTGCGGATCTACTGTTGGAAAGTTGAAATATCAGAAACCTGATCGACTGGAAGACTTCATCACAAGAAAACCTGTTGGATACCTGAACACCTGGAAAACTTCTTAAATAAAATTTTGGATTATACCTGAACACCTGGAAGATTATTTGTCATACAAACCTGTTGGATTAAACCTGAACACCTGAACACTTTTTCTCAAATAAACCTTCGGATTAAACTTGAACACCTGGAAGATTATTCTCATACAAACCTTTGGATTTTACCTGATCACCTCAACACTTTTTCTCACACAAACCTTTTGGATATCTTTTTTTCTGAGGACAACTGCAGAGCGTGGACCACCTTTAACTGCTGGAGAAGTGGTTTCTGGTGGACCCCCTGTGGAAGAACCTGCTGTCCAGAGTCTCTGCCGGTAGGACATCTTTAATTATCACACCAAATGTAGTTATTCATCTTCATAAACGTGTAGAAGTGGGTTTGGTTGACACTGTTGACAATATACTCATGATAAATTGTTGAATTGACAGATAGGATATTGATAGCATTTTAGCTAGCCTTTCATGAAAAGTCAGTTTTGGGTGTCACTGGACGTTTTCTCAGTATAAAATGATGTTTAGATGATAAGAATGTGCTGAAAGTCCCGCGACAGGTGAGGAATGTGTTCATGGTTGTATAGTGATGTTAAAATATTATTTTAATAGTTATTACTGTTTGAGGGCATCCATTTTGACATATTTAATGTGAAAATTTAGAGGAAAAGATGGCGACAGATCATTTTTCATTTTTTGAAAAATGCCAAAATAAACAGGTTTTTGTCTCGTGCGCCTCCACGGAGACGATGGAACGTGAGGAGATGACGCTGCAGGTGTGACCGCACCAGGCCCGTCTCTCTGTGTGCAGCTCAGGCTGCTGCTAGAATTGTTGAAAGTGAACTTAAAGTGTAACCGGATATGTTGTTGAGACAGTTCAAGTTCACAGCTGATCATATTTTTGAAGGACCTTTCCCTGTTGTGTTCAGTCAGCACTCAGAGCTTGTAGCTACTTGAGGTGTTGGTATTGAAAAGGTCATGGAGAGATGAGAGTGGCGTCCTGTGTCCACACCACAGTCTCCTCCAGGATGCATGACTTGGGACTAATAAACAACATGTTGGCTTTATTAGTTTCTGGTGGAGAAAACAGATTATTGTGTGCTCATTTTGGAGAAGTCCTGTTGTTAACTGCTTGCTTTTTAATCAAGGTAGGCACAGTTTAGCCTGCGTGATGGCGCATGCTGTTCTGTGCACAACAAACGTTTTGGCAGATACAGTATATAAATAGGACAATGGGGAAATGGTTGTGTTCTTGGAGGATAGGCCTACTTACTTTACATGTTAGACTGTTATAATAAGTGAATCAACTGGTATTCAAGTCTGTAACACGGCATTATATTTTATGAGCTGATCACAATTAGAGTATCTGAAATAAAAGCGTCCAACAGCATAAACACAATGAGGTGAAGATCAGTGACTGAATGATCTGAGGTGAGGCAGCACACAGTTCACAGCTACCTGTCACTCAAAGAGACCACGCCCCTAATTATGCATATATTTAAACCTTAATATAATTTAAAGCAGTGAGTTATATAAAAGTTCAGATGAAGGGATAAATAACCTACAGAAAGCAGCTGTAAACATGTTTATTTCTGCTGGAAAGATATTTTAACATGGACTCTTATGGGGACTGGCTTCAATCCTCAGAACAGCAGATTGACGCTGGTTTCAAAAACAACAAAAACAACATCAAATGTCTCCGTACAGCTCGTCTGGTGTAATCCAAGTCTGCAGAAGCCCTGAGATCACAAACTGATCTGAAAAGATGTTATTTACACACTTTATTAACCTCAAATCTTCACTTTAGCTGCTGAGATAAAAGTGTTAGCATGTACGAGCTCGACCGCACGTCAAGGGTGTAAATAACATCTTTTCAAATCAACATTTTTAAATGGTTCTCAGGTGTTGTTTCTGTGGTGGACGGACACATTTTTTTGATCAAAGTATTTACAACAAAAACACCACTAAACAAAGAACTTTTTGAGTATTTATTCTGTCACTTTATTAAAGAATAACTAAACCCCCAAACCACTTTTTTCTGCTGAAAACAAATGTATTTGGGTATGAAGTAGTGTTGTTGATTGATTCTGGTCCAACTCTTGACATTTTAGCCAAAGTATTTCAATTTGGAGTATTCTGTTGTAAAAATGTAAGAGTGACTGCCCTCTATGGGTTGAAACCCGGCTATTACAATCAGATGTTACTATTGGCTGAGATGGAGGCTGATGACGTTTTGGAGGCAGCTTTCGTCACAACAGTGTGGGTGTGGGAGGGGGCTCTGTTGGAGGCTGCACAGAGTGGCTGGGCGTGTCTTAACTGCTCCTGCAGCCCCGCTCAGAATCAAGGCATTTTTTGAATTTCCAGCCTAGATGCACCTCAGCCAAAGTTCAATACTCTTGATCACATACTGGACAGAATCTTTACAAAAATTCAAAACTTCACTGATAAAATAAATTCATACAATATGAAAAGGAATCCTTCACATTCATGTTAATACATGAACGCCGAGTGCAGACTCAGAACATTCAGGGGCTCGTTTCTGCTTTTTGTTTTAAAAAAACACAGACGTCACCAGCGTCATTACAGAAAGAGTTTGTTGTCACAGCTTGGCTCAGAAGGAGGAAAAATGCTTCACTTTGTGTTGTTTTAAAGTCCAGTGTGTTGGATTTAGTGCCATCTAGTGGTGAGGTTGCAGATTATAACCAACTGAAGACTCCTCGTCTCACCCTCCCCTACGGTGGCTGCTAAAAACACTAAAAACATGCAAGTCCCTCTGTAGAGTCATTGTGTGGTTTGGCTGTTCTGGGCTAATGTAGAAACATGGCGGTGAACATCCACAGGTATTTCATATTTTTAGAGCTGAACATGTTTCTCCAAGATGTTTGGACACGTCCAGAAGATGTTGGAGTGATGTGTCCGCACAGTCTCCAACACTGCTGTTGTGACAGATCATTTACTTGTAATGTGAGACGAATGAAGAAGCCAATCAAATTTTTCCAGACAAATTGTCTACACCTCTTGGAGCATGTGGTTGAGTGCTGTGCTTCCCACATTGAACGCCATTCCTCCTGTAATATTCCTGTTTTTATACTTTATTTTAATTGTGTTTTTGTTTTTGTATGACAACAAACAAATGAACAGAATAAGAAAGAAAATTGCAGACAGACTGAGTGATGGGGTCATCATGGGTAGAATGAAATGCTTTGCATTAAAAAACATACATTACATTGGTTACAGAGGTTACTTTGCAATGTTCCTGTTAGTCCTTGAAACCCACGAAAGGGATCTTCTGATTCATATGACTTGAGTCATTTTAAAACGACACTCCTCCAAACAAAATATTATATATAACATTTATGACTCAAATAATATTTCCATTGTTTCCAGTATTTCTCACAGTTTTCAGCAGCACGTCTCAGAGAGAAAGTTAACCGTTCTGTTATGTACATTTCTTGAACTATTTCTGTCCATTCAAAGATTGTTGGAGACTCTTTACTCCGCCATTTCCTGGTTACTGCTTTTTTACTAGCTGCTGGTAGTATTTGTAGTAAATAAAATCAAGATCTGAGCCGCTTATAGATCTGATCTCCGTTACTACATCTGTCCAGTAGGCAGAGATATTAGGACACTCCCAAAAATTGTGTTAGTGACCTGCAGACATGTTGCCACACATTCTCCAGCAATGGCCATATTTGGATTTGTTACTGCAGGATGTTTTTATTCTGGGAGTAATGAAAACCTTAAGGTGTTTTTCCAGGTGAATTCCCTCCAGATACCTGAACTTGAGGTGTTTGACTGTTTCTTACAGATATTTATTCATTTTCAGTCATTTGTACGTTAGCTTCCGTCTCCCATCTTGATTTAATATACATTGTGGAAAGGCTCCTTTCCAGTTGTAGAGATGAATAAATCCTGGAGATAAGTTTTCTTTTAATTTGACCTTTAGATGCATCAATAAATACCCTAATCAGATTAATCTCTGTCTCTCCAATACTTTGAATATTATTGTCGAAGCCTCCTGTCATATTTCTGTGTCTAGTTCTTTTTCCCATTTCACTTTAACATATTCGGTATTGTTCCCCTTCTGCCTCTGAAGACCCTGGTGTAGTTTAGACATTGTTTTTTGTGTTTATAAGCTTGAATTATCACTGCATTACCCTCCTCAGAGAATTCTGGTTTATCTGTTTTTCATATATTATTATTATCTTATTTGTAGATACCTGTAGAAATCATTAACGTTTAGTGGAAATTCCCCTCAGACCTCAGACGATCAGATGATCACTGAAAATGTGGAATATGAAATAAATACATGATTGTCTTTGTAAAGACCTGAAGCAGCGGTTTAACATGTTTTGTGTCATCTAATCGTTGACGGGGTAGAAAATGTTTGATGGTAGCAAAATTAAAAATTAAATTACATTGTTATGGTCCTTCAAAGGGAATGAAAGTAACTTCTTCTTTTTCTTGTTTTCACCTGTTTTGTTTCAGTATTCTGAGAGACAAAATGGGCGCCAAAGTATCCATCGAGTCCACCTCATCTTCCCAGATGAAGCCCGTCCAGCTCCCCAGTGAGTATGAGGTTCTGGAAGTTCTGGGAGAGGGCTGCTTCGGAAAGGTGGTGAAATGCTGGAAAGAGGACATCAAGCAGACTGTGGCTGTGAAGATTCCTAAATTCTTCTACGAGGACACCATGAATGAGGTAGGAGGTGTTGATTTTGATGTTCACAGTTGTAAAAGATATTTTTAAAAGATATTTTACAGTAAGTGCCTCGTGCAAACAAGCAATTCCTTTTACTTTAAGCTACTTTAAGCTATCTACAAACATCACTATGTAAAGATATAGTGATTATCTGTACACTAAGTTTTAAGCACCACATTATGAAGACTTCACACGTTAACACATTAACTGACTGTAAAAACTAATCATTTCAAACTTGCCGTGTGTCTCCAGATTTCCATGCTGAGACAGTTCAAGCGCCTCAAACTCGACCGACACAACATCGTCGAGTTCATCGATTGCTTCCAAACCGAACATGGAAGAGCAATCGTGTTTGAGGTGCTGGACATCAGCCTAGGCGACTACCTTAAACAGACAAGTTTTGCGCCTATGCGTCTGAGTGACATCACCACCGTCATCCAGCAGGTATGAACTCCAGCAGCACCATCACATCAGATGGAAAGCAAAGCGCTGAGCACCCTGTCACTTTTAGGCTTTGGTACATTCTTACCGACCTTGTACTTTCAGATGGCTACAGCATTTGAGGCGCTGAAGGGGATCGGGGTGATCCACGGTGACCTCCACCTCCACAATATCATGATGGTGAATCACCAAACACGACCCTTCAGAGTCAAGCTCATTGACTTCGGTATTGCCATGTACAGATCAGAAGCCAGCCAGGGCCTGACCCTGCAACCACTGTCTTTTAGGTAGGGTTCATTATTTTTATTATTACACTGGAGTGAGTGAGTGAGTGAGTGGTTTACCATTTATTGCTCCCTTCCCAAGTCTGACAATGTAAAAATCCTGTGTAATGTTTCTCCTCCACATTCAGGTCTCCAGAGATCATGTTGGGCTGTCCTTTTTCTGAGGCCATTGACATGTGGTCCCTGGGCTGTCTGATGTTTGTAATGAGCTGTGGCAAACTACCGTTCAATGGATTCTCATTGTACAATGGAGAGTATGAAATAGTAAGTCACCTACTATATTCAGACAGTCTGTCAATTACTCATACTTGCGTGTCTTCACTCGTGCTTGTGGTTTTGCTCTAATTAGTGATCAATGTACATCCCACATGTATGATGAGAAATCTAAAGCTGGGAATCAAAAGGAAATGTAAAGAAAATAGGCAAAGAGAAACCATCTTGGTGTTTTGTTCAAACAGATGAAAAAATGCTCAAAGTTTACTTTGAGTGTGACAGAAGGAAGTAATCTGATGTTTAGTGGTTCAAAGAACTTTGTACCTTAGCTACGACGGGAGGTGTTAGCATTAGCATGTAGTCAAAGAATGACCTGCCCTATTTTGCCTCTGATTGGCCAATCTCACTCCTCGTGCCTGAACTGAACCAACCGATGAGAACTGGCCATTCAGATACGGAGAGTCATTACTTTGCCCTCCTGAGAACAATATTTTGCTTCCTCTTGCATATTTTGATGTAGTGCTGTGTTTAATCTCCAGCTGCAGAGCATCATTGATCTCCTGGGTCAGCCAGAGGACCGTCTTCTCAGTGCTGGTCTAAAGACAAAGAAATACTTTAACCAGACTGGGTCCAACAGCTGGGAGCTCAAGGTACCACAGTGAACCTTCTCTGACCTTTAATCTTTTATCAGAATATTTTCTTGTTAACATTTCCCAACATTTAACAGTCGATCATTCAGACTGATTTTGAACCACTTTGAACCTTCTCTCAGACATCTATGGAGTATCACGGCTATCAGCTCATCTGCGCCAACAAGGACCAGCTCCAGTCTCTGGACGATCTCAAAGAAGTAAGTGTGAAGTAACTTTCATCCTCACTATGATCGATTGTCTTTTCATGATGCTGGATTTGACCGTTGTTTCCTCAACTAGATGCGTCTTGAGGAAAATCATGAAGCTGAGGCCGCAGAGCGAGAGCAGTGCATCGAGCTCCTGAAGGCCATGCTGAAGGTGGATGTGGATGAGAGGATCACTCCCTGTGAAGTCCTCACTCATCCATTTATTACCAAAGACTACCCAAAGTAAGTGTGTGTGTGAGGTGTGAGTCCTGTAGGTGGTGCTTTGTTAGTTAGTGATGATTTATCATTTGATCAGTGTCCTGTCGTGTTTCTGGGACATCAGTGTAACAGTGAGTGTGTCTTTTTGTAGCAATGGGGTTTTGTCAGCAACATCCCCTCCACGCAACACAGAGCAGTCCAAGACGAACCTTAAGAACACGATGAGACCAAAGAAGTCAGTCCTGAGTCCTAAAAGACGCCCCACTCTTACTACGAAGTGGCCATCGTCCACTCTTACTTGGGTTCAGCCTGCAGCAGCCGAACTCACACAAACTGCTGCCACTCCTCTGACGGATGACGAAAGCGTTGACATCAAACCAGACGACTGCACGCCATCTCCCACAATTCTACCATCAGGTGTGATCCTGGTTCGGCCTGTTCAGGGGAGCAAAGTCAGGTGAGATGTCTTCCTCTGGTCACGACACCCATTTCTCAGATGAGAAAATAGTTCAGATGGCCAGAAATAATAGCAGAGAAATGATTCTTGAAGATGTCATGACAATAACAGGATCATTCTGTGTGTGTGTTTTCATGTTCAGTGGCAGGACTTACATTTTCAACATCTCGGGAAGTTCACCATTCACTTCCCCGAGTGAGGACTTTGACTGTGAGCCTGCTGCCCCTCCTCTGACGGATGATGACATCATTTACGTCCGACCAGACGACTGCACTCCATCTCCCACATTTCTACCATCAGGTGTGATCCTGGTTCGGCCTGCGACGGCTGAGAACACGCTGATGCTGGAAGACCGGGAGAGTGCAGTCAGGTGAGATGATGAAAAATAGTATCAGAACCTGTTGCCTTTGTTTTTCACTCACTTCCACATCAAATCCACACGGTAGCTAGATCAAGATCTGAAATGAAATGAACAGTTCCTTGTTGCAGTTTTAAGATGTGAGGACATTAACAGGAATAACGCTCTAACTAACTTTTTTGTGGTGTTTTCAGTTTTCAGTCTGGCCTGAACGAGACGTCAGGGTCCTCAGTGACCAACACTGAAAGTAGCATGAAGTCCTCAATATGTGAGGACTCCGGCTCATGTGGTAAGTAACAGTCATCTCTACTTGCGTCTGAACTGTTGTGCATTTTGGAGTACGGCTGAGGTCTTTAATGTCCTTTGACTTTCAGAAAACATGGGGTCAAAGAAGAAGCGTCAGAAGAAGAAGAATCGCTTCAGACGCGTCTTCTCCTGGATGAGGAAGACCTTTGGTTCATGTTGTACCTGTGCTGAGGAGGATTAGGGAATCACCAAAAGACTTCCCAAAGTAAGTGTGTGTGTGAGATGTGAGTCCTGTAGGTGGTGCTTTGTTAGTTAGTGATGATTTATCATTTGATCAGTGTTCTGTCGTGTATGTTAAGTAGTTGAATCTGTAACAAATCGTCACTTTTTTCAGAACTAGTCATATATTTTGTCTATATCTGCTGTCAAATAAATGCAGTGAAGTACAATATATCCCTAAGTGAATATAATATATGTTAGTCCTGGTACAAGTGTCTCAACAGCAGCTTCTTTTCAATGTGTGTGACCAGAAACTCCACTGACATTCCTGACCTCCTCCTCCCGACCCTGCTGTGCTGGAACTGAACACCCAGCCTGAGCCTGTTCTACCGTTCAATGGATTCTCATTGTACAATGGAGAGTATGAAATAGTAAGTCACCTACTATATTCAGACAGTCTGTCAGTTGCTCATACTTGCGTGTCTTCACTCGTGCTTGTGGTTTTGCTCTAATTAGTGATCAGTGTACATCCCACATGTATGATGAGAAATCTAAAGCTGGGAATCAAAAGGAAATTTAAAGAAAATAGGCAAAGAGAAACCATCTTGGTGTTTTGTTCAAACAGATGAAAAAATGCTCAAAGTTTACTTTGAGTGTGACAGAAGGAAGTAATCTGATGTTTAGTGGTTCAAAGAACTTTGTACCTTAGCTACGACGGGAGGTGTTAGCATTAGCATGTAGTCAAAGAATGACCTGCCCTACTTTGCCTCTGATTGGCCAATCTCACTCCTCGTGCCTGAACCGAACCAACCGATGAGAACTGGCCATTCAGATACGGAGAGTCATTACTTTGCCCTCCTGAGAACAATATTTTGCTTCCTCTTGCACATTTTGATGTAGTGCTGTGTTTAATCTCCAGCTGCAGAGCATCATTGATCTCCTGGGTCAGCCAGAGGACCGTCTTCTCAGTGCTGGTCTAAAGACAAAGAAATACTTTAACCAGACTGGGTCCAACAGCTGGGAGCTCAAGGTACCACAGTGAACCTTCTCTGACCTTTAATCTTTTATCAGAATATTTTCTTGTTAACATTTCCCAACATTTAACAGTCGATCATTCAGACTGATTTTGAACCACTTTAAACCTTCTCTCAGACATCTATGGAGTATCATGGATATCACCTCATCTGTGCCAACAAGGACCAGCTCCAGTCTCTGGACGATCTCAAAGAAGTAAGTGTGAAGTAACTTTCATCCTCACTATGATCGATTGTCTTTTCATGATGCTGGATTTGACCGTTGTTTCCTCAACTAGATGCGTCTTGAGGAAAATCATGAAGCTGAGGCCGCAGAGCGAGATCAGTGCATCGAGCTCCTGAAGGCCATGCTGAAGGTGGATGCGGATGAGAGGATCACTCCCCGTGAAGTCCTCACTCATCCATTTATTACCAAAGACTACCCAAAGTAAGTGTGTGTGTGAGGTGTGAGTCCTGTAGGTGGTGCTTTGTTAGCGAGTGATGATTTATCATTTGATCCGTGTCCTGTCGTGTTTCTGGGACATCAGTGTAACAGTGAGTGTGTCTTTTTGTAGCAATGGGGCTTTGGCAGCAGCATCCCATCCTGCTGCACTCCATCTCCAGAAATTCCACCATCAGGTGTGATCCTGGTTCGGCCTGCGGCAACTGAGAACATGCTGCTGCTGGAAGGTCAGGGCAGCAAAGTCAGGTGAGATGTCTTCCTCTGGTCACGACACCCATTTCTCAGATGAGAAAATAGTTCAGATAAACAGAAAGAATAGCAGAGAAATGATTCTTGAAGATGTCATGACAATAACAGGATCATTCTGTGTGTGTGTTTTCATATTCAGTGGCTGGACTTACATTGTCAGGATCTCAGGAAGTTCTGTCTCTACTTCCTCGAGTGAGGACTTTGACTGTGAGCCTGCTGCCCCTCCTCTGACGGATGATGACATCATCAACATCCGACCACACTGCTGCACTCCATATCCCACATTTCCACCATCAGGTGTGATCCTGGTTCGGCCTGCGACGGCTGAGAACACGCTGATGCTGGAAGACCAGGAGAGTGCAGTCAGGTGAGATGATGAAAAATAGTATCAGAACCTGTTGCCTTTGTCTTTCACTCACTTCCACATCAAATCCACACAATAGGTAGATCAAGATCTTTACTTAAGGAAGTTTTTGGAAAACAAGAATGAAGTTCCTTGTTGCAGCTTTAAGATGTAATGACAATAACAGGAATAACTAACTACCTAACTAACTAACTAACTAACTTGTTTGTGGTGTTTTCAGTTTTCAGTCTGGCCTGAACGAGACGTCGGGGTCCTCAGTGACCAACACTGAAAGTAGCATGAAGTCCTCAATATGTGAGGACTCAGGCTCATGTGGTAAGTAACAGTCATCTCTACTTGCGTCTGAACTGTTGTGCATTTTGGAGTACGGCTGAGGTCTTTAATGTCCTTTGACTTTCAGAAAACATGGGGTCAAAGAAGAAGCGTCAGAAGAAGAAGAATCGCTTCAAACGCATCTTCTCCTGGATGAGGAAGACCTTCGGTTCATGTTGTACCTGTGCTGAGGAGAATTAGGGAATCACCAAAAGACTTCCCAAAGTAAGTGTGTGTGTGAGATGTGAGTCCTGTAGGTGGTGCTTTGTTAGTTAGTGATGATTTATCACTTGATCAGTGTTCTGTTGTGTATGTTAAGTAGTTAAATCTGTAACAAATGGTCACTTTTTTCTTAACCAGTCATATATTTTGTCTATATCTGCTGTCATATAAATGCAGTGAAGTACAATCTCAAAAGCAGCTCCTTTACAATGTGTGCGACCAGAATCTCCACTGACATTCCCGACCTCCTCCTCCCGACCCTGCTGTGCTGGAACTGAACACCCAGCCTGAGCCTGTGCCTGCACACAGTCCGATCAGAGGACGTGGTGGACGTCTGCAAGACGCTTACATCCAGGCACAGGTGAGATACTCAGTATAGGTTAGGCAAAGATGTCATTAGAAGTAGATCAGTGTCTGTATTGATACAGATATTTGTCAATGCTGGGTGCTTTGTGGCAAAAGCATGTAATGTAATGTCTGTATTCTTCTGTGTCTTCATGTGTGGAGGAAGGGTGCCATGGCTTTATTAATTTCTCTCTCTCTCTCTCTCTCTCTCTGTCTCTCTCTCTCTCTCTGTGTCTCCACAGGTCCTGCCATGTCAGTGGCCCATGTACGACGTCCTGATTCCCGCAGCAGCAGCTGTCAGTCACCCTGCTGCTCCTCCACACACAGTAAGACCCTGGTTCACCACACACACTCTGAACATCTCCACTGTTTGGTTGCAGCAGACAGCAGCTTTAGTGCTGTAGGAGAAGGATATCAGTGTAGGAACAGTTACAGCTTTCCAGGACAAACACGAGTAAAATCTGACTTTGTCCTGCAGTTCCAGTTCAAAGGTCACTTAGAAAAATGGCACATTTTAGAATTATTTAAAGTAAAGTGAAGCTGTGTGCTCTTGAAGCTCAGTTGTATGTTTTGTGAGGGATTCGGGTGTCAGGCTGAGGCCAAGTACATCTTAACATTAAACAACTCTGCAGGTTAATTACATCAGTAAAACAGTAAAATTAGCCATCATTTCTTAGACAGTCTATCATCCCAACAAATCATTTGTTACATGATAAATCTAAAACCTACAGTTCACAGGTGGATGCTATTTCATTTTTTATAGCTACGCAGAGGTGAAGCACAGTTTTAATCAAGGTAGGACTCATTCAGTGCTGCATTATGGAGGACTGAAACTGCCAAATCAAAATATATTAAGAAATGAATGTGTTTCAATAAACAAAAAAACATAATATTAAAGAATAATGGCATTAATCAATTAATGAAATAAAAACAAAAATTGATAATTGTATAATGTGCTTCTGTATTTCATTCTGTATTTATTCCTGATTTGCATTATGGAGGAAAAATGGTGAATGAAATGTAGAAGAAAATATACTGAAATAACTAAGTTAGTGGATTTAACTGGGGAGCAAATGCAAAGGGAAAATAATGCAGAAATAAATGCATTAAAATGGCTTAATAAATACATGTAATTTAAAATGAATATATCAACCTGAAAATGAAATGGGAAAGCAAATGAGAAAGACATTTTGGCACTTTCAGTCCTCCACAGTCCCTCAGCAGAAACAGGCACACATGTCATGGCTGAATGCTGTAGACTCTCCAGATGTGTTTTAACCCCACAGATGTGACAGCAGCTCATTGAAAGACTTATTATAATTAATTGTGGGGGTAAATCCTGACACCTGGTGGACACATGGCACCATCGCAGCTCGTCTAACAACCTGTTCTGTGTGTTTGTGTCTCCAGTGTAACAACGTACCAGTGGTGAGGCTCCCTGGAGGCTTCGACCACAACCTGCAGTGTGTTGGAATGATGTAAGTAACACACACATGAATGCAAACAAACACACCAGTGCACACAGCTATAGAGCTTCAGTTTTCATCACACACACACACACTAACACACACACACACACACACACACACACACACACACTCTTTCTGCTGTCTAATCATGTGTGTATCTGACTTGTTATCTGTGTAGGAATGTAGAGCTGTTGTTCGCTCCTCCAGCTGGAGTTTTCCCTCCTCCTGATGTCCCCGCTGCTCCTCAGCCGAGCACCTCCAACTCAAAGTAAGTTTGCTGTGGACACTTTTGATCAAAATGTACTTTTCTCCTTATCGTGACTTTCTCATGATCAGTCTTGATCATTTTAAACTGAATTCCATCAGCTGTTGTTTTTGTTGTGATTGACACCATTAATGAGAACCTGTGTTTGTGTGTGTGTGTGTGTGTGTGTGTGTGTGTGTGTGCTAACGATCAGTGTGTTGTCTGTCTGTCCACAGTGGAAGTCACTGTCAGCAGAGGAGCAGGCCGTTTACCACCAACAGGCCGACAGAGAGAGAGAGCTCCCAGTCTGTCAGCCAGTACAATGGAAGTACAATGGACAACACAATTTCATACTCTTTTACTTTGTTTATATGTGGCGGACCCTGCCACCTTTCTAGCTTTAAACAGTGTCCTGGAGACTGAATTGTACATCTTAAAAAAGTTGTGACTTTCTTAAATGTCTGTCATTTGATCCAAAATTAGTATTCAGATGTAGTTTACTGCAGATGTAAGAAGAAGTATCTTGTTTTGAAGTGTTTTAACGTTTTAGAAGACTGATCTGTGTTTCTGTTTGTTGGTGTCACAGCGTCTAAGAGGTCGTGTGTGTCTCCAGTGGCATCCACCTCACGGGCAGCTGTGGAGGAGCCACGTCCCACGCAGACGGACCCTGTCCCGGAGCCACATCAGCGGACGGCCTAGTGCAGCTGCAGCACACGGACTCCAGTGACCGTGCATGTGAGTGACATTTATCACCTGCCACAGGAGTACAATGTAAGTGCTGCCTCCTGGCTGCATATTCTAGAAACAGCAGTCACATCTCTGTCCTCCTCTGCAGGACTCACACAGAGTCCAGCCAATCAGAGGATGTGGAGCATCACCCAGTGACAGAGCAGCTTGATCCTCCACCAAGTTCATCCAGTGCAGAGCATCACCTCCTCTCCTCCCTGTGGACTTCTGGGATGTCATGCAGATGTACAGATAGATGTTAAGATAGATATTAAGTTTGTATGTATAGATGTATGTATAGATGTTAAGATGTATGTACAGATAGATGTTAAGATAGATATTAAGTTTGTATGTATAGATGGATGATTAGATGTATGTATAGATAGATATTAAGTTTGTATGTATAGATGTATGTATAGATGTTAAGATAGATGTATAGCTGTATGTATAGATATATAAATGTATGTATAGATGTTAAGATAGATGTATAGCTGTATGTATAGATATATAAATGTATGTATAGATGTTAAGATAGATGTATAGATGTATGTATAGATATATAAATGCATGTATAGATGTTAAGATAGATGTATAGCTGTATGTATAGATATATAAATGTATGTATAGATGTTAACATAGATGTATAGATGTATGTATAGATAGATGTTAAATAGATGTATAGATGTATGTATGTATAGATGATAACATAGATGTATGTATATATATATATGTTAAGATAGATGTATAGATAAATGTATAGATAGATGTATAGATGTATGTATAGATATATGTTAAGATAGATGTATAGATAAATGTATAGATATATGTATAGATGTATGTTAAGATAGATAAGATTGTTACCATCATTTTAGTAAATTCTTTTAAACTATATTTAATCAGTTCAATATGATTCATTTTCTGCAATTACATGGTAAATACACCAATAATAATTATTTAAGCCAATAACTGCAGTGGTTCATCAGTGGGCAAATGTTCCATATACAAGGTAAACAAACAAAACACCACAAACAAACAACACGCCAGGGTGCTACTTCTAGTAAATATGAATAGGGCGTGGTAGCTACAACTCCACAAAAAGCTGTTTTTGAGGTGTTAGTGCTTCGTCAACGTTCATTTCTATTTCCAGGCAGCCTGACACGCTCTGGACGTCTTGTTGCCTCCTACTGTCCTCAAATTGAACTAAAGCATTAAAGTGAAAAGTTTCAAAATAGTCTTAGCAAATTATACCCGTCTTATCAGGTAGCTCTCCTTGGTCCTCCTGAGGGCTCTCACCACCTCCTCCGTGTTGAAGGAGAGTTCAGCTGCTGCAGGCTTGAGGGAAGAGATGATTGCTTCTAGCCAGGTGGTGTTGTCTGTCTCGAATCTTGAGAATAAGGAGTTGAGGTCATTGGGGAGGGATGCTGGGCTGCTGCGGGCCACCTGGATTGTCCTGTGGTGGAGGGAGCAGTGTTCACGGCGGCCATGTTCTTAATCCCCTGCCAATCTGAGTGGAGGCTCCCTTGTGTGAAATTTCCCTCCACCTTGTTCTTCTCCTTCAGCTTGGCATTTTTTATGGTATGCTTTACTTATTTATTATGCATATTTATAAACTGAACAAGCCACATTTGCCCTTTTCTCTCCATGAAAACTTCAGTTGAAATTCTCACAACTCACATCAACACTATGGAAATAACCTGTGACAAGGACTCAGAAGTCGATATTACTTAATTAGGAGCCACAAGCCAAAATGGTTATCTTGATCTAAATACTGTCTCATGGCTTTTATTTGTTCAAAAATAACAAATTTGACTGAATAATTGTTATTTGTCTGGGTCAAGAAACAGATTAAAATATTTTGAATGTGGGATAATAGACACCTGCGTAATACCTGCCTCTATATTGACTCAAGCTAAAAACACAAAATGTGGATTTTAGACAGCAATGGACACATCAGACTCTGACAGGACAGAACCAACACTTGAACATCAATACTTTTAATGACATAACTGCTGTTATTTTAACCTTCTTGGGAATTTACTGAGCATGCACGCACAAACAAACACACGTTCAATAGACAGATCAGGCAACCAAAAGTTGTCTGTCTGGTTATTTCATCACAGCAGCTGCAGTAAGATGTATGAGACAGAAAACATGGTTGAGGTTAAAACTCTGACAGTTTGTCTGAAGATTTATTGTTTTACACAAACCAGGGCACAAAACAAGACAATCCACCTTACATTCAAGAGCTGGCTCCATTACCCACAAAGCATTTGAGCAAACAGACACCATTTTTGAGATGCTGAGCATAGCACAGATAGTTCAGGTGTTGGGTTAGGCTTCACACATGCAGCTCTGTATCACATCTTTTACTGGGATGATGTAGTGTTGATGTGATTCACCCATTAAATAAAGGTCAGGTCGTCAGAAGTATTGGCTTTCAGTGAACTGCAGCCTGCAGTGCATCACGTGTAAGATAAAACCCCATTACATTCATAAAGGACAGGTTTCAATCAACAGAACAATGACAGAGACCCTTCGGGGACAAGGCACCTGTTTTGTCCTTATAAAGTCATTTATGGTGGAAAAAAGAAAAAGGAAAAAGAATAAAATTGATGGTAAAGTGTGAGTTTGATTGTTTCTATTGGTTTCACATGAGGCAGAGGGTGGAATCTGAACTGTGAAAAAAGAGGCGGCGAAACAAGTGTTGGTGCAACAGTGACACCTGACAGAGAACATTACTGTTGTCAAAACAAACTCACTTATACAACAATTAACCAGTAAAAGCACAAATACGTCTAGTCCTAAATATTCAACAACATCTTTTAACATGTCTAAAAATATATTTTCAAACTTGAGATTCTTTGTAGAAATTTGTGAATTAAATGGATAAAATAGCAAAGGGTAAACTTGGATGGTCAATATAGGTTCTTACAGTTAGCTCCTTCTACACTTCAATCAGATTTTATTTCAGATCATTTAATTTTCTTGAAGTCTTGACACTGTGGAGGCTGTCGGATCAGAACTTGCCCTTCTTCTTCCTGTGCTTCTTCTTGGACTTGGAGTCGATGATGAGCTGAGACTGACGCTTCAGTGCGTCCCGTGAGATGATGTCACCTTCGTCCTCTTCACTCTCCTCCTCTGAGACACAAACAGTGACAGTATGAGACAACGACAGATTTAGACTGTGTGCTTGTATTAGTGTGTGTTTGGCTCCCAGCTCACCGTCATTGAAGGAGTCTGGTCTTTGGTCCTCGGGCAGCTTGACACGGGTGTTGGAAGCCGGCAGTTTCCCCTCAATCCTGACAAAGAACTGCTCAGAGAAGCAAAAAGACACGTCGTAAAACACCGGTAAAAGATTAGTTTCTATTTTTGCCAATGTCGATTTTCAATATTTAATATTCATCCTCAAATTTCCCTTGTTACTTGGAAATCTGACTTTATCTCTGACTTTGACTTTTCATGCTGACAATCAATCAAAATGTGATTCTGAAATCTTACACAACCAATAAATAATATTCTTTGTCAATCTTTAATGCCAGTGTTATTTTGTTTTTCATGTGTTTATCTTATTCTAATTATTCATGAGAAAATAAAATGACTGTACATTCATGTGGTGTCAATATAATCTGAAGAATTTGTTCCCTGTTGGGAAAATTCATATAAGAAGCTCCCATAAGACGGAACAACAGCTCAGACAGTTGGCAAAGATTTTTTATAGGCCACTTGTTAACGTTGATGTGCAGAAACATGGTGGATAAAAGTAAATGTTAAGTTGATGGTAAGAACATTTTAACTAATTCATCATTTTTTGCCCGTATGTAATTTGTAATATGGTATTAGGTTGTAACCGTGTCCAAGTAGAGTGACCTAGATTAGATGTTCTCTTTGTAGCGTCCATGTTGTTTCCACATTAAGACTTACATTTCCTAACTCAGGAAACAGGACCACCTGAGGAGCATGTGAACACACCGTTAGCATTAGGACACTTTGGAAACAAAAACTTGAAAGTTGTTTGTACAAAACTGAACTGAACTGAATGTATGTATCTTGAGATATATAACACAAACCACTAACTTTAGATTTATCAAGTTTAAATTATTATAATGGTCATTTACTTAGGCTTAATGGTGTTCACCTGTTATGGTATATGATTAATGATAATATTGAGTCCTACAGTGATGTTTCTGTCTGTGTCCTCATGTAACAGGTATGATGATGAGCTGGTCCAATTCTCTTAGACTTCTTTATGGTCGAGCTGCCAGTTGTGTGGCCAGGACAGCTGAGCAGTTTAGTCCCAGTCAAGCAAACAAAGCTGCACTGATTTTGAAATTATCACCTCAGATGTACATCAATCCCAAAGATTATGCCTTCTAAAAATGGATCTGAGAATAAAACAGTCAATGTCATTGGTAAATGGCCTACAGAGTGTTATGTGTTTCCTATGGTACACTCTGATATCTGATGTCCTCAAACAGAAGGTGCTGCGAGCGTTAGTAATCACACACTGATGCAGGGGGCAGCAACCCCCTCTTCGGACCATATTAAACAGCAGTGGGAGGCAGAACTAGGCTTGGGTCTTTCTGTAACAGAATGGAGGAGGGCAGTTGGCTGGGTGCATAACTCATCTACTTGTATCAGGCATGGACTCCTCCAATTTAAAGTACTACACAGACTCCACCTATCAAATAGCAGGCTTGCCAAACTGTTTCCAGGCTAAGGCACCCTTAGCCATATGTTTTGGACTGGCCCAAGACTGAAAGACTTTTGGGAGGGGGTTTTAACACCATCACTGCAGTGTGGGAAATAAAAATTCAACCGAACCCTGTCACAGCCTTATTTGGTGTGGTGCCACTGGACTACAGGATTTCAGCCACCCATGCCACAGCAGTGGCCTTCACTACACTTCTGGCACGGCAGAGTATCCTGCTTAAATGGAAAAAGACAGTACCCCCTTCTCATAAGTGATGGGTGATGGACATGGTGGCTCATCTCAAGGTGGATCAACGAAGATATATAACTCAAGGCTCGGAAAGAAAGTTCAGAAAAACATTTCTACTGTATGTTGAGAAACTCCCTGTTGAGTATATAATTACAACGGCCCTGTGATTTTTAATTTATGTAGCTATTTTGCATTATTTATGCAGCTATTTTTGTAATTGTATTTATTCATTTATTTATTATTAGTAGCATTATTTTAATTCGATTTTATTTTATTTACTTTTATTATTTTTATAACTTTTATTGATATGTGTGTGCAAAGCATTGAAGTTGTTGAATGTTTTCATACTGTGTGTGTGTGAAAATCCAATAAAAATATTCAAATATATATAGTTATCACGAACAAATACTTCAGGTGGCTTTAATGGCTGCCTTTCCATTCAGATAAGTTATGCCAGCACAGCGGCATACTTACCTACATGCTCTGCCATGCTGTGTTCATTTGTGGCAAGAGACCCAACATGCCCTTTGCCAGAACTGCTTTTATCATTGAAAGATCAAGGCTCCCTGACAGAGGCAACTATTACTTATTTAATTTTTCTTTTGAAATTACACAAACAATTTTTTTAATGATCAAAGAATGTAAGGGTAGGAGCACTTTAATCGAGTTTGTTAGAGGCGCTAAGGATGTATGTAGACATAAAAATGACAATAAACCCCCCCAAGCACTCTCTTTTTATACAATTAATTAGACCTTAAAACAAAAAGCCATTCTATAGAAGTATTCCATCAATAGGAAACTCACACTTAGACATGGTGTTGTGGTCTTGGGAGGGTCTGAAGTGTGAGCTTCCTATTGGTGGAATACTACTGTAAAAGGGCCTTTTGTTCCATGAGATCTTTTTGACTCCCTGATGAAGGCTTGATGCCGAAGCGTGTTGGAGTCACTAAACCTGGAGACAAGCCTTCTGAGTCAGTTTACGAGGACTACCTCTGCAAAGTCTATCCAAAACCCCAACCTGTGCTTCAACCCGCTGCGATGCTGGATGAGTGTTGTGGAGCTTCCACTCACCTCCTCCTCCTCCATCTCTTTCATAAGAGCCGTCAGATCCTTTCCCTGCAGTTCCTCGTGCAGTGTCTGCAACTTCAGCTCGCACTGAGTCATCAGCTCCAGCAAGTAATCATCGGAGTCTGGAGACACCTCAGCCGCTGTGTCCTCACTCTGGAGAGAAATGGGAGAATTTTGAGAGAAAGAAGATTGACACCAATTAAGAATAATTAATGTCAATTGTAATACAGTTGGACAAATCATGATGGTTGAGGTTGTATTTACCAGTGTGATGTGTTGAAGTTTGTCGGCAAGGTGCTCCACCCCGGCTCGGACAGTACTGAGGGCTTTAACAAGACAATCGTAGCGCTCTTTAGCAGCGTCACATCTCTGCTGCTGAGCCTGCAGTTGCTGCTCACACTCCTCCAGCATCTGTCTGTCACTGATAAGACCACAGAGAAAGAGTAGAAGCTTCATCAACATTACATAACAAAGCATTACTCAGCTGCATATACGACCCTTCTGTTGTCTGAGTGTCTCACCTGGATAGTTTAGCTTCCCCCGAATATTTCATATCCTGGAGCTGTTGGCTCAGGAGCTCCTTCTGCTCCTTTAGCTCCTCTAGCACCTTCTCGTTCTCCCCCCTCAGCTTCTCCAGATGTTGGTGCCAGTCTTTCTGCGAAGTAAAGCGCTCCACTATCTCCTACACGCAACAAATGAATCAAAACCTACACGTAAACACCAATAGTAACCACACAAACATCACAAGTACAGTGTGTGTGCAGCGACTTCTCCTCTTTCCTGTATATCTGTGACTCCCGTGGCGTCCTTGATGCGTCTGAAGGCCTCCTCGAAAGTAGAGATGGCTTTCTCCTCTTCACCTGCCATCCTGGAGGTGCTGCGCTGGGCCTCACTGCTCAGCTCATCTGGCTGCATAGCTGTTCTCTGAGCCTGAGAACGATGCAAAACATGTTATTCAAGGTACTCTACAGAACTTCTCTGTTTTGAAGTAAACTATATTTGCACCGAAAATGTGATTGGCTGCTTTTGGACTGATAGTCGTAGGCCCGATAATGGTCATGTTTCCTCATGTCATTTGCATGTTTAAGGGCACACGGCTAGTAAGAAAGTAGTCGATCAAGAGAGGGAACAACATCAAAATAAAAGCATACATTACAATAATATCCCTAAATTGTGCATACACCACCATGTGTTTCTCACCCTTCTATCAGCTTTTTCAGCCTGGGCCTTGCGCTCCTCAACCTCTCTCCTGAGGATGGCTATATTGCGCTCTCTCTCCTTGCGCTCCTTGTACAGCAGTTCCTCCAGTTGCTGTAACTCAGTCTGGCAGGAAGAAGAGAGGGAAGGAGTGATGGAAATGGAGGGAGGAAAGATAGGAAACAAGGGAGATAACACAGTGAGACAACACAGTGAATTTGTGATGACTGTATGCCATCACGATATTCACCTGTACATTTATTTTGAAGAGAGAAAAAGACAGAGAAAAATGTTGTTCGCACATTGTATCTGAATCTGTACTTGCAAGTTGTATGCATCAAAATGAAAAGAACACAGGTGAATAAACACCTAAAAGTCGTTGTAGCTGCTTTACTTGTGACTCATTTATCTTGCATCATTAGTGATAGCAGCAGCGGTGAGTGAATCATCCTTCTGACGCTTTCACAAGAGACATGCATGTCGTGAGCTCAAAGTGGAGGAGGTGCGGTTCACCTTAGCATCTTCTTTAGAGAGCTGGGCGTCGTTGTACATGGCCTGCATGTTGTGGCGCTCCTGTCTGGCCTTCAGGATTTCTGCCTCCAAACTGTCCAACTGGCCCTCGTAGGTCAGACTCTCCTCCTGAAGAAAAGCAAGAGATAGAAAGAAGAAGGACAGGAAATGTGGATATAAACTGAGAGAGCTGCTGCAAGAGTTTCAAAAAGGATACGATTTTATGAGGACTATTGCAACACTTTGACCTGGACCACATGTCTCTCTTTCTTTCATATTTTTTAATTCATACAAATAAAAAGAGCCAGATACATTGCAAAATAATCTCTAAAACTCACAAATCAGCACCAATCAGTGCATTTTTAGTCAGAAATCATTCCGGGGGTGGTGTCACCAATACTCCTGCAACATGTCCAGTAGGATGAGTGCAGACATTTTTTTTTGAGGCACACAATGTGTATGCTGGACTAACCTGCAGGTGACTTTTGACTTTATGATAGTTAATCATGATTTTCTTAGCCTCCTCGCACTTAAACTGGGTCTTCTCCAGCCTGTTCTCCAGCGCCCGCAGTTCCTGAGACACACACATTGTTTACAGAATGTGTCAACGTGTGCTATTGAACACTATACCAAAAAAAAAGACAAATTCTAGAAGAGTTTGAGAGGTAACTACAGTGGCATTTTCCTCTTTTTTCAAGGTGTGAGCATCAGCAGACTGTGCTCCACCGCTGCCCTCTGGTTTCATCCTCTGGTATTCCATCTTCAGCTCTTCCAGGCGGCGCTGTTTGGTCTGGGTGGTGTGTTTTAGGGCATTGAGACGCTTCTTCTTAGACAGCACACTCTGTTCTAGCTTCATCAGGGCTGCCTGAAAGAAGGGTAATGACAGGGAAAGGGTGTGTGACACAAGAGAGACAAGTAGTCCTTTTATTTATGTAATTTAAATGGTTTGAAACTGGACTGAGAAAGTGTGGGGGACATTTGGGGGAAAAAAAGTCCATCAATATTACATTAATTGTTAACTGTGAACCTTAATAACACACAGTATTTAGGCACCATCCTCTCACCTTCCCTGACATGTTGCGGTAGGCATCCTTCTCCAAGCCTTTGTCATGAAAGGCCGTTTCATTGCCCTGGGAGGCGTGACACCAAAGGGAACAAGATTGTAAAAGAAAGTCAGGTATGACTGTTCAAGTGAGGACAAAAAAACCAACCCAACACAGCACAGAAAGTTGCCTGTATTTCATGGGGACTCACAGCATTAGCTTCAGCCTGTTCTCTGTACAGCCTCTTGTTCTCCTGCCTCAGCTGCTGGATTGTGTCTTTGTTCTTCTGGATGGTGGCCTGGGAATTCTCATGGAAGGCTGCTCTTTCTCTCTCTGGTGGACACATTTAAGGGTTATACTAATGAAATACATGGCAAAAGCGTCTCATTATTCACTAATAATACGGCTGATAATAATAATAATAATAATAAATGTTTTTTCTGTCGGATAACAGGGACATTTCTTGTTTGCCAGTCAATATATCATTAAAATATTCAAGATTATTGTCTATGAAATGAAAAGGTTTAATCTGGTGTCATGCATTTTGACCATGTTAACTGCTGCTTTAAAACTATGGTACAGGTTTTACTTAATATAGGCTCCTTAAAAGTATCAACAGCAAGTATTGTCGTTGTAGTAAAATGTCCCTGTCTGTGTTTTCCTATCAATATCACTGCTCCATGTACTGCTGTAATGTTGAGCTCATTTTCACTACTTTATTTACTGTTTGCTAGTTTAATCTATAGAAGTGCATCATATTGTATACGATTATGTTCAGCTTTGAGATGATGCATTTTCCATCTTATCCAAGAAGGTTTTTAAAGAGTGTATTTAGCTGAAGAAAGAGGAGAATGTTCTCAGCGTATGAAGGAACATTTTACTCTTCAGTTTATCACAAACGTTCAACATCAACACATCTGGAGATACATGGTTGTCACAGGACAGGAAGGGGAGGAAAAGCTCATCTGAAGAGTAACTGAAGCTGTCAGAAGCATACAATTGCACTTTTACTCCGCTACATTTGTCTAAGATGTAGTGAAGTAGAAGTATAAAGTTTCACGAAATAAAAAATACTCAAGTCAAGTGTAAGTAACTCAAATGTATAGTACTTAAATAAATGTACCTACAAATGTACATTCCAACACTGACAAACAGGCACACTGACAGAACCACTACAGTAACGGTAGCCTGAATATACGAACTAACTAGCTAAGTGCAGCAAAGCACACTTCCTTGAGCATGAACTGAAATCAACGGCCAGACTACTTTTAAACAAACTTACCCAGTAGTTGAATTTTACGCTGCATCTCCGTTATCTGCTCATGTAGCGGAGGTTTAATCGAGCTGGAACTGAACGACATGTTTGTTTTGTTCGTGTTTTACACAGTTAGCAGAGGCTCCTATCTGCTCCCTTCGTCAGGTTAGCTTGACCCAAACGGACACTTGTTGCCTAGCAACCTGTACAGCTACCCCAAAGCGAGGCTGCAGGTTTCTGAGTAACCCGGATGAAACAGCAGCAACTCAGGGTCTTATTCTTAGCTATAAAGGATTTCCTTCTTTTACAAATACCACTCAGCCAAATTAAAACAATGTCAGTCTTATCAAACAATTTCCTCTTAAGAGGGGCAACATCGGTAGAAGCAATAATACACATGTCATTGTACCCAAATATACCTAAAAAGCAGTGTCCTGTTTTCTCCTTTGAACACTGATATGGCAACACAAACTTTTATTAGCTCAGAAAAAAATGAAAGGCAATGCAAAACGTTAACAAACTCACAATATTCATGGATATGTTTTAAATTCAGTGGAGAGTTTTAACAAAAAAGGTATTAAAAAATAAAGACTGCTAATCCAAGTTAAACCACTTGGGTCATTTGTGATCTCCTAAGGCTTTGATATCATACTGAGCTTTTAATTGCCTGCAGTTCAGTAACCCTGCTTTGGTGAATTCATTTTGAACAGTGCAATATGCTAAGTTAGACTGATAAAGCATAGCTTTACTCTAGAAAGCTTTACTATACTGGACCCTTCTAGCTTCCATGTGAACTGCATGACAGGATAATCACAAAAAAGTGACAAAAAGGGAGAAAAGTACAATAAAAAAATAATAATAATTTTTAAGGCAAACCGATGCTTAAATTCTCTACAGTTATCATCTGTAACTCACGCTTCCACATTCCTTCTGTAATAAAATCACCTTTGATGAGAAACCTAAGGGAGGGAGGAATAATATCATACAGACAAACTTGGTCCTCGATCCAGGTATTTTCACATTACAGTAATAGACTGCATCCCAAATTCTTTCCTTTTGCAGCCTTGAATCAACTCCTTCCCCAACAAATTCCCTAATCATGGCCAAGACCTTTTTCACAGCAGCCATATTGACATGAAATAGAGGGTAAACTCAGGTTTCATTAGTGACTTTCTAGTGAGCCAACATGCACATTGGCAGCACCTTGACTCTGTTTGACCTGAATGGAACAGAATCTTAATTAGTGTCATTGGTAACACCTGTGTTTACCCTGCTGCTTAATGTCAAAATGGCTGCTGTGAAAAAGGTCTATAAGGCACTTGTGTGCCATTGTTCTGCCTCTGCTCCCGGCTCTCTGTCTCTGCTGTGGCTGGCAGTGTTTGGTGTCCCAGCTGTCCATGTGAGGAATCCCTGTTCGCCTCTTACCAGAGAGCTTTCTGTGTTTAGGTCCTGTGAACGAGTGGTTCACCTTTTCTCAGGTTCACCTGCACAATAACACTGATGTTTTGCCTTTAGTTTTGTGTTTTGCCTCTAGTTTAGTTTAGTTATATTAGTGTTGTAGTTTGAACTATTGTTTTACTTTGTTTAGGTCAATTTTCCTTAGTTATATTTAAGGTTGAATTTGTTAAAACCAACTGGGTTACCTTTACTTTGTTTTTTTGTTACCTTGCTTATATGTCTGCAGTACGGGGGCCCAACAGGGAACAGTCCTGGCCCCTTTCCTGTTCAGCCTGTACACTGCAGACTTCTCCCAACAATCACCCCACAGCCATCTACAAGAGTTCTCTGACGACTCTGCTATCGTCGGCCTCATCAGGGACGGGGACGCCAGAGCCTATGAGAACTTATTAAGGACTTCGTGGACTGGTGCCAGCGGAACCACCTCCAGCTCAACGCTGGGAAGACCAAAGAACTGGTGGTGGATTTCCGCAGGCACAGACAACCCTGCACACAGGTGAACATCCAGGGAACGGACATTGAGATGGTGACATCTTACCTGGGAGTTCACCTGAACAATAAACTGGACTGGACTGATCACACTGTAGCCACATATGAAAGGTCAGAGCAGACTCCATCTGCTGAGGAAGCTCAGGTCATTTGGGGTGCAGGGGGCACTCCTGACAACTGTCTATGACTCTGTGGTGGCACCAGCCATTTTCTATGGAGTAGTCTGCTGCAGCAGCAGCATCTCGGCAGTGGGTGGGAAGAGACTTGATAAACGTATCAAGAAGGCCAGCTCCATCCTGGATGCCCTCTTGGCCCAGTGCAGGTGGTGGGAGAGAGTAGGATGGTGGATAAGCTGTCATCGCTGCTGGTGAAGGAGTCCCACCCCCTGCAGGACACTATCACCGCACTGGGCAGCTCCTTCAGCAATAGACTGATACACCCCAAGTGTGTGAAGGAGAGGTATCACAGGTCCTTCCTTCCTGCTGCTGTTAGACTGTACACCCAGCACTGCTCCCAGTAGACCTCACTGTGCACTGTGCAATAAAAACTCTACACATAACCCATTTCTCATTTTGGTTTGCACTAACTGGACAATTTTGTATACCCATATTTATTTATTAACAATACACTGCCACACTGTTTATAATTACACTGTTTATATTGTATGTAAATTAGTCTATTTCTATGTGTTACCTTTTTATTATTGTTTATGTTTTACTATTGTTGAATTGTCCTTTGGCTGCTGTGACACAGAAATTTCCCAGTTTCCAGGACAAATAGAGGGATTCTGATTCTGATTTGATTACTTGTTTGTGTAGTTATTTTCCTAAGCACCAGACTACCATAAGACTACCATATTGTTGGGAGGCTAGGCACCCGTGGTGAGGTCCCGTCGCTTTGTATGTGAGTAAACACACAGGTATGCACTATTGACTGCACCATTTTGCTGTGAGGTTTGCTGTGCTGCGCTGAAGGTGAGTTGTGGTAGCACCCCTGGACACTGCCTCTGTGTAGTCTGCCCTTCACATATGGCCTCCGCTTAGTTTTCCTTTTTCATAGTCGTCGTTGGACCGACTTTTAATACAATTACACTGATCTTTTTGATATTTCATAATGAGGCCTTTTTAAAAAGATAATTGTAATTATTTGTATTCACCTTACCGATTTTAAGAGTGTCATTTGCTCATTAACCCTTTCTTTTCCCTCTCAGCAGTTCACACCCCTGTCTGTTTACATTGATTATTTTGATTATTGAAAAAAACCTTTAATTTACTTTATAACTCACGTCTCTGCCTATTCAGTAACAAGCCTGTGTGTCCTTTTCTACCTATTTCCCACCCAATATCCGAGTTTCAAATATTTCTCGGGATTGCAAATCCCCAGGTGGTGTTGTTCGGCTTCCACCTGAATTTTCCTCCCTTAGTGCCCCTCGCCACCTTTACAAGTGTATGTAAACATTTGACTTCGACTGTACATACACAAAACAAAAGGTAAAAACAAGCTGAAAATCTATTTCTACAATAGCATGTGTATACTGCATATACAATACATACACAATACTGTCTTTTATAAATAGATAAACATAAATACACATAAAATATACACAATATTTCGTCCATTTCTCTTAAATAAATGATGTATAATTTGCTAAGACTACTTTGAAACATTTCACTTTAATGCTTTAGTTCAAATTGAGGACAGTAGGAGGCAACAAGACTACCAGAGCGTGTCAGGCTGCCTGGAAATAGAAATGAGTGTTGACGAAGCACTAACACCTCAAAAACAGCTTTTTGTGGAGTTGTAGCTACCACGCCCTATTCATATTTACTAGAAGTAGCACCCTGGCGTGTTGTTTGCTTGTGTTGTTTTGTTTGTTTACCTTGTTTATGGAACATTTTCCCACTGATGAACCACTGCAGTTATTGGCTTAAATAATTATTATTGGTGTATTTACCATGTAATTGCAGAAAATGAATCATAGTGAACTGATTAAATATAGTTTAAAAGAATTTACTAAAATGATGGTAACAATCTTATCTATCTTAACATACATCTATACATATATCTATACATTTATCTATACATCTATCTTAACATATATCTACAGTATACATACATCTATACATCTATCTTAACATCTATACATACATTTATATATCCATACATACAGCTATACATCTATCTTAACATCTATACATACATTTATATATCTATACATACAGCTATACATCTATCTTAACATCTATACATACAAACATCTATACATCTATTTAACATCTATCTTAACATTTATCTATACATACATCTTAACATCTATACATACATCTATACATACAAACTTAATATCTATCTATACATACATCTAATCATCCATCTATACATACATCTTATCATCTATCTTAACATCTATACATACATCTATACATACAAACTTAATATCTATCTATACATACATCTAATCATCCATCTATACATACATCTTATCATCTATCTTAACATCTATCTGTACATCTGCATGACATCCCAGAAGTCCACAGGGAGGAGAGGAGGTGATGCTCTGCACTGGATGGACTTGGTGGAGGATCAAGCTGCTCCGTCACTGGGTGATGCTCCACATCCTCTGATTGGCTGGACTCTGTGTGAGTCCTGCAGAGGAGGACAGAGATGTGACTGCTGTTTCTAGAACATGCAGCCAGGAGGCAGCACTTACATTGTACTCCTGTGGCAGGTGATAAATGTCACTCACATGCACGGTCACTGGAGTCCGTGTGCTGCAGCTGCACTAGGCCGTCCGCTGATGTGGCTCCGGGACAGGGTCCGTCTGCGTGGGACGTGGCTCCTCCACAGCTGCCCGTGAGGTGGATGCCACTGGAGACACACACAACCTCTTAGACGCTGTGACACCAACAAACAGAAACACAGATCAGTCTTCTAAAACTTTAAAAACACTT
The DNA here is from genome assembly GCF_965226575.1 of Pagrus pagrus. Classification (NCBI taxonomy): domain Eukaryota; kingdom Metazoa; phylum Chordata; class Actinopteri; order Spariformes; family Sparidae; genus Pagrus; species Pagrus pagrus. Next base: position 23,432,200 of record NC_140200.1, on the reverse strand, counting down.
CAAAACAAGATACCTCTTCTTACATCTGCAGTTAACTACATCTGAATACTAATTTTGGATCAAATGACAGACATTTAAGAAAGTCACAACTTTTTTAAGATGTACAATTCAGTCTCCAGAACACTGTTTAAAGCTAGAAAGGTGGCAGGGTCCGCCACATATAAACAAAGTAAAAGAGTATGAAATTGTGTTGTCCATTGTACTTCCATTGTACTGGCTGACAGACTGGGAGCTCACTCTCTCTGTCGGCCTGTTGGTGGTAAACGGCCTGCTCCTCCTCTGACAGTGACTTCCACTGTGGACAGACAGACAACACACTGATCGTTAGCACACACACACACACACACACACACACACACACACACACACACACACACACACAGGTTCTCATAAATGGTGTCAATCCCAACAAAAACAACAGCTGATGGAATTCAGTTTAAAATGATCAAGACTGATCATGAGAAAGTCACGATAAGGAGAAAAGTACATTTTGATCAAAAGTGTCCACAGCAAACTTACTTTGAGTTGGAGGTGCTCGGCTGAGGAGCAGCGGGGACATCAGGAGGAGGGAAAACTCCAGCTGGAGGAGCGAACAACAGCTCTACATTCCTACACAGATAACAAGTCAGATACACACATGATTAGACAGCAGAAAGAGTGTGTGTGTGTGTGTGTGTGTGTGTGTGTGTGTTAGTGTGTGTGTGTGTGATGAAAACTGAAGCTCTATAGCTGTGTGCACTGGTGTGTTTGTTTGCATTCATGTGTGTTACTTACATCATTCCAACACACTGCAGGTTGTGGTCGAAGCCTCCAGGGAGCCTCACCACTGGTACGTTGTTACACTGGAGACACAAACACACAGAACAGGTTGTTAGACGAGCTGCGATGGTGCCATGTGTCCACCAGGTGTCAGGATTTACCTTCACAATGAATTATAATAAGTCTTTGAATGAGCTGCTGTCACATCTGTGAGGTTAAAACACATCTGGAGAGTCTACAGCATTCAGCCATGACATGTGTGCCTGTTTCTGCTGAGGGACTGTGGAGGACTGAAAGTGCCAAAATGTCTTTCTCATTTGCTTTCCCATTTCATTTTCAGGTTGATATATTCATTTTAAATTACATGTATTTATTAAGCCATTTTAATGCATTTATTTCTGCATTATTTTCCCTTTGCGTTTGCTCCCCAGTTAAATCCACTAACTTAGTTATTTCAGTATATTTTCTTCTACATTTCATTCACCATTTTTCCTCCATAATGCAAATCAGGAATAAATACATAATGAAATACAGAAGCACATTATACAATTATCATTTTTTGTTTTTATTTCATTAATTGATTAATGCCATTATTCTTTAATATTATGTTTTTGTTTATTGAAACACATTCATTTCTTAATATATTTTGATTTGGCGGTTTCAGTCCTCCATAATGCAGCATTGAATGAGTCCTAACTTGATTAAAACTATGCTTCACCTCTGAATAGCTATAAAAAATGAAATAACATCCACCTGTGAACTGGAGGTTTTAGATTTATCATGTAACAAATTATTTGTTGGGATGATAGACTGTCTAAGAAATGATGGCTAATTTTACTGTTTTACTGATGTAATCAACCTGCAGAGTTGTTTAATGTTAAGATGTACTTGGCCTCAGCCTGACACCCGAATCCCTCACAAAACATACAACTGAGCTTCAAGAGCACACAGCTTCACTTTACTTTAAATAATTCTAAAATGTGCCATTTTTCTAAGGGACCTTTGAACTGGAACTGCAGGACAAAGTCAGATTTTACTCTTGCTTGTCCTGGAAACCTGTAACTGTTCCTACACTGATATCCTTCTCCTACAGCACTAAACCTGCTGTCTGCTGCAACCAAACAGTGGAGATGTTCAGAGTGTGTGTGGTGAACCAGGGTCTTACTGTGTGTGGAGGAGCAGCAGGGTGACTGACGGCTGCTGCTGCGGGTATCAGGACGCTGTACATGGGCCACTGACATGGCAGGACCTGTGGAGACACAGAGAGAGAGAGAGAGACAGAGAGAGAGAGAGAGAGAGAGAGACATTTAATAAAGCCATGGCACCCTTCCTCCACACATGAAGACACAGAAGAATACAGACATAACATTACATGCTTTTGCCACAAAGCACCCACCATTGACAAATATCTGTATCAATGCAGACACTGATCTACTTCTAATGACATCTTTGCCTAACCTATACTGAGTATCTCACCTGTGCCTGGATGTAAGCGTTTTGCAGACGTCCACCACATCCTCTGATCGGACTGTGTGAAGGCACAGGCTCAGGCTGGGTGTTCAGTTCCAGCACAGCAGGGTCGGGAGGAGGAGGTCGGGAATGTCAGTGGAGTTTCTGTTCACACACATTGTAAAGAAGCTGCTTTTGAGATTGTACTTCACTGCATTTATATGACAGCAGATATAGACAAAATATATGACTGGTTAAGAAAAACTAACTAACTAACAAAGCACCACCTACAGGACTCACATCTCACACACACACTTACTTTGGGAAGTCTTTTGGTGATTCCCTAATCCTCCTCAGCACAGGTACAACATGAACCGAAGGTCTTCCTCATCCAGGAGAAGATGCGTTTGAAGCGATTCTTCTTCTTCTTCTGATGCTTCTTTGCCCCCGTGTTTTCTGAAAGTCAAAGGACATTAAAGACCTCAGCCGTACTCCAAAATGCACAACAGTTCAGACGCAAGTAGAGATGACTGTTACTTACCACATGAGCCTGAGTCCTCACATATTGAGGACTTCATGCCACTTTCAGTGTTGGTCACTGAGGACCCCGACGTCTCGTTCAAGCCAGACTGAAAACTGAAAACACCACAAAAAAGTTAGTTAGTTAGTTAGGTAGTTAGTTATTCCTGTTATTGTCATCACATCTTAAAGCTGCAACAAGGAACTTTTCATTCTTGTTTTTTCTGAGGAAAGATCTTGATCTACATATTGTGTGGATTTGATGTGGAAGTGAGTGAAAGACAAAGGCAACAGGTTCTGATACTATTTTTCATCATCTCACCTGACTGCACTCTCCTGGTCTTCCAGCATCAGCGTGTTCTCAGCCGTCGCAGGCCGAACCAGGATCACACCTGATGGTAGAAATGTGGGAGATGGAGTGCAGTCGTCTGGTCGGACGTTAATGATGTCATCATCCGTCAGAGGAGGGGCAGCAGGCTCACAGTCAAAGTCCTCACTCGGGGAAGTGAATGGTGAACTTCCCGAGATGTTGAAAATGTAGGTCCTGCCACTGAACATGAAAACACACACACAGAATGATCCTGTTATTGTCATGACATCTTCAAGAATCATTTCTCTGCTATTATTTCTGGCCATCTGAACTATTTTCTCATCTGAGATATGGGTGTCGTGACCGGAGGAAGACATCTCACCTGACTTTGCTCCCCTGACCAGGCCAAACCAGGATCACACCTGATGGTAGAATTGTGGGAGATGGCGTGCAGTCATCTGGTTTGATGTCAACGCTTTCGTCATCCGTCAGAGGAGTGGCAGCAGTTTGTGTGAGTTGGGCTGCTGCAGGCTGAACCCAAGTAAGAGTGGACGATGGCCACTTCGTAGTAAGAGTGGGGCGTCTTTTAGGACTCAGGACTGACTTCTTTGGTCTCATCATGTTCTTAAGGTTCGTCTTGGACTGCTCTGTGTTGCGTGGACAGAATGCTGCTGCCAAAGCCCCATTGCTACAAAAAGACACACTCACTGTTACACTGATGTCCCAGAAACACGACAGGACACTGATCAAATGATAAACCATCACTAACTAACAAAGCACCACCTACAGGACTCACACCTCACACACACACTTACTTTGGGTAGTCTTTGGTAATAAATGGATGAGTGAGGACTTCACAGGGAGTGATCCTCTCATCCGCATCCACCTTCAGCATGGCCTTCAGGAGCTCCATGCACTGCTCTCGCTCTGCGGCCTCAGCTTCATGATTTTCCTCAAGACGCATCTAGTTGAGGAAACAACGGTCAAATCCAGCATCATGAAAAGACAATCGATCATAGTGAGGATGAAAGTTACTTCACACTTACTTCTTTGAGATCGTCCAGAGACTGGAGCTGGTCCTTGTTGGCACAGATGAGCTGATATCCGTGATACTCCATAGATGTCTGAGAGAAGGTTCAAAGTGGTTCAAAATCAGTCTGAATGATCAACTGTTAAATGTTGGGAAATGTTAACAAGAAAATATTCTGATCAAAGATTAAAGGTCAGAGAAGGTTCACTGTGGTACCTTGAGCTCCCAGCTGTTGGACCCAGTCTGGTTAAAGTATTTCTTTGTCTTTAGACCAGCACTGAGAAGACGGTCCTCTGGCTGACCCAGGAGATCAATGATGCTCTGCAGCTGGAGATTAAACACAGCACTACATCAAAATGTGCAAGAGGAAGCAAAATATTGTTCTCAGGAGGGCAAAGTAATGACTCTCCGTATCTGAATGGCCAGTTCTCATCGGTTGGTTCGGTTCAGGCACGAGGAGTGAGATTGGCCAATCAGAGGCAAAGTAGGGCAGGTCATTCTTTGACTACATGCTAATGCTAACACCTCCTGTTGTAGCTAAGGTACAAAGTTCTTTGAACCACTAAACATCAGATTACTTCCTTCTGTCACACTCAAAGTAAACTTTGAGCATTTTTTCATCTGTTTGAACAAAACACCAAGATGGTTTCTCTTTGCCTATTTTCTTTAAATTTCCTTTTGATTCCCAGCTTTAGATTTCTCATCATACATGTGGGATGTACATTGATCACTAATTAGAGCAAAACCACAAGCACGAGTGAAGACACGCAAGTATGAGTAACTGACAGACTGTCTGAATATAGTAGGTGACTTACTATTTCATACTCTCCATTGTACAATGAGAATCCATTGAACGGTAGTTTGCCACAGCTCATTACGAACATCAGACAGCCCAGGGACCACATGTCAATGGCCTCAGAAAAAGGACAGCCCAACATGATCTCTGGAGACCTGAATGTGGAGGAGAAACATTACACAGGATATTCACATTGTCAGACTTGGGAAGGGAGCAATAAATGGTAAACCACTAACTCACTCACTCCAGTGTAATAATAAAAATAATGAACCCTACCTAAAAGACAGTGGTTGCAGGGTCAGGCCCTGGCTGGCTTCTGATCTGTACATGGCAATACCGAAGTCAATGAGCTTGACTCTGAAGGGTCGTGTTTGGTGATTCACCATCATGATATTGTGGAGGTGGAGGTCACCGTGGATCACCCCGATCCCCTTCAGCGCCTCAAATGCTGTAGCCATCTGAAAGTACAAGGTCGGTAAGAATGTACCTAAGCCTAAAAGTGACAGGGTGCTCAGTGCTTTGCTTTCCGTCTGATGTGAGGGTGCTGCTGGAGTTCATACCTGCTGGATGACGGTGGTGATGTCACTCAGAAGCATAGGCGCAAAACTTGTCTGTTTAAGGTAGTCGCCTAGGCTGATGTCCAGCACCTCAAACACGATTGCTCTTCCATGTTCGGTTTGGAAGCAATCGATGAACTCGACGATGTTGTGTCGGTCGAGTTTGAGGCGCTTGAACTGTCTCAGCATGGAAATCTGGAGACACACGGCAAGTTTGAAATGATTAGTTTTTACAGTCAGTTAATGTGTTAACGTGTGAAGTCTTCATAATGTGGTGCTTAAAACTTAGTGTACAGATAATCACTATATCTTTACATAGTGATGTTTGTAGATAGCTTAAAGTAGCTTAAAGTAAAAGGAATTGCTTGTTTGCACGAGGCACTTACTGTAAAATATCTTTTAAAAATATCTTTTACAACTGTGAACATCAAAATCAACACCTCCTACCTCATTCATGGTGTCCTCGTAGAAGAATTTAGGAATCTTCACAGCCACAGTCTGCTTGATGTCCTCTTTCCAGCATTTCACCACCTTTCCGAAGCAGCCCTCTCCCAGAACTTCCAGAACCTCATACTCACTGGGGAGCTGGACGGGCTTCATCTGGGAAGATGAGGTGGACTCGATGGATACTTTGGCGCCCATTTTGTCTCTCAGAATACTGAAACAAAACAGGTGAAAACAAGAAAAAGAAGAAGTTACTTTCATTCCCTTTGAAGGACCATAACAATGTAAATTAATTTTTAATTTTGCTACCATCAAACATTTTCTACCCCGTCAACGATTAGATGACACAAAAACATGTTAAACCGCTGCTTCAGGTCTTTACAAAGACAATCATGTATTTATTTCATATTTCACATTTTCAGTGATCATCTGATCGTCTGAGGTCTGAGGGGAATTTCCGCTTAACGTTAATGATTTCTACAGGTATCTCCAAATAAGATAATAATAATATATGAAAAACAGATAAACCAGAATTCTCTGAGGAGGGTTATGCAGTGATAATTCAAGCTTATAAACACAAAAAACAATGTCTAAACTACACCAGGGTCTTCAGAGGCAGAAGGGGAACAATACCGAATATGTTAAAGTGCAATGGGAAAAAGAACTAGACACAGAAATATGACAGGAGGCTTCGACAATAATATTCAAAGTATTGGAGAGACAGAGATTAATCTGATTAGGGTATTTATTGATGCATTTAAAGGTCAAATTAAAAGAAAACTTATCACCAGGATTTATTCATCTCTACAACTGGAAAGGAGCCTTTCCACAATGTATATTAAATGAAGATGGGAGACGGAAGCTAACATACAAATGACTGAAAATGAATAAATATCTGTAAGACACAGTCAAACACCTCAAGTTCAGGTATCTGGAGGGAATTCACCTGGAAAAACACCTTAAGGTTTTTCATTACTCCCAGAATAAAAACATCCTGCAGTAACAAATCCAAATATGGCCATTGCTGGAGAATGTGTGGCAACATGTCTGCAGGTCACTATCACAATTTTTGGGAGTGTCCTAATATCTCTGCCTACTGGACAGATGTAGTAACAGAGATCAGATCTATAAGCGGCTCAGATCTTGATTTTATTTACTACAAATACTACTAGCAGCTAGTAAAAAAGCAGTAACCAGGAAATGACGGAGTAAAGAGTCTCCAACAATCTTTAAATGGACAGAAATAGTTCAAGAAATGTACATAACAGAACGGTTAACTTTCTCTCTGAGACGTGCTGCTGAAAACTGTGAGAAATACTGGAAACAATGGAAATATTATTTGAGTCATAAATGTTATATATAATATTTTGTTTGGAGGAGTGTCGTTTTAAAATGACTCAAGTCATATGAATCAGAAGATCCCTTTCATGGGTTTCAAGGACTAACAGGAACATTGCAATGTAACCTCATCTTTTTTTTTTCCTTTCAGTTTTTTATAAAGCATTTCATTCTACCCACGATGACCCTATCACTCAGTCTGTCTGCAATTTTCTTTCTTATTCTGTTCATTTGTTTGTTGTCATACAAAAACAAAAACACAATTAAAATAAAGTATCAAAACAGGAATATTACAGGAGGAATGGCGTTCAATGTGGGAAGCACAGCACTCAAACACATGCTCCAAGAGGTGTAGACAATTTGTCTGGAAAAATTTGATTGGCTTCTTCATTCGTCTCACATTACAAGTAAATGATCTCAGTCACAACAGCAGTGTTGGAGACTGTGCGGACACATCACGCCAACATCTTCTGGACGTGTCCAAACATCTTGTAGAAACATGTTTGGCTTTAAAAATATGAAATACCTGTGGATGTTCACCGCCATGTTTCTACATTAGCCCAGAACAGCCAAACCACACACTGACTCTACAGAGGGACTTGCATGTTTTTAGTGTTTTTAGCAGCCACCGTAGGGGAGGGTGAGACGAGGAGTCTTCAGTTGGTTATAATCTGCAACCTCACCACTAGATGGCACTAAATCCAACACACTGGACTTTAAAACAAGACAAAGTGAAGCATTTTTCCTCCTTCTGAGCCAAGCTGTGACAACAAACTCTTTCTGTAATGACGCTGGTGACGTCTGTTTTTTTTAAAAACAAAAAGCAGAAACGAGCCCCTGAATGTTATTTAGAGTCTGCACTCAGAGTTCATGTATTAACTTGAATGTGAAGGATTCCTTTTCATATTGTATGAATTTATTTTATCAGTGAAGTTTTGAATTTTTGTAAAGATTCTGTCCAGTATGTGATCAAGAGTATTGAACTTTGGCTGAGGTGCATCTAGGCTGGAAATTTAAAAAATGCCTTGATTCTGAGCGGGGCTGCAGGAGCAGTTAAGACACGCCCAGCCACTCTGTGCAGCCTCCAACAGAGCCCCCGCCCACACCCACACTGTTGTGACGAAAGCTGCCTCCAAAACGTCATCAGCCTCCATCTCAGCCAATAGTAACATTTGATTGTAATAGCCGGGTTTCAACCCATAGAGGGCAGTCACTCTTACATTTTTACAACAGAATACTCCAAATTGAAATACTTTGGCTAAAATGTCAAGAGTTGGACCAGAATCAATCAACAACACTACTTCATACCCAAATACATTTGTTTTCAGCAGAAAAAAGTGGTTTGGGGGGTTTAGTTACTCTTTAATAAAGTGGCAGAATAAATACTCAAAAAGTTCTTTGTTTGTGGTGTTTTTGTTGTTAATACTTTGTTCAAATAAATGTGTCCATCCACCACAGGAATTTAAAAATGTTGATTTCAAAAGACGTTATTTACACCCTTGACGTGTGGTCGAACACTTTTATCTCAGCAGCTACAGTGAAGATTTGAGGTTAATAAAGTGCGTAAATAACATCTTTTCAGATCAGTTTGTGATCTCGGGGCTTCTGCAGACTTGGATTACACCAGACGAGCTGTACGGAGACACTTGATGTTGTTTTTGTTGTTTTTTAAACCAGCGTCAATCTGCTGTTCTGAGGATTGAAGCCAGTCCCCATAAGAGTCCATGTTAAAATATCTTTCCAGCAGAAATAAACATGTTTACAGCTGCTTTCTGTAGATTATTTATCCCTTCATCTGAACTTTTATACAACTCACTGCTTTAAATTATATTAAGGTTTAAAGATATGCATAATTAGGGGCGTGGTCTCCTTGAGTGACAGGTAGCTGTCACACCTCAGATCATTCAGTCACTGATCTTCACCTCATTGTGTTTATGCTGTTGGACGCTTTTATTTCAGATACTCTAATTGTGATCACCTCATAAAATATAATGCCGTGTTACAGACTTGAATAACAGTTGATTCACTTATTATAAGAGTCTAACATGTAAAGTAAGTAGGCCTATCCTCCAAGAACACAACCATTTCCCCACTGTCCTATTTATATACTGTATCTGCCAAAACGTTTGTTGTGCACAGAACAGCATGCGCCATCACGCAGGCTAAACTGTGCCTACCTTGATTAAAAAGCACGCAATTAACAACAGGACTTCTCCAAAATAAGCACACAATAATCTGTTTTCTCCACCAGAAACTAATAAAGCCAACATGTTGTTTATTAGTCCCAAGTCATGCATCCTGGAGGAGACTGTGGTGTGGACACAGGACGCCACTCTCATCTCTCCATGACCTTTTCAATACCAACACCTCAAGTAGCTACAAGCTCTGAGTGCTGACTGAACACAACAGGGAAAGGTCCTTCAAGAATATGATCAGCTGTGAACTTGAGCCGTCTCAACAACATATCCGGTTACACTTTAAGTTCACTTTCAACAATTCTAGCAGCAGCCTGAGCTGCACACAGAGAGACGGGCCTGGTGCGGTCACACCTGCAGCGTCATCTCCTCACGTTCCATCGTCTCCGTGGCGGCGCACGAGACAAAAACCTGTTTATTTTGGCATTTTTCAAAAAATGAAAAATGATCTGTCGCCATCTTTTCCCATAAATTTTCACATTAAATATGTAAAAATGGATGCCCTCAAACAGTAATAACTATTAAAATAATATTTTAACATCACTATACAACCATGAACACATTCCTCACCTGAAGCGGGACTTTCAGCACATTCTTATCATCTAAAATCACTTTACACCGAGAAAACGTCCAGTGACACCCAAAACTGACTTTTCATGAAAGGCTAGCTAAAATGCTATCAATATCCTATCTGTAAATTCAACAATTTACCATGAGTATATTGTCAACATTGTCAACCGAAACCCACTTCTACACGTTTATGAAGATGAATAACTACATTTGGTGTGATAATTAAAGATGTCCTACCTGCAGAGACTCTGGACAGCAGGTTCTTCCACAGGGGGTCCACCAGAAACCACTTCTCCAGCAGTAAAAGGTGGTCCACGCTCTGCAGTTGTCCTCAGAAAAAAAGATATCCAAAAGGTTTGTGTGAGAAAAAGTGTTGAGGTGATCAGGTAAAATCCAAAGGTTTGTATGAGAATAATCTTCCAGGTGTTCAAGTTTAATCCGAAGGTTTATTTGAGAAAAAGTGTTCAGGTGTTCAGGTTTAATCCAACAGGTTTGTATGACAAATAAATTTCCAGGTGTTCAGGTATAACCCAAAGGTTTATTTAAGAAGAAGTTTTCCAGGTGTTCAGGTATCCAACAGGTTTGCTTGTGATAAAGTCTTCCAGTTGATCAGGTTTCTGATATTTCAACTTTCCAACAGTAGATCCGCAGGAGGTCAACTTGTCAAAGTTTAATGTGCGAACAGAGAAATGGCCGCCGGGCTGCAGCTTTTATATCTTTGGTCAACGTTCTGTTTCCATGGCCTTCAGTGACGCGCGTGCGTGCGTGCATGCGTGTGCGTGATCGAGTGACAGATTCTGTGCAGCAAATTGATTAATTTAGTTTTCTTGTGTCAAATGTCCTCATTCAATATTATGTCATTTAAATGTGTCAATAATGTAACTTCATTCATGCCAATAAAGTTTATTTGAATTGACAGGTGTAAACTGTGGGAGTTGTGTGTGTGCAGCAGGTGTTTCTACCAGAGCTCCACTGATCATCTTCACTGTGTGGGGGTCTAAGATAATGAACGTTAGGCCAGAGATCAATAAATACATAATAAACGAGAGAGACAGAGGGAGAGAGGCTTTTGGACGCCTGCCTGCCTCATCCTATGGAAGCCTGTTTCCACCAGGTAAAGAAGAAAACTAAAAAAATCAAAATTACGAGATTAAAAGTCAAATTATTATTATAGACATGTCAAATTAAAGAGCTACCCACCCTCCAGAGAACAGAGCGTCTAAACACTGCACTGTTTGTGTAGTATTGAGATTAATAATAATTATGGTGTACAAGTTTCCATCCAGAAGTGAAGCAACGCAGCTAACTAGGAACATGTCCACTTGCCAAAAGACCCTTTACAAAACAGCAGGAAGGCACGTTTTCTGTTTGGTGCCTTTATTTAGTGTAATAAAAGTGGGTTGTATGCACTCAAGTGGTTTTCTACGTCATTTCTGTTCATTTCCTATTATATTTTTTCTATTGTTAACAGACAGGACCAGTTAATCCTGTTGAGATATGACACATGGTGACATACTAGTCTTTCCTGACATCGGATGTGACTGTCACATATGATCTGACTTTATATTTTGAAATATCCAGACTGCAGATATCACTTGTGCTGGGTTACTGGTCGTATCTATACAATATGCTGACAGATTCTAGCAGTATAAAAGTGTAGGCAGCAACTGTTGTACATGCTGGTTATAGTGCATTTCTCTCTGAAAATCTGAGTAAAATGGGTTGTACCAGACGTTGTTCAGAAGAACAGCGTACTTTGATTAAAAAGTTGATAGGAGAGGGGAAAACATATAAAGTTCAGAAAATGATAGGCTGCTCAGATCAAATAATCTCAAATGCTTCAAAATGCTACCATTCGAATGGATTGAAGAATAGCCAAAATGGCAAATACTCAGCCAATGATCAGCTCCAGGGTGATCTAAGAAGGTCTAAAGTTACCTGTGAGTACTGTGAAGCCAAGTTATCGGCAAGAAGCCAAAGAAAGAAAAAGAACACAGTGACTGGCCTAAAGAGAAATGGCACATTTTGTAGACTGATGAAAGCATGATTGTTCTTTTTGGGTCTAGGGGCTGCAGTTTGTCAGAAGACCCCCAAACACTGAATTCAAGCCACAGTACACTGAAGACAGTGAAGCATGGTGGCGCAAGCATCATGATATGGGGATGTTTCTGATTCTATGGTGTAGGGCCTATTAATCGCATACCAGGGATCATGGATCAGTTTGAATACATCAAAATACTTGAAGAGGAAATGCCCTTGAAATGGGTGTTTCAACAAGACAGCGACCCCAAACACACCAGTAAGCGAGCAGCATCTTGGTTCCAGACCAACAAGATTAATGTTATGGTGGGGCCAGCCCATTCTCCAGACCTTAATCCAATAGAAAACTTGTGGGGTTACATCAGAAATACTGTTTCTGAGGCAAAACCAAGAAATGCAGAGGAATTGTGGAATGTAGTCCAATTGTCCTGGGCTGGAATACACCACAGGTGCCAGAAGTTGGTCGACTCGATGCAACACAGATATGAAGCGGTTCTCAAACAGTGGTTATACAACTAAATGTTAGTTCAGTAATTCACAGGAAAGCTAAATCTTCAAGCATTTTTCAGTTTATATAGTAAATGTTTGAGTTTGTAAAGAAAAATGCAGACAGCTTTTTGAACAGCCTAATATTCCTTTTCCTTCACTTTCTGTAAAGTAATAACAAATTTGATACATTTTTCTTCATGTTTTGATTTGGAATAGAAAGTGCAGTGTTCCCAATGCATTTACGTGTATGGAAATAAAAGCTATTATAAGGATTTTTAGCTTTACTCACTTTTTTAAACTCACTATTATTTCTAACACAACTATATGTCAAAATCATCTGCTCAGTTTCATTTTTATAGAAGGTTAAAAAAAAAAAAAACAGTAAACATTTAAAAAAAAAAAATACAGTAGTCAGTAGTTTTGCATGTCATGGAGGCTTTAAACAAGTTAATTAATACAAATCTTTAAAATCAAATTGTAGCCAACTCAAACTCAAAAACTTGTAAACCTTTAATAAAAATTAAAGGAATCATTTCAAAACAATGCATCATATCAGTGACACAACGCTGAAATCCCCCCACAAATCTGTGCAGACCGGCTTCCATCTGTAGAAACAATGAAAATAACCTACGACAACTGAACCCAAATTTTATTCTTCAACAAGCAAAAATGTTTCTCTTCCAGGCGTCAAACAATTTGGAAGCAGATAAAATGAAATTATAAAAGAAACTAAATATATTTACATTTTTACAAATCTGTACAAATCTAATCAGAAGCTCAAATCCTCCTCCAGTGACATCTCAACAGAACATTTTACGGTTAAACTGCAGTGAAGGCGGTGATCAGTCTCAGGTCGTCATCTCCGAGCTGCCTTGCGGCTCTCCAGCAGCAGCACCACCAGGCGGCTCTTGAGCGTGGGCAGTTTGCTGCTGTAGCTCTGCTGCAGGACCGACGACAGTTTGCAGCGGAGACTCCGGAGGCTCGGCAGAGAGTCGCAGTCCGGTATGTTCAGCAGAGTGTGGAAGAACTCCTGCCACAAGTCGCTGTGAGGGTTCCTGAGGAACAGAAATAGAAAAAAACAGACAAAAGACCCCGTTAAATGTTGACTGGAGAGAAGACCTAAAGCTGCATCATCTCATTTTTCTTCCCCTGACCCAGCTCTGATTATTTGTAACACTTCGCGGTGACCCATCTCGTAAACCAGGATTGAAGATTATTAAATTTTATACCCAAAAAGATAAATAAATCAAATTAAACAGTATAAGCCTAGGGTTATTCTACTTTTGGCTTTACAATAAATGTATTTGGTGGTTCTGTAGTGGAATGACATGATGATGAAAAGTTTCTACAGAAAACATTGACTCTATGAATACACAGAAATGAAAGGTTAATGACTTTTAATGTTTTTAACTGCTGTTCCCCATAAGGAAAGTAACGTGACACAGGTGACATTCATGAAAACTGCACTTTACAAAATGGCTGCTACAGGGCATCAAACCACAAGCTGTCAATCATGTAAAACTCACTAAATCATGTCATTCAATTTGTATTCTACTTTTTTACATTTCCGTGCTAATGAAGTCGGTCACACCAGTGACGTCACCTCAAAGCTTCATATGAAATCTGGAGATGAATGTGACAATTTCTTCTAAGTGAAAAGAGACAGTGGACTGAGCCATGTCCTGTCTTCACAGATCTACAGGAAGTGAAGGGATGCCATCAGTGTGAGTTTTATTTCAAAATAATAAACTTTTGTCACATGACTTTCATTATTATTATTTTGATGTCATTTCTATCATATATTTAGTAGTTATGTATATATTATTGCATTTTTAATGGTAGAAAAACATGTGTTGAACTCAAAATGCATGACTTTTCTTCTAAACATGACTAGGGACAAGGAGTTCTGTGGTGCTTGGAGTGTTAAATAACTGATTAAAAAAGAAATATTTTTTATTAAATTAATAAAACTGATGGCCCAACAGGCAGCAGTTCTTGTAGACTGTTGTTTTATTATAAAATATGCAAAAAAATTAAAGTGTTTTTTGGTGTAATTTTTCTCTAAAGTCATTTCCATAGAATGACCAATAAAGAATTTGGACTTTACACCAACAAGCGACTGCATCATTTCATCAAATTCCTTTAATGCAGCACATTTCCGATTATAAAAACCTGTTTAATAACATGATTCCAGACAATACAAAATCTCATTTATCTATAGAAAGTAATCTTAATTTCACACTCCTGAATTTCAATCTGGACCAGAGAATTTAAACCTCTTTACCTTCTGAAGACGCCGTTTGTCTTCCACAGGCCGCCTTCATTTGTGACTTGCATGTAAGTCCCAAACAGCATACAGTGGACAGTCCCTGCTATCCCAAAGTAATCCGTCTATAAACACACACACACACACCAAAAATAAAGTAAGACCTTAAAAATACCTGCCTCAAAGTGCATTAATTGGGGATTTTATTGATCCCTGGATTTCACATTGTAGCACTACAATAAGAGCTGTACAGAATATACCTTCACTACTGCATCAACATAAAATGTGGGCCTGAAAATAGCTCAAATAAACAAATACATATGGTAAACTAAAATGATTTTACAGGAGCAGACATGGTGTGTGTCCTCACCTGATAGTTCCAGGGTTTCCCGCTGAGCATCTCGGTACACTGGAAGCCTGACGTCAAACACTTGGCGGTGAAAGCAGTGCCTTCTGGGAAAAGCTCCATGTCGATGCTCTGTCCGAGGTCGACGAGGACGAGGCCATGGTCCACGTTCTCTGACTCGAAACACTTGTTCTCCAAGAACCTGAAACACAACAACAGTATGATGATGATGTCACTTTGCTGAACGGCTCCTCAGAATTTCATCGTATTATGTACTGGTTGTTACCTCTCTCCCAACAGGAAGTTGTCAGGTTTGATGTCGGCGTGGATGACGCGGATATTGTGCAGCTGCTCCACCATGTTCAGGATACAGATGGTGAAGTATATGACGAGAGGCTGAGGCATCACCTTGTCACTCAGGGTTTTATAAATGTTCACTGCGTTCTGAAAGAGGAGTCAGAGTTTCAGGGTACGGAGGATAAAATAGTGTTGGTGTTCGCGTCACTGCGTCTCTGATGTGAACGTACCAGCAGAGTGCCGTAGTTGTGAAGCTCGCCGAGCAGCACGCTCCCGTTGTGGAATAGGTGAGCTGAGCGGATGCTGTTGTAAAGATGACGGACCTTGGGCTGCAGCCGAGCGTCCAGCTGAGTATTGATGTAAAACTCCCAAGGATTGGATGGTTTCTGAACCTGCAGTGAAAATAAAGATACTCGCATGATCACTGAACAAGAAGCTGACACCTTCGCTGCTTGAGAAAGTCTTTGTCCAAATTTACTGAGAATAACATCAAAAATGTGTTTTCTGTTTTAATAAAGAATGATAAATTTTCTCTCGTGCTGACCCATAAATTGTATTTTGATCGATGATATGAACATGCAAGACAAACACATCGCAAAAAACAGCTTGAAACATGATGAATAAGAAACATTTTACTCAAATGCCAACACTCGTTCATTACATGGAGCCCTGGATACAAGGAACACTTAGATTACACCGGGCGATAGACGCTGCCTCGCCTCTGCTGCGGTTCAGTTACAGTATCGGCGCATGATACTGCCTTGAAAGGGCAATGTGAATGGGGCAAAAGACTGAATTTTACTTTGTGGGTGAACTGTTCCTTTAACTGGTGTCAATTTGGTGGCAACTACGAGGTTAGCTAGTACAATGGCTGAGGAAGAAGAGAAGAGCTAATATGAGCATCTCAATATTTGTTTGTTCACCTCTCATGTGCAGATACATTGAAACACAAATCCTCTTACTGTTTTCAGAAAAAACTAAAATAATCTCATGAAACATCATTGTGTATATACAGGTAACAATGGCAGGCAAATGCACAAAATCTAGAACCATAAAAAAAAAAAAATATATTATAAGAAATATTCTATCTGCATCAGCTCTAGTAAAGCAAAGCAGGGTCTGCATTAACCCCATCTGTAAATGAATCATGACGTACTGAGATCACATGTGGGCCTGTGTCCTCATCTACAATCACCACCTTCTTACCTTCAACACCATCCTTTCAGATGTCACGGGGTCGGTCGCCTGGTAGACGGTTGCAAAAGCTCCTTCTCCAACAACGGAGTCCACTCGCAGGGCCGCTTTTCCTGTTAGAGGAAAATATTTTCAATACAACACATGTCTTCATTTCACCCAAATGTTCAAACTGGTTGTTTTGATGGATATCTAAAGTAGGAATGAAACGAAAATCTACATGTTTAAGTGTCTGACCATATTCACTGACTAACAAACACACCAAGAAAAAAAGATCACGAAATTATTATTTTTCTTTCCTTACAATTTAAAATCTATTTTAATAATAAGTTGTGTATTTAGACTTATTTTGAACATTGGACAGAGCCAGGCTAAGCTAGGCTAATAGCCTCCTAGCTGTAGCTCAGTTACTGTACAGACATGAGGAGTATCAAAGTTCACATCTACTTCTGAGCAAGACAATGAATAAGCATACTTTCCAAATATCCTTTATAAGAAGTATGGGAACCAGTCAATAAATAAAAATAATAGTATCAGCTCTGCTCCTCACCCATGCTGATGGTGGTCTTTGGGCTGATGTTGGGCACGTTGCACTGCCAGGTGATGCAGCGGGGGTGAGCAGTGAGAGGTGGGGTGAGAGCTGACAGCAGGCCAGAGATCAGCTCATCGTCCCAGGGATCTGACACCAGCTGGACCGCGGCCGTCCTGCCTGGTGTTGGCGCTGCTTCCATGGACACGTCAGCCTTCAGCCCTCTGTCTGGACTCATCATAGGTTCGTCCACAGTGCTGAACTGTTGGGGCTGTCCCGGGCTCATGGGCACGTCGGCACAGAGCTGTGGCTCCTTAGGACTCATGGGGACATCCATGCTAATGTTGGGCCGACAAGGACTCAGATAGGCGTCCAGGTCCGGCTCGACTGGGACATCTGGGCTTCCAATGGCCAGCCAGTCTGATTTAAGGGCACACTCTGGAGTCATGGGGACATCAACTTGTGCCTGGGCTCGTTCTGGGCTGGTGGGTTCATCTTCTATGATTGTAAAAGGTTCATGTCTTGGTCTGACTGAACTCTGAGGTTGCTGTGAGATCAGAGAGGCCTGTTTAGAAGGCTGCTCGGGGCTCGTGTACACTTCCCAGCCAGGCCCTGTGGTCCTGGGGACAGAGGAGTCAGTGGGACAGACCGTCTGGTCTCTGAAGGAGAGCACAGCAGGAGGGGGAGGCTGCACCATGGTGATGGAGGAGGTGGTGAGGCAGAGCTGGGCTGTGGCAAGCCCTTCACCGACGATGGTGCCGTGTCTCTGAGAAGACGGCACGAGCTGACTGACGGCTGTTTCATCACACGGACTCTGCTCTATGATGGGGCTGAGTGAGGGGACACAGGTAAAGCAGGAACAATTAATTGATTTGTTGTTGGCAATTAATTTAATCATCAAATATTTTGAGAATCGATTAATGAGACTAAAAAGTAAAAACTCAGATTGTAGCTTCATGAATGTGAATTTCTTCTGGATATTTTCTCAGATTGGTTACCTGAGTTTTTTCGCCTGACGTCTGATAAAAGCTTCATCATCAGCATCGGCGCCGTCACAGTTGTTCTCTGGAAAGATGAAAAAATTCATTAATATTGAAAAATCATGTTCCCGAATCTGAAGCATGTAAATTGTAAAAACTAGTTCAATTATGTGCTTGACTGTTGACTGACAGTACATAGGTATATCTAGGTAATGTGTGTGGGTCCAGGTAGTGTACCTGGGTCCTGGTAAAAGTTGCTGCTGGAAGGCGTTTTGTGCGTGGACGGCGTGGAGACGAACTGAGCCAACATGGCGAAGTCTGTGGTGCTGTTGGGACAAGCTGCCAGCGAGTGAAGGGAGTTGTAGCGAGCTCCCCACATGGTGCTCTCATCTGGCATCAGATCGGAAGGAGTGTCCTAATCAGCAAAAAAACATACAGTCAGAAAAACACACAGCAGCAGCAGCAGCATGTGAACCAAACGTGTTTTAAAACAAAACAATGCATTAATTAGTCTGATGCGTCACAGGTTTCTGTTTGTAGTTTCTGTTTTTAGTTTATCAGTGCCTTTAGCCATCAATAAGCAACACTGCTGTGTTTTATACCAAGAGACAACATAATCGGAAATGTTCAAATCATACATACTGGGTCTCCAAACAAACACTTCAACACTAATGGCTGCTCTTAAAAATAAAAAGCATGTTGTTGAGATGAAGCTGAGGCACATTACTGTACAGGATTGAAGTCATTTACTTAAAAGTTTACACATTTAAATGTTGTAAATGCGCTGACAGAGTTTATGAAGAAAGCAGAATGGATGAGGCAGAATTTTGAAAGTGACAATTCATTCACACTCACATTTGGTTTGCTGGACATTGGGATTTCAGCCAGTGCTCTGATTGGTTTAGACTTCTCAACTGCAGAAGGTGCAGCAGCAGCAGCAGCAGCACTGAACACAGAGACAGTGACAAAATAACAGCAACATTAATCATAGAACTATTTTATAACTATTTATAATTGTTCATATCATCAGAGGATCACAGCAAAGCATATTCTTGTAAGTAAGCACATTAGAACTGCAACTATTAGTCGATAGAAAGTATTTCTTTGGAATCAGCTGGTTGTTTCAGTCATGTTCCATGCTAAAATGTTAAACATTTGGTAGTTCTTTTTTTAAATGCAAGGATTTGCTGCTTTACTTTGTCATTTATGACAGTAAATGAAGAGTCTTTGTTTCCTTTGTACACCCAACTGTCCAAAACCCAATTTGCAGATGTCCCATTGGACTTTGGGAAATTGTGAGGAGCATTTTCATAATTTGTTTTTAAGACTAAAAGATCAATCATAAAAATAACTGGGAGATGAACCGATAACGAAAATAACTGTTAGCTGTACGTATGACTCGTTTGGATCTAAATACCACTTTACAGCATATAAATAGGATGTTCATACTGTGTGCTGCTCTCTGGTGACCTGTTATCTATAATTACCTTCCATTTTCTTTGTCAGTGTCATCCTGGAAGATGGTGAACGGGGCCGTGGTTGGGGGCTTGGTGAGAGAGGAGACGCCTCCTTCAAAAAAAAACAATGAATGAAGAATTTAAATGAAAACAATTTGATTTACCACAAACATTAATTGCGTGATTTTTGTAACTTTCCGTTTGTTGCATAGAGTGAAATGTTACATTTTTCAATAAAACACACAAATCAAATGTATATACCTAAATTTTACGTGTACCAAAATCCAACCAAATTCAGACACAACAGGTGAATTCTCAGTCACATAAAGACTATGTATATTCTATACATGGTGTGTGCTTTACTCTCTCTCAGCATTTAATTTATACATGATGTATGAAGTTCCTTTTAGCCACTGGTTCAGATATGGGACCAGCCTTTATGAATGCACACGCCTTCTTACAGTATATTTACCATTTCTTGGGTATCCAGATGGTTCAGCCTCCTTCTCAGCAGCGTGGACCACTGATGTGTTGTTGAACGGGTCCTCGAGGAGAGTCGGGGCCTGGAACATGTCCATGATCACATCTGGATGACACGAAAAACCAGATCAAATATTATTCACTGTGATAGAAAGATGTAAAGGTCCAAGCACAGAGTCGCTGCACTGTTACGTTTGGAATACAACATGAATAAAAGCTGAAAGGGAAAGAACGCTCTGGAGTTTAACTGCACTACATGCTGCTAAAAACACTCATCATCAGTCTATGACAGAAAACCCTACAGCCCAAACAAACATCCCTGATACATCACCAGAGGTGAAGAGGTTGTTGTGCTCACCCAGTGCCTCTCGTGTGTTGACAGTAGGTGACGGCAGCACCCTGGACGGTGTGGCCTGAACATAGCCCAGTGAGGTGTTAGGGGTGATGTGAGACAGGTTACCTGTGCCCCCCTGTGACACTGACACACACAAAGAGAAAGTTTGAAAACACTCACAGGATGCTGAGATTAAAGGGCTGACTCATCAACTACTGGTTTACTTACTGTTGAGTTTGTCCTCAGGCACTGCTGGATCACCGACATCCCTGAGGAGAAGAAGAGGGGAAACAGATTGAAGAAAGTTATTAAGAATGAAATGGAACCATTTTATTTTTCAGATTTCATTACTGTTATAAAATTATCTGCAGTTGTATAATTCATCTAAACTGGGGAGGGATTTCATGTTACATTATATTATACATACTGTATATATAATATATATTGCACAGTGTTCATATTCATACTGTGCAATCATCTTGTATATTATATGATCAATTATTTTAAATATTTATATTTCTGTCTGGGCGAGGCAGAACTGACAGGCTGAGTGTCCACCGGACGGGCTGCCCATCCATATACTATGAGCTTAGATGCAGACTAACGTTATTTTTGGCAAGGCGGCATTTGCCACCCGGCTGTATATGGAAGGGCAGCCCGTCCTTTGGACATTCGGCCTGTCCACTCTCTCGCCTGGAGACACTCCGGCAGCTTTGAGGGGGGAATATAACCCTCGAAGAGCAGCAGCTTGTTGCAGTCAAGAGTGACTGCAACAACTTAAGAGGTCCATGTGTTTACTGGGGAAACTACAGGTCACAATCCCCTGCGTTAGCACCTCCACTAAGTACTAGAGGAGAAGACCAAAATGCGATGCTACCAAGCAGACCAATCGCAGCCATTTCTGGGCAGGTGCATGTCAGGCTACAGTGTAGGGGATGCACCTACACAGGGTTAGAGTTCTAGAATTATATTCAAGAATAACAGAGTATAATCCACATTTTATTTGGCTGAAAACAACACTGGTCTCCTCTTTCTGCTTCCTCAGATGTGGTGAGGTTGCTGTGGATTCAAAGACTGCTGTTGCACTGAATAAAAGATATCATATGAGCAGAATCTGAAGCCACTCACTGATGTGTGGTGTTGTTGTGCTCCGGAGGGCACCAGTTCTCCGAGCTGCCGAGCTGAACTTGATTGTTCCGGCAGAAACCATCAGTGTTCACAGCAGAGGTGTAGGCGGGTCTGTGGAGCGAAAGGTTCATCTGCTCAAAGCTAACGGGCTGCACTGACTGAGGCTGAACCACCGAGGTCTGGACAACAAACGCTTGGTCTGTGAGTGTCGGTGCAGGATTTGGTAAATGAACGCTCCTGTCAGTCAGCACAGAGGGATGATGGAACCCCTCTGAGCTCAGAGTGTGTGTGTCAGCCACTCTGGTATTGTTCTCGTCCTGCTGTTGAGGGTGTTCAAGCGTGGCGGCAGCCTCGTGGGTGAAGGTCGGCTCAGTGTGTAATCTCAGGCCAAGAGAGCGTCTGCTGCTCAGACGATTTGAGGGTCGAGGACGCCCAAAGGACTGCTGGGTAGGATTAGGGATCAGGCTGGTGGCTCCTTCCACGAAAGGCAACTGCAGCAAAGAACACAAAGGGCTTGGTCTCATGGTTTTAGACAATTGAAACTGACCCACTGATATGCAATGTTATCCTTTATAACTAGACCTGTTATGTATACAAGGGTATAGAGGTTGTGGTTGTGTTTTTCAAGACACTTGAATTTTCAGGCTCACCCTCTGTGATGAAGCCTGGCTGGTCAAACCTCCGCAGGCCTCCAGCTCCTGGTTTACTTTCTCAAACATAGATTTAATGCTCAGGATGCTCAGGATGTCCTCCTCCTGCTCCCTCACAATCTTCTCTGCTTCATACAAAAAAGAAAAGCATACAAATGATCACAAATTGAGTAACTCACTTGGTAATCAGTAGGCTCTGTTGCCGCTACATTTGAATTTATAAACCATCATCTTACCGATCCAGTCTGGACTGGCCTCCTTTTCCTGCTTCTCCCGGAGCCGGCGGAAGTATCTCTCTGCTCGGACCTCCTCAAAGCACAGTTCAGATCCTTCACAAACAAGTTCATCCTTCAAATACTGGGACACGATCTGAACACCGGAGCTTTGACTCAAGGGAATTGCACCCGAAGTCTCAGAGCGAGAGACTCTGTGGAGGAGAAGACAGATCAAATAGTTACAACAGTACACATATGCTGTGCTGGTGACTAATCAGGAGACGTACCTTTACACAGAAAATAACAGAATAATGAAAGCACGTAAGTTAACTACGTTAAGTCCTCCACACTCCTATTATGGATATTTAAATTCATTTCATTAACCCCAGACCAATCCTAAATTTCAAGAGATAACCATGTGTTATAAATGAACAATCTGCCGTTTGAATGTGATTAAAACAGATGCTGTTCCAGGAAGGGGTATACTTCAAAATAAGATATCTTTGTTAAAATGTCAGTAGACGGATACATTTCTATTTTTAAAATTACATCCTCCAATTTATGTAGATTAAGCTAATATAAATCCAACCATGCACATTCATTCAAGGACAGGTATTTATTCACTTTTTGTGTCTGAGCTTCTGTCATTTAAGAACTCATCATTTGTGTGTACGCCAGTCAAAACATCTCATCTTTGTTGGTAAGTGCACCATCTGCTGACGACTGCTGGTTAGTGCGCCTCACTGGTTTGAAATTTACAAGCAGAGACATAAACACTTCTGTGAGTTTATGAATGGTAATAGAGCTGCAACAATTTGTCTATCTGATGATAGACTGCACGTTAACAATTTGCTGGTGCCAGCTTCTTAAATGTGAGGATTTGCTGCTTTCTTTGGCACTTATGACAGTAAATTAAGAGTTTGGGGGGTTTTGGACTGTTGGTTGGACGTAAGAAAAATGTAAAGATGAAGAAGTAATTTTCACAATTTTTTTTTTACATTTTATAGACTGAATGATTAATCATGAAAGATCTTCCAGGGCCAAGATCTATCTTCCATCCAAGTTTGGTGGAAATGTGTTCAGTATTTTTTGAGAAATCCTGATGACAAACCAACCAACTTACAAACAAAAAAACAGGTGAAAACAAAACCTCCTTGACCAAGTTAATTATCGTTAGTCGCAGCCCAATGTGGTATTCACCCTTTATCATGAGAAAAGGAGCAAATGTGCGTCTGATAACTGCGTTTGAACAGAAAAATTAACTGTTGGCCGCCCCAGCACCGTCTTCTCCTGTGCTTCATATATATGTTGTGACGGTTTAATCAAATCTTTAACATCTTGCCTCTCTATATTAATCTCGACACAGATGCTGGAGAAAAAGTCACTCATCCCCTATTTAAATATTAGAATATGATACTCATTGTAAAAGAACAGATTACTGGGCCTGTTGTCAACCTGCTCGTCTGTTTGTTGCATCTCTCTCACCTGATAAAATTTAAATTAAGTACATGTTATTTCACATGGTGCTCCAGAGTCTCTCCAACTTTCCCTGATGCAGCGGCATAAAACCATCTAACAGAATACTAATGTCAAACAACAAAAAAAGCAACTTACGTCACGATGGTTTGAACTGCGGGTGGTTTGGGTGGACAATCCACAGAGGTCTGCAACAGAGGACGAAGATTATTACTTGATTTAAAAAGCAGACGTTGGGGTTATTAAATGATTATTATGGAAATTCAAGACACATGCCTTGTTTGGAGCTACAGGTTCTCTGTGCGATGACATCTGATTGGTTAAATGGGAGTTCTGCAAAGGGTTTCGACCTCCTGCTTCACAAAAAAAAATGTCATAAAAACAGTTAGTAGGGGACAGGATATATAACGCAAACGTAATCCTTTTTTAATAAACAAGCAAGCAAGTTATACACTCTTACCTGATACTGCTGTCTGGCTCTGGGTTCTTGTTTGAAACTGCCTGCAGATCAGATTTTTTTTTTTTGGTAAAGCACATTGTTATTGTTGTAAGATAGAATTTTACAGTGTATAATGCACACCCAAACAACTATGTTAGACTTAGTAAGGAGTATATGTAAGATTAGACAGCAAAGGATTGTTTTTTTAAAAGGGAGGCTGCACACAATGGGATATCCTTGTAATCATATAGACAGAATTGAAGTAGACAGTTAAGCGAGATTGATAGCTTCAGGTTGTGAACACAGCATTTGTGATCCAAAAAGAACACCTCACAGTCTGATCATAAAAAGCTTCAGCATCTGCAACTAAACACAGTCTGTCTGATGTGTGTGTACTCCTAAAATGTTATTACACATTTTGAAAACCAATCAACAGTCGTGGACCATCAAATTGACTCTCCAGGAGACAAAAGGACCCTCAAACAGACAGATAAAAAAATACATAAAGGCATTTCCCCTCAGTAACCGCTCTTTGCTCTACCTGCAGGTTATATATTTCATTAATGTTACCTGAGTTCATTGACAACAGCGTCGGCTGGCTGGGCTTGGTTCTCCATGGCTTTCTGGTACACGGCATCAGCCTGTTCATTCAATCCCCTCTGTTCAAACTGCTGCGCCCAGGCCACATAGAGGGCAGCAGTCCTGGTGCCGACACCCTTACTGAAGATGTAACTGTACAGCGCGATGGGGTCAGAGTAAAAACTTGCCTGTATGACAGAATGAAAAAAAAAAGCTCATATGAGGTTTAATTAGTCTGAAAAACAAACCCTGTTTGTGTTTGACCCCTTTATTATAATAAAATCTTCCACTCAGACTCACACATCTGATGCAGTAGTTCACATATCTAATGTCATCTGCGTATCGCTCGACAGTTAAAAATCTCTGTACAAGAGTCTCAAACACCAGAGACATCTCGCTGCCACCGTCTGCAGGCAATCTTTGCTCCAGATAATCCACAAACCTGAGAGAATATAAAAGGAAGTGTGCATTCAGTCAGTACTGCCTCAGCTGTCAGCCATGCATATTTCATTCAAGTACAGTTACCTGCAGTAGTCTTGCACAAAATAAGTTGGATAGATAGAGCATTACATAAGAAATACTATATAACTAGAAAGGGAAATCAACCCAATACAGGGCTGTGGAATAATATACTGAGATGTAAGGAACACTGATAACAGGAACTATAATAGCATTATTATCGTATCTAATCTACGCCAGTACAACCTCAGACTGAACATGAAGAGCAAAGAAAGGTGAGAATGCAAGTCAAAAACTTAAAATCAAGTAATAATTGATAAAAGACTGTATTTTCAAAATGTATGACTGGTATAACAGTCAACAACAACACGAAAAATCTGCTCGAAAACACCAGCTAGCTAATCAAATTACTCACTTGTCCCATGGATCCAGTGGGTCGTCACCTGTATAAGAGCTCAAATTGCTTTCAAAACACCTACAAGGGTGGAAATATGACAGGTTAAAAGATGGCAGTGCGATGTCTAACAATTTGTTTGAAAGTTAGTTTCGGCAATACATCGGTACCGCTAAAGATAAACGCTAGCATGCAGCTAACACCGGGTAAATGTAATGTTCAAGTATGCTGACTTACTGTAAACAAGTGGCAATATCCATTTCGCATGAGTTAAAGAGAAAGTTCTCGAAATATTTAAAAGCAACTCGTGTTATTCCCGAACAATCTATCTAAATTAAAATCGAAAAACCTTTAATATTTCTCTTAAGGTTTGTTTTTCCCTAACGAGCTGCTGCCTCCGCGAACGAAAACGTTTGAAATTTCGCGCTCAGCCAATAGCAACGCGAGCGTTCTTCTTCTTCTTCTTTTGCAAAGTGGCGGGCGGTAACTGGCAATACCGCCACCTACCTACTATGCCGGAGTTTACTGTTTTCATTGGGACTTGGAAAAAATCACTACTATCTCTTAATTAACCCAGTTTCTTTTAAAAAACTCAAACAAGGCTTTATATTTTCCTTTCCTAAAAATAAATAAATAATAAAAATCCTTCAATTACATACATAAACTGCATAAATTAGTGCAGTAAAGAAAGTATTTTTCCCTAAATAGACTAAGGAGATTTAGATACTTCGGACAAATGTTGCTTATTTTAAATAAAATGTCTAATCAATAAAATAAAAATATTTGCAACATTTCCATTCAAGAATAGCGATCTCTATTTGTCTTTCCGGTTTGGGTTTTCAAAATAAAAGTCCTTACTCGTAGAGAAAATCTAATCTTAACTGAAAAGGTAGTGTAATGTTTAATCTACACACCTAATGTATAACACAGAAGTAGCAATACATTAAATATGCCGAATCTGCCGTTAAAGGGAGTGTTGTTGCGAGTGAAGACTGTAGACAGTAACATTAGAGGTTAAGACTAAGACATACACGAATGCCATCGTGGTTTGGCCCAGATGGCATGACATATTTCTAGCTTTGTTATCATGTGATAGTCTCATTCAAACAATGCCACAGATAAAAGCTGCAGATTTGGTCAAAGCGTACGTTTATTGGAGCAGTGGGTCAGTGTCACTGCAGACCGGATGTATGTAAACTGAGCAGCCCGTGAGGAGCCGTTTAAGAAACCCCTTACATGCAGCCGAGAAGGAGAGCTCGCGACGTTACGGAGCCGCCATTTTGTTTCACCGGGAGTAAAGAAACCAACCTGAATAGCACCGGCCAGAACATTTTCCTTTATTTGAAGAACCTTCAATACGGAGTATCAGCATCGTGCACCCGAGTTTAGATTCGCATGGTATGTACACATCGAACTGACCGATCTACCCCGGAAACATGTTGTGTTTAGTCAGCGCTCTGTGCACACTGATGTATTCGTTGCACGACCGGTTAGTGTCGGCTAAAGAGCAGCTCGTTTACATGGCTAGCCGGCATTTTGAAGAAGGGCCCGATTTGATTGACGGCCAATTAAACAGATGTGGTATCACGGCAAATGTGAATCTAATTTCGAGAAAAACAGCTTCCCGAAAGAATGTTATTGTGAGACGTACGTTTAACCTCACTGTCATTCAGTTTGGTCCTCCACACGCGGCGAAGACTGCGGCCTGTTATGTGCACCAGCCAGCGACGTTAGCGCCCATTAGCTTATAGAGGCGTGGTGGATGTTTGGAAACGAGCTGCATTCAGCCGGAGATAAATATTTCATTACATTCAGTGGCGATAAGGTGGTTTGAACTGTCACCCCCTGTTTCGATGTGTATCAGACGTCAAGGTTGGACAAACGCGCGATTCAAGTATCGTTTCAGTTTCGTAACTTGTGATCACAGGAGCCGCTCAGATAACATTACAGTTTGACTGCTGGGCTCAGTCTTGAACGATGGCGCCAAACCGCTCACTTAATCTGCTTTTCCAGTTCCCACTATGACCACAGTGGTGTAATTCTACAACAATCTCATCCACACAGATGTCTGGAGACATGGCCACAGATCATGTAAACGGGAATGGCACGGAGGAACCAATGGACACTACTGCAGAGGTGACCCATTCAGAACACTTCCCAGCTTTACTGGAAGCCGGTTTACCTCAGAATGTTGCTGAGAAGCTAGATGAACTTTACGTAGCAGGTAAGAAGTACTTCTGCAATCATTTCTGCAAATTATGTTGTGCAACCTGCTTGATAGAAACATGTTCATACAACATTAAGGCATCGCCACACTGTTGAAACACTAGGCACTGTCAGAGAGATGGAAGAATTGAGGATGATCTAGTTTTATTTTGTATTGTGCAGGGTCAGTGCTGTCAGTCTACTTTTTGTTTTCTTTAGGGGATAAGTGCAGCCAGTTGTGTACTTTTCTTACTGCAGAAAACAGACCAGAACCAGCTATGAATTGAGTTAACTTGGATGTATCTAAGTAGAAACATGACGAAAGCATGATGCATCTTGCTTGTCTGAGCCACACAGCAATATTGTTGTCCAACAACTACAGTGGTGAGCCACACTTTGCACTGGCTTGCATGCTCCTATACTACCACAAACGCACTGTATTTTATTATGAGTCGGTATCGGATACACCATCCTGCCGCCCAGAACACACACCAGAGAACCAAATGTGTATTAATCTACAGCTGAAAATACACAGGAAAGAAACTCACTTCAAACATAACTAGACAAACATTGTTTACAAGGTGTTTCTTGTGGAAGTTGTCTAAAAAAAGTCCCATTCATCTCACTGAAATGCATTTTTCTGGGTGTTTGGCATTAAAGTGCAATGGGGTATTTTGACTCAAAGTTAGACAAATGTACCATGGTAAAATTTTTACCTTATTTTCCCATTAATTGTGAAAAAATTGAGTGCAGCTGTTTTAAAAAGAATAGCGCATATTTCTGACCCATCATGAAAGATTTACATCTCTGCAGCAGCCCACAAACACACTGGTTTCTACCACAGGATGGAAAAGTCAGAAAGTACTGATTGGTGGACTAACATGTTGGTTTTTGTCTATTTATGAATCGTGAACAGTGAGTCTTTTGCTATTGATTGGGTTAAATGATAGCGACCTGAGAAAACGTCTTCTTCTTGTTAATTCCTCTGTATTATAAAAAGCTAATAACTGTATTTGATTGCTGCCTTGAAGGTTGTTAAACTAATAATGTGAGCTACTGGATGACAGATGGAGATGGTAGTTTGCACATAGAGAGACACAATTCCTCCGACTTTTTTTTTGCTGTGCATCGTCTTTCCAACAGATACAAATAAAATACTTCCTAATTTGGCCACAGTCACACATACATGTGCTGTGTTTGCTGCACATCAGTAAGCTGCTTCAGCTCTTGCTGAGTTTTGTCATGCAGTTAAAGTAGAGAAACTGGATTGAATGGGTGTAGTTTTAAAGTTTTGAAGGAAGGTAGATTGAAGCCAGCTGGTACTGTGGCACACACAGAAACAATAGAGCAGCTGCCTGACTGCAGCAGGTGAATTGTTCTCTTTGAGCAGGAGCCGAATGGGCCACAAGGATGTTATCCAGAGCACGGTTCAAATGGCTGTTAACAGAAAACAGTCTTGTACAGAATCTGGAGGTGTTGAAATACAGTTCGATAGCATATGTGTTTAATTTTTGACTGACATTGCCCTTTGTTGTTGTTTTGGACAGCATCAGTTGTTGGTTGCAAGGAAACTTGGCCCTGTATGGGACTGTAAAACATTAGCATACATAGAAATGAAACTTAGTCATGCTCAGGACTTTCCTGCCTTCAGTTGTAATTTTCTTTGGTTCCTTCTGGTACAGATTGATTATTATTAAGCCTCTGTTGTGCAAGTGTCTCACAGCTGCATGAGTCAGATGTCTTCTGTTTCACAGAGCTAACCTGTTCTTATGATCTTGTCCTTCTTTATTTTCACACCGCATGTTCATCAGGCCTAGTAGCACATAGTGACCTAGACGAAAGGGCTATTGAAGCTTTGAAAGAATTCAATGAGGAGGGAGCCCTGCAAGTGCTGGTCCAGTTCAAAGAGAGTGATCTGTCACACGTGCAAGTAAGTTTAATCATCTGAACTACAAAGGGCTGTTTGTTCAAATGTTTAGGACAACTATGTTGTGTACTAACACTAACACAGGTTATTCTTTTTATGCTGCTATACGAGTAGAATATCAACGTTTTCACTGTTTTTCTTTATTGCAGAACAAAAGTGCCTTTCTGTGTGGAGTAATGAAGACTTACAGACAGAGAGAGAAACAAGGAACTAAAGTTTCAGATTCCACTAAAGGACCAGATGAGGCTAAAATCAAAGAACTCCTGGACAGAACCAACTACACACTTGATGTAACAACAGGCCAGCGAAAGTATGGTGGGCCCCCACCTGAGTCGGTGTACTCAGGTGCCCAACCCAATGTTGGAACAGAGGTACACTTTGTCTTGTTGTGTGAAGAGTGAATCAGTGCTGTCAGTCAGGAATGGTAACTGAAACTGTCCTGCAAATATTAGTTTATTTCATCTGATCTTATTGCTCCCTAAACTCTAATAGTATTAGAGTAATTATTTTCACCAATAGCTTTAATACCCTACAAAAAATCTACATATTTAACAGTATTGACAGACTGCCCACTGGGATTTTATACACAAATATTTTGCATATCAGTCAAGTCACAATGACGGGCCTTGTAAACATAATGTTTATGGATTCCTGACCTGTGTTAGTTGGTACAGAGATGATTGTTTCTCTCTGGACAACTTCTTACTTTACTAACTTACTTTACACTTCACTTTCTACCCCTGTTCTATACAAACTGTATGAAAGGAAAGATTAGTTACAGTTTTTATTCAGCTGAACTATGTTTCCTAGCTTAATATGAAGATGGGACAGTCAGGTATGTTTTTTTTTAAAAATGCTTTTATTTTCTCCTAGATATTTGTTGGGAAGATTCCCCGTGACTTGTTTGAAGATGAGCTGGTTCCTCTCTTTGAGAAGGCGGGGCCTATCTGGGACCTCAGGCTAATGATGGACCCACTGAGTGGCCTGAACAGGGGCTACGCCTTTGTCACGTTCTGCACTAAAGAAGCGGCCCAGGAGGCGGTGAAGCTGGTAAGCCAGGACAGTTGTTTCTGTTCTGCAAAAAATTCCTGCACACTCCACAAAGAATAACGTAGAAGCTTGGAGCAACATTGTCAACCATAAATTAGTTAATTAACCCCCCCCCCCCCCGGCAATTTGTTAAGTTTGTTTGAAAATGTTCAGAATATTGGAAGCAGTTGAACTAACAGCATTTGTTGTTACGCAATATATAGTTAACATGTTTTTTGTCATTTGTACAGTGCAATAATCACGAGATTCGCCCCGGCAAACACATCGGAGTTTGTATATCTGTAGCCAACAACAGGCTATTCGTTGGCTCCATTCCCAAGAGTAAAACAAAGGAGCAGATTGTTGAAGAGTTTGGGAAAGTCACAGGTAAAAAATATCTAATTTAGTGTTTCTACAGATTGTGTTAACGTAAGGGGCGGTTCAGACTAAACGCGAAGAGAGCTTTCACTGAAATAACACCATCATAATGCCACCCTGTAAAAGCCCGGCGGGTCTGACGGCTAGACGACAAGCAAACAACTTTTAAAAGGCTTATTCCTTGAACAGAGTTTGGATCGATCAGGGCTATGCTGTGCTGAGACGCATCTGTGATCTATCAGGTAGTCCGACTTCCTCGCTCACTTTCCTCCACGCAATTTCTCCTTTCTGTCCTGTCGCCGTACACGTAGATGTGTTATCGTACCGCAAACAGCCAAGATTAGTGATTTTTATCCTCTCCTCTATTGCTGGTCATGAATGTCCAGATATCAATGTGTTAACGTCACAAGGTCAGTATGAATATCAATGCTGACGGGTATTTGCAACACAGCACACTCCTTGCTTGAGTTTAATATTTTCAATTTACGCAAATGGCGCAAATTTTTGCTTTGTGTTATTGACTTTGTATGTAATCTAGACGTGCAAATGATTCGCCCGCGTTTGGTCTGAATGCTTCGATAACTGTGCATTTCTAATGTTTTAAAATGTGGTGCTTTGGATCAGAATTATTAGGATAACTTTTTAACTAAGAGTTATTTTCGTAATCTCATAAAATCTTATTTCTGTGTACTTGCAGAGGGCCTCAGTGATGTCATACTGTACCATCAACCAGATGACAAAAAGAAGAACAGAGGCTTCTGCTTCCTGGAGTATGAAGACCACAAAACAGCTGCTCAGGCTCGCCGTCGGCTAATGAGTGGCAAGGTGAAGGTTTGGGGCAACGTTGTTACAGTGGAGTGGGCCGATCCCATCGAAGATCCAGACCCAGAGGTCATGGCCAAGGTAAGCTTCAACAGTCTAGGGCTGCAACGAACGATAGTTTTATTGTTGATTAGTCTATTGATTGTTTTATTGATAAGTTGTTTGGTCTGTAACAAGCAGAAACATGTCAATCAGTGTTTCCCAAAGGCCAAGATGACGTCCTCAAATGTCTTCTTTTGTTCGCAACCCAAAGATATTCATTTAACTGTCAGAGGACGAAGGAAACTAGAAAATATTCACATTTAACAAGCTGAAAGACTTAAATGAACCAATTAATGGATTACCCAGATATTTGCACATTAATTAATGAAGAAGACATGCTATTTCATAGTCTTATGTCACTTGGCACTTCTTTGAAAACAATGTTAATGACAAGTGTTCGTATGTAATAAATATAACAGGCTTTGTGGGCTTCCGAGTATAGAATGATTTGCAACTCATGCTAAAAATCCATTTTTAGCTCTAATCTGTATCTATATCTGTGTTCGTCCTGCAGGTGAAGGTTTTATTTGTTAGAAACCTTGCCAACGGTGTTACAGAGGAGATTCTGGAAAAGTCCTTTAGTCAGTTTGGAAAACTGGAACGAGTTAAGAAGCTCAAAGACTATGCTTTCATTCACTTTGAAGAGAGGGATGGTGCAGTGAAGGTATTTCAGTTTTTCCTCATTGAGACATGAATTCTGTGACTCTTTCTAGGCCATTTCTATTGAGTTGTCACTGTAGTTTCTTTGCTCTAAATATGAAATTGCTGACATTTGCAGAAATGTTAAATGTGTCTCTGTGCTTTTGTCAGGCATTGGAAGAAATGAATGGGAAGGAGCTGGAGGGAGAGCCTATTGAGATTGTTTTTGCCAAACCACCAGATCAGAAAAGGAAAGAGCGCAAAGCCCAGAGACAAGCAGCCAAAACACAAATGTAAGAAACATCTCAGCAGATTTTCTCATTGGAATGCATTGCTGGTTCTACTTATAAGCCAAAATCAGGATCCCGTCCTCTGAAACTGATCATCATTTTGTCTCTATCTGTATTCATCAGGTATGATGATTATTACTACTACCCTCCACCTCCCCACATGCCTCCTCCTGTCAGAGGCCGGGGCAGAGGTGGCAACCGGGGTGGCTATTCATACCCCCCTGACTACTATGGTTATGAGGACTACTATGACTACTACGGCTATGACTATCACAACTACCGTGGAGGCTACGATGACCCGTACTATGGGTACGACGACTTCCAGGCCCCGGGACGAGGGCGGGGTGGCAACAGGGGCTCCAGGGGTGGAGCCTCTCCAGCCAGAGGACGCGGTGGCGCCGGGGCACCCAGGGGAAGAGCCAACTTCTCCCAGCGTGGTGGACTCGGACCAGGCCGTGGCGGGCGGGGAGCAAGAGGAGGCGTGCAGCCAAGAGGGCGAGGAGGGGTACGTGGTGCTCGGGGTGGCCGCGGTGGAAATGTAGGAGGAAAGCGCAAAGCTGATGGGTACAACCAGCCAGATTCCAAGCGTCGCCAGACCAATAATCAGAACTGGGGCTCTCAACCCATTGCTCAGCAACCGCTCCAAGGTGGTGATCATTCTGGTAACTATTCCGGTTACAAATCCGACAACCAGGAATTTTATCAGGATTCTTTTGGGCAACAGTGGAAGTAAACCAGTAGGGCTTTGATAACAAAATACGTGTTTATTGTTTTTGTTTTTGTCTTTTTATTTAGAGACTTGATCTGATTGGCCCTCAATCCCATACGGTTGCCTGCGTTTTTTCCTCAAAATTGGTGACATCTGGCAAGATATCTTTTTGTACATATTTTAATAATCAGCTTGGACTCAAACAGTAGTCACACACCCACCTGTTTCTGGCGAACTGGTTTTCTTTTTTTCCTTTTTTGTTTTTTTAAGATGGTCGTTAAAAGATTTTCCATAACAAAGTTTGAAAAAAATTTTAGATGCAAATATGTGCTCGAGCTGTCTATTTGGCTATAGCTTTATGTATGTTTTTAGAAATTATGGTTTCCATGTTTTAAGTAGCTAACGGCAACAAAGCATATGTCTCCTAAACATGTATTTAAAACAAATGAAAATACAATTTGTATTGTCACAAAGTAATGCGTGTCTTGTTATTGAAAAGAAAAAAAAAAAAAGGACCATCGTAGTCCTATTTTTTGGCTTTACATTTTGGCTTGTATTCTTTGCTGTTTGTCTGCTTTAATAAACATACACGCACACGTGTACAAAACTTCAAATTGTGTTGCAAATTCATGTTTCGGCAAATTCTCTCTTCAAATTGCCTTCAAATTTAAGGCTCCTTGTGGAAGCAAATGGATTAAAGGTTTGCCAATGTTGGCCACATGCTACAGTGTCACCTTGCATGCCATCAAATTCCAAATCACCTACTTCTATAGTCGGCATCTCTCAAGTGCTCTGTATATGTAGTGACATATCCATCCTTATGAGTTCCTCTCATGTCCAAAAACATAAATGTTTCACAAATTGGTGTCCTAAATTCACTGTCAATGCAGCATCAGGACTAAGCCCCACCCCCTACAAGTCTGTCATACAAGTCCCTTTTGTAACCAGCAGGGGGAATAAAAGCACAATTTGATTTCTTAATTACAAAATTAAGCTTTTCCTTGTCCCAGAAGGATCTACCTAGCTGTTGAAGGCCTGGATACTAATCTTGCATGTTTATCTGGAGGTTTGATATTGTGCTACTGTGGGAGATAATTGCCATGCATGACTCGCTTGTAGTGTTTTTTGCTCCGTTTGCTTAATAGATCTAATGGCTGCTGTTAACCCCACCCCTCCTCTCTCCCTCTCTGCCTGTCTGAGCTTGTCCACGTCTCACCTGCCGCACCTCAAACTGTTTTAAGTTTTAAACATCCAAACCAGGCCGGTTCTCTGCTTGTCGTCCTCCTTTAAGGCATTGACATGTGCATGTTAAATCCAAGGGCGTGCTAGTGTGTGAGAATGCTTTGTCTTCTAATGTATGCAGATTCATGTTATTTAAACAGTTCTCTCTACAGTTGTACTGAGTGTGTGAGCGTGAGGGACACAGAACAGTAGATGTGTGTGTAGATGTAACATGATCCTGATTTCCATTCTCTAATTGCTTCCTTTTGTTACCTGACTAGCAGGGAAAAGGGGTCGAGGCCGGTCCTGATGTGTCGCTATGAAGACTGACCAGTGTATGGCGGTACACACTGCAGGCTGCCAGTGGATGGAATGGTAAGGTCATCTGACTCAGTGGTCCAATGGCATTCCAGCCTTTTTAAGGAGCAGATCTCCTGAAACTGCCACGTTTGAAGATAATCAGAAGAGCAAATGTTAAGCTTAAACAGTTGACTGTTAAGTTTTTAAGCCCCAAATATGCCATTTGAGACTTGCTGAGTGGGAGTTCATGATGGACATCCTTCTGGAAAAGTCTTTGCACTTTTTTTGTTTGGAGTGGTTTAGTGGAACTTGATGCTAATTTTTTTTTGTTTCTTTGAGCTCTTAAACTACATCTTTATGATGGACTAGTTGTGATATTCTATGGTCATCAGAGTGTTGAGGTGTGCTCACCATGTGTTGAAGGGCGGGCATTCCAGGAAAATGGTTCTCTAAGAACCGAAGCCACCAAGGGTCCGTTAACTACCTCAGTTTCGAGGACTCGCCTGCTCTGCCCCTTTTGTACTGAGGCAGGGTTCGCCCACCTCCCCCTCTCCCCTGAAACCCAATCCCCACCCCTCACTCCTCTCCTCAGATATGCACAGGCACCAACAAACAGCACTTAATGAATTTTAGTTCTCAGCTGAGACTTGATGTAGGCTACAGCTGCTGTAGGCATGTTAGCTGGTCCTCCTGAAGTGAGCCTGAACAAGCTTTGCTGTCTTGAAACATGAACTGAGTGATGATGTAGTTTACAGACAAAATGTTTTATAACTGTTATTGTGTTTTTGTAAAATCTTAAAGGAACAGTTCACCCAAAATGGAAGTCAGTTGTTATCTACTCACCCCTGTTAAGTTTCGTAGTCCACAAAGCAGTGTTGCAGCATTCTTCTAAACATCTGAAGTAGCTGGGGCCTTGTTTTAAAACATAACTTAGGCTGCAAAACATTAAATGGCTCCATACAGCTGGTGTAATCCAGGCCTCCAAAAGCCTAGAGTTCAAAAATTGATTTGAAGAGATGTTTTTTACACCCTGAACGTGCAGTCGAGCTCATGCACCAACTTCAGACTGGGTCTTGTAGCTCAGCAGCTGCAGTGAAGATTTTGTTTTTTCGGCACTCACAAACTTGATGACCCTGTATCACTCTAAACATTAAACCACCCATAACAGCTTAATTATAATGTAAGCTCACCAGATCCACATCAATTTGTTGCAGCCACCTAAGTATAACTGTTGTTGTTTTTTTTCAACAGGATCCATGCATTATTCCCTGACAAATTAATTAAAAAGGTCAGGAAACGCCGTATCTCACAGTGTTAAAGACAGCGAGCAAAAATACCTAGATTCGTCCCTTTATCTGAATCTGCAGCAAAAGTTAATGGGTCTATTCAGAGCTGAGACCCATTTCCATCCAAGTTTTTTCCAAATCCATTCAGTAGTTTTTGTGTAATCCTGCAGACAAACCAACCAAAAAATGGGTGAAAACATAACCTCCTTGGTGGGGACAATAATGTCTTTTGAAATCAGTTTGGGATCTCAGGGCTTCTGGAGAATTGGATTACGCTGGACGAGCTGTATGGAGCCATTTTGTTTTAAAACGGGTCCCCAGCTACTTTAGTTGTTTGGGAGAATGTTACAACGCTGTTTTGCTGTGAAGCTCCAGAAATGTTTTGTGGACTACAAAACTTCACCTGACTTTCCATCTGCATGGGGGAGGAGATAATGACAGATTTTTGGGTGAACTTAAACTTTAAGTACCTGGAAACCAGTAATCCTTTGTCTTCCATGATGGGAAAAGTGTCTTATTTTTTGTTCTTGTTTGCACCCTTTAAGGATGTTTGTGATGTTTCAGGCTGTTTGCTTTGCACAAACATCAAGATGAATGACCACTGACATCCAGTGAAGCTGCCTTTTTATTTAGGTTCTCTAAGCAGGACTGGAAGAAAGTACATTCATTTCCAGCTCCTGAAAAGTTTAGGAATCAAACTGGCATGGGAAGCGTTTTCATTGCAAAAGCATGATTATTCACATTGTATGTCACTATAGACTGATTATCATGCCATGTACTTTTTTGTGACAAATTGTTGGATAAACTGGTGTTAATTCATGTCTTCTCACTATCAGTGTACACATACTGGAAGTCAAAATGTTAAGAATTTAAAGGAGCAAATCCATCCTGGTGTAAGAGAAAATAACTGACTTTGGTGGTGAAGCTTGTTTTTTTTTACACTTTTTGTTTTGCGAGGTGTGTAATTATACACATGCAGAGTATTGTTACAGATACTTCTACACAAGTTAATACAGACTTCCAAAACATTCAGGAGTGTATGTTTCCTAGTGAGTTTTCCGTTGATGAACAAGTTAACCTTGAGTATTAAACGGTCAGTAAATAGTGTGAAGGATCAGTCTGGTTATGTTCTGTATTTTTCTTATTGTCAGCAAATTTTGGGAAAATACCAAAACCAATAATGTGTTAGTCTGTCACCAAATACAGAGATGAAGTCTCACCCCTTCTGGTGTGCCCCATGGGACCTTATTTTGGAAATAATTTGTTCAGTAGTGAATTGGGAGAGACATACAGTTTTGACCATGAATCTTAAAATTTGGAATGCCGAGAAAGTTGCAGTTTGTTGTGAAGATGGTAAAATACCATTTAATTTGTGTGAAAATGCTCAGTGAGCTACATCGTCTCGCCCAGCGTACGTCACCAACACCAACATAGCCGCAACCTTGGCACAGAAAAAACAGAGTAGCAAGTACACACATTAGAAATAGACGATTCGAATTGACAACTGCAGTTATGAGAAAGGAGCGAGCTAATATACAGGTCAAACTCTACATGGTTACAGTTGTTTTTCGTTAACAAGACTACATCACTTGACAGTCTGTTGACTGTGTAGTCTTTCTGATGACATACTTTCATTGTTTTATGCTAGATTAGTTTTATGAAAACCTTTCTCAAACTGAAAAAGTATCTTTTTCTATCTTTGAAAATTGACAAAAATCATGTGTAATTGATGGCACAATTCAAACAGGATCAAAAATAATTTGTCTCTCCATTCACTACCATACATACTTTTTTTCTAAGGTAAAGTCCCATTCCAATCCACCGCAAGGGATGGGACTTCACCTCTTTATACTTTCTGACTTCCAGTCTGTGGCTTCATGCCCGTTGGTTCCTACTGAAGATATCGATCTTAAACACTATTAGTTTGATTTTAAAAAAGGTTCAGCAGTTCCTACGACAGCTGCTCACTGAAGTTTTTATCAAACATACAGGAGGGAACAGTGCATTTGTTGGGGACAATCCTAGAGTTGGGGAAGATATATCAGGCTGTGATACACAATATGTAGTAGATACATTCACTGTTGGTTTTGGTCTTTTTATGGGTTTTTGTAATTGTTGAGGAAAATGTAGACTCTCACCAGGGTATTGTTGTTTACTCAAAGTCACAGTGCACCACTAGATCTCAATTTGCACCAATGTTTAGCGATCACGCAGAGAAGAAAATCAATCGCACAAAGTTGAATTTCTACACCCACATAATGCGGTAGATTCACATAATAATTAGCTTTTTAGTATGGGACATGGCTGTGGCTGTGTTATAGAAGAACATTATAGGAATTGCAGGAAATCACAGAATAAAACATTTAAAATGTAAGTAACAGACATGCATGGTTTTTAATGGTGAAAGTGATGAAGGTTGGATTTCTCCTTTAAGCTCTTTTTTTAAACATCATTAGTGCGTAGAAATACATCTTTTTGCCTTTTTGTGACATTTGCCATGAAATGCAGTGTCTTGAATCTAACTCATGTTTAGAGTTCTTACAGGTCAGAAAAAGATTGTGCAGCTTGTTCTTTCTCTTTTTACCGGGTTTGTGAAAAAGAGCCTGATTACTTCTTTTTTTTGTACTAGTATTGACTCTGTTGGATCTCCAATTTTGATTGGAATGATTTTATGATTTTGTTTGTTTGTTTTTTTTGTTTTGTTTTTTTGCTAACAAGTGTGTTTGCATTCTTGCAAATGAATTGTTTTATACTGTACAGTGAGGTGAGTTAAACCTATTTTTCTAATAAAGTTATTGACTTTGATCTGGGTTGTGTTTTTTATGTATAGTCAGTGTCATGGATTATAAATCTGTATAATTTGGATCATGGATTTAGTCTGTGAAGCTCCACATCATGAATTATATATTATATATATATAAAATATTTGCATTTTGCAGTTTCAATTTAGCTCTAGGTCTTCAACCATCTTAATGTTCATAAGCTTTTTATACATGTTTTAATTGAATTTCCTCAAAGTTTACAAATACATTAAATGTAAAAATAATAGTCCTGAAATGGGATGAAGAAACCCTTTCAAGTGAAGGTAACATGCACAGTCTTCCACAAATCTTAATTATGAATATTCATAAGTAATAAATTAAACTTGAATGTATTTTTAAATAGTAAACCAGTCACTGGGCAAACATTTCATAGTAATAAGAGTCACCACTGACGCGCTACGAATTTACAAAAAACATGGATCGCCCAGACGGAAGTGACGTTGCTGGCATTCAGGGTTGCCATGTGCGTTTCATAAAAGACACATTTGGTGCTATAAGTAACAGGTTAAACATTTTTTCTAATACAGTGATCCATAAAATGCAGACACTGACATAATAGAACAAACATTATACACGCGAAAAGATAAAAGAGATTTTTCGTCCACATTTTGTCTGTACATGAACATTTTAAATCAAATTTCACATGCAGTATTTTGTTTTATTATTTGTTTTGCTTGTTTTTATCTTATTCTTTATCATTTATTATTTTTACTGTTTATTTAATTGCAATTGGTGTGCATTAGTCTCTAAATCTGTTTTTATACTACGTTTTTTTCAATCACTTGTATAGGACTTTGAATTGCATTTTCATTTGTTTGACTGGCCATATAAATAAAGTGTGATTGATTGATTATTTGTATAACACTAAAAATACACAAATAATCTAAGGATATTTCCTTGTATTTAATGTAATAGCTAAATTAAATATCTTAAATTACCTAAGCTTCTCTGTTAGTCTAGCAAATCAAATTGATCAAATTGATTTAATCAATGCAAATATTAAACTTTCATGAAACACAAGTAAATCCATTGATTTTATCCCCTTCAACAGAATGGACCATTAGTTTGATTATCACATCACTGTTTGCTATTTAATCCCATTAAACTTTGTTTTAAGAAGACCACGGGTGGTAGTTTTCTCTTGAAAAACACGAACCGCCATGTTCAGTCGTGATCACGCGTGTTTTTGACGGATCTGGCAACCCTGCTCGGATTAGCAAACAATCCATCTGTCAAGGAAGCATCTCGGGACTTTAAAATATGCCAAACATGAAGTAAAAACTTTCGAAACTGTCGAAAGTAACTTGAATTCCGGACTGTTCTGGCGGACAGACGAAGACTATGCTTGTGGATAAAATGTGTTGGACTCTATGAAGAGGTGCTCCGGTAGTGTTGACGCTGTAAGTTGAAAAAACGAATGTTATCGTTAGCTAGCGTTAGCTGAGTTAGCATAAACGGCTCCGGATAGCTACCTTCGACTAAACTAGTTCAAACTCAAATTGTAAATGTTTAACCTCACTCGTAATCGATATAAATCATTAAAACAGACCGAACAGTCACTTTTAGGTGTCAGCTGTTACAGTGAGTGTTTC
This sequence comes from Pagrus pagrus, assembly GCF_965226575.1. Classification (NCBI taxonomy): domain Eukaryota; kingdom Metazoa; phylum Chordata; class Actinopteri; order Spariformes; family Sparidae; genus Pagrus; species Pagrus pagrus. The sequence continues at coordinate 23,391,219 of NC_140200.1, read as the reverse complement.
TCCTTGGTATCAACAGGTCCTTCTACAGGATGGAGGGTGTTGTAACGTATTTGAAGCGGGGACTTAAGATTGACGTCCTGAGAGAAGCTGGACGTCAGTATCCAGTCTTCTGCTTCCTGCTGCTGTCCATGCTGTCTCTGACTGTGCTTCTCAACAGGTAAACTACATTAAACAAAGTGTGTTCACTGAGCTGCACAGTGTCAGATAATCCTGGGAGGGTGGACGACATCATGTGATGTCTGACCTGCTACTGTAGTCTTATCAGGCCAGGGTGTATCTGTGTTTCACCCCGGTGGGTCATTAAATCATCAAAGCTTTTGTTTATAAGCTGCCTATCTGCACTGCCACTATTTACACCTGATTTATTCACAGTGATGATAGAAGATAAGTGAAGTTCTTATTCTTAGACTCCACTACAGAAATGGTTAATAGATAAAAATGAATATAAGACATTCTACTGCTACTACCACTGATGATGATAGTAATGATAATAATAATAATAATAATAATAATAAGAATAATAATACAATAATAAATGAAGAAAATCAAAAACAGAGTATACAGAATAGAAATATGGACTGTGAGTGATGGAAGTGTACTGATTGATTGATGAAGGTGCAGCAGCAATGGTGGCAGTAAGGTGTATATGACTTGAAAAACACTAATAACCTACAAAGACACTATATACTGCCTGGCCACAAAAAAGTCACCACCTGGATTTATTGAAGCAAATAAGTATGAGCCTTCCATTGGATAATTACTGCAGTGATTAATATGTTTGAGCTGGCCACGCATTATTGAACCCTAACTGATGCAGTGAGTAGTCTTCCAACCATGTTGGAAGACATATCCTGTGGTCGTGGAAAAGATGTTACTCTGTTTCAGAAGGGTCAAATCATTGGCCTGCATCAAGCAAAGAAAGTAACTAAGGAGATGCTGAAACTACTAAAACTGGGCTAAGATCTGTCCAAGGCGTTATTAAATCCTGGAAGGATAGTGGTGAACCATCATCTTCAAATCGTACAAAATCAACAGTAGAACTCACGGCTATGTTTGATAGTGAAAGTTAGAGCATTTCCACACACACAATGTGAAGAGAACTCAAGGGATTGGGACTAAACAGCTGTGTAGCCATAAGAAAACCACTTATCAGTGAGGCTAATCGGAAAAAAAGACTTCAATTTGCTAGGGAGCATAAAGATTGGACTCTGGAGCAATAGAAAAACATCATGTGGTCTTCTGGGTCCAGATTTACCCTGTTGCAGAGTGATGAGTGCATCAGGGTAAGAAGAGAAGCCGATGAAGTGATGCACCCATCATGCCTAGTGCCTACCGTACAAGCATGTGGGAGCAGTGTTATGATCTGGGGTGGCTTCATTTGGTCAGATAGGTTCAGCAACATTATGCATCCAAAAAATGAGGTCAGCTGACTACCTGAATATACTGAATGTCCAGGTTTTTCCATCAATGGATTTTTTCTTCCCTGATGACACGGGCATATTCCAAGATGACAATGCAACGATTCATCGGGCTCAGACTGTGAAAGAGTGGTTCAGGGAGCATGAGACATGATTTTCACACATGGATTGGCCACCACAGAGTCCAAACCTTAACCCCATCAAGAATCTTTGGGATGTGCTGGAGAAGACTTTACGCAGCTGCCCAACTCTCCCATCATCAAAAGTCATTCTTCAAAACTTAATAGTGCCCCTTTGAATTGATTTGATTTGATTTATTTACAGTAAAATATAGGAATAATTTGAGGTTTTGGGATGAAACAAAACATTTGAAGATGTCACTTTGGGGTCTGTGAAGTTGTGATTGGCTATTGTTTCACAAAGTGTTGATATTTTTCATAGACTAGATGATTAAACCATCAATCAGTAAAATAACCTTAAGTTCAATTAGAAAAACTGAAAGTTATAGTTAGTTGAAGCCTTAATCTAAACTTTGATCAACACACAACGTTTTCCCTGATGAACTTGCAGGTGAATTCTTGAATGTATCCAGTATTTGTGCGTCACGCTCTGATACATGCAGCTTTCTCTGCCCACCTTGAAGTATTGTTATTTTTATTTATTATTTGATAGGTTGTTCTAATTAATTCAGTTTATTTGATAGGAAATAGGAAAGTACTCTTAATGTATACTTGACAAGCTGGTAGTGCCAGAATTTCTCTTTTTCTTGTTTTCACCGACATGTTATCATAATCATACACTGCCTTAACCTTTTGAGTCTAGACAAAAAATGTAAATCTTCAAAAGAGCTCTACAATATGGTCCTATGAATGGAACATTAACAGCTATTACTTTATCTAAAACTTGTTAATGGCAATAGATGAAGTGCACATGCAGTGAACACAAAGAGGAGCCCCAGATTAAACTCTGATCAGTGGTCCCTTGTGGTTAATTAAAACGGTATAATCATGTCCCTGCAGGTATATCCACATTCTGATGGTGTTCTGGTCGTTCCTGGCTGGTCTCATCACTTTCTATTGCTCCATTGGACCAGAGACTCTTCTCCCAAATATCTTCTTCACCACAAAGCCAAGAAACAAAGTAAGTCACACATCTGACATGTTGGCTTTTTCGTCGTAATTATGCTTTTACACAAAGTTTTGACTCGGGTTCCCTTAAAAAAAAAAGCCTAGGTTGCATTTCGGCAAGACTTCACTTTAAGCTATGAAGCGTGTTTGATACTGAACTACATCTGAATAACTCTGGAGCCGGTTGTCAAGTGTGCACTCAGAAAATGTCTGGACATAATTTATAATATGCGATGTAGTAGATTAAGGGAATGAGTGATTGTTTGTTTTTTCCACCAGCGCCAGGAGCAGGAGTTGTTTCCCCTGGGCCACAGCTGTGCTGTGTGTGGGAAAGTCAAGTGCAAACGTCACCGGTACGTTAACAGATCTCTGAGCAGATAAACACTTCATGTGATACTTAGTGAAAAGACAGTACCGTGTCAGTTCAGGATGAATGCATGTACTTCTGACAAAAAACACTTCAGCCTGTCATGGACTCTGCTCACGAGTATTTGGATCTTAGCTGGAGCAGATTTTCACACTAAAGCAGCTTATGATCTCTGCAGTTTTAAAGTGTGCTGAGCTGAGATGCATTCAGCAAGCACATTCTGATGATGGGATAAAATTTTTTGTTCTTTGCAGGCCGACGCTGCTCCTTGAAAACTATCAGCCATGGTTGGACCTGAAGGTTCATTCAAAAGTGGACGCTTCAATAGCAGAGGTACCTCAGTGATGGAAACATGTCAATTGTCTATTATTTTAAAAAGTGTAAATGTTATACTGACAACATCTTTAATATTTGTCTAACTTCTGACATTTACTCACAAAATGACTTTTTAATTTTGTTGATCTGTGTCTCATTTCTGACCTCTTCTGACTGTTGCTGTCTTGTAGGTATTCGAGTTAGTTCTGGAGAACTTTGTGTACCCCTGGTACAGGTGAGAAGAAATCCTAAAGAGTGTTATTGTCTAAAGAAATTATTTTAGGAGAAGTTGTTATTATAAACTGTCCTCTGGTTTTCAGGGACATCACAGACGACGAGGCGTGTGTGGATGAAGTGAGGATGACCTTTCGCTTCTTCGCATCAGTGCTCGTCCGACGGGCTCAGAAGGTGACGCTTAAACTCTGCTCAACCCGCCAGAATAAAAGCTGCAACTAATCATTGTCATTGTCAGTAATCTGCAGATTATTTTCTTAATCGTAATCGTTTTATATAATAATTAACTAATTAACAAAGGAGGTCAGAAAAGTCAAATGCAAGTTGTTCCATCATGACAACACATTTTGTTTGGTCTCACATTTCACTGCGATGATTTTCATCTCAGTGAGCTGTCATCTAGTTTGAAGTTGATCTCTGCCGCATGGATAAAGCAGACAGATGAATCTTATACAAATACCAGTTTCAAAAAGGAGATTGAGGAGTGATCACACTAGATCACAGACATGATACAATTTTTTTTATCATTGTGTCTTTTAATCCCAGAGATAAATTGTGATAATTGTCTTTCAGTCATTTTTTTTACTTCTGTTTTGCAGGTTGATGTTCCTTCTGTGTTTGCAGACAAAGTGATGAAAGCTGCAATGAAGCACATCGAAATTATTGCAAAAGCTCATGAAAAAGGTATGCATCTGTTAAAGGAAAAGTTCATCCAAAAAGTAGAATTCAGTCATCATCTCCCTGGTGGAAAGTCAGGTGAAGTTCTGTTGACCACAAAACGTTTCTGGAGCTTCACAGCAAAACAGCATTGTAGCATTCTCCTAAACAACTGAAGTAGCTGGAGACTTGTTTTAAAAACGTACAAAAACAACCAAAAAAAAAAACATCAGATGGCTCCATACAGCTCCTCCAATGTAATCCAAGTCTCCAGAATCCCCGACACCCGTTGAACTAGTGTTCCCACTTTAGACGAGGTGCACGCTAACACTTTTAGTTTAGCAGCTACAGTGAAGATTTCAGCTATAACAGGGGTGTAAATAACTTTTCTTTTCAAATTAATTCAAGAATAATATAATAATATCCACTGATATTTTTCATTGTGTTGTTTGCAGTGAAGAATACGGAGGGTTTACAGTTGGCAGCTCTGGATGAATATGGTGCTGATCTTCACATCGCTCTGCGCAGCCGAAAAGATGAGCTGCTCTACCTGAGGAAGCTGACGGAGATGCTGTTTCCGTACGTCATGCCTCCCAAAGCAACAGACTGCAGGTAGGCAGACACAAACTAGACTCCTATCTGACTGGATGACATGTGAGACTGGATTTAGATTTTGAAATCTAAACCACAATCCCTTAATTATGGGAAGGAAGCAAAACTGCATGTATCTATATGATCAAACAAATTGATGATATATTAAAGGTTGCAACTGTGGTGGTTGTGTGTTGTCTCTGTTCAGGTCTCTGGCTCTGTTGCTGCGGGAGGTGATGGCTGGATCTGTCATGTTACCAACCATGGATTTCATTGCTGACCCTGTGAGTAGAACGGGGTTCATGTTTGTCTTTAAGAAGCTTCAATAATGAATAAGCAGGTCATAATGTACAATGAAATCAATATTTTATGGAATTTATTTATTTACAAATTATCTGAAATGTTATATTAAATTGTTTTTTTGAGTATTTTTCAATCTGGACCCTATTTTCCCATGTTTTGTGTCCAAGTGACGAATGGGGACTAGGGTTCCCACGGTATGAGATTTTCACAGTACAGTTACCATCTCAGAGAATGTCATGAATATCAGAAATTCTCAGTTACAATGAGTCTTAAAGGAATGAAAACAGAAGGGGTTTTTGGTTGAACAAACACTTGATTATAATTCCACAAAATCTTATGCCCTGACACTGATAGATATGAAACTAATAAACTTGATGAACTTCAGCAAAAGCTAATGTTCCAGTCGATACATAATCATGACTTTGAGATGCTGTTTGTGTTTTTTTTTTTCAGGATACTGTGAACCTAATGGTGCTGATATTTGTCGATGACACTCCAGTAAGTGACAAGAATATTTCAGGAATACTCTTTTACATTACATATCATTTCATATTGGATACATACTCAGTATACCCTAGAAACCTTACTTTTTAAAAACAAGGCAGTGGATTTTTCAGTTAGGATAAATTAGAATGCAAGACAATAAAACCTGTTGCTCCACAGTTTACATATTTAATGTTTTTTTCATGAATCCAGGTAATTGAACAAGGTTTTTCAACTTTCTCTTTGTGTCTCCAGCCAGAACCAGCCACAGAGCCTCCGTCTGCCCTGGTTCCATTTTTACAGAAATATGCGGACGTCAGCAACAAGAAGCAGTCTGTGAGTATCTTGCTGAGACAGAGAGAGACCTTATTCACTACAAATCGACTGATTTCTGTTACATTGAATATAGAGAAATATTTCGTACCTTTACTGCAGTTTCTAACTTCTTGTCCCCCTTGCCACTGCTTAACATCCTGTGTATCTATGTATCATCTTGCATGTATTTATCTTTTTGTTTTAATGAAGTATTTTTTGAAACATTTCCTGTAATGCTGTGTCTCCCTCTGGTTGTGCAGGTGCTGAAGTTGGAGCTGAAGGAGATCAGGGACCAGCAGGATCTCCTCTTTCGTTTTATGAATTTCCTGAAACAGGAAGGAGCCGTGCATGTGCTGCAGTTCTGCCTCACTGTGGGTAAGAGCAACCATCATAAACTTGATCCTTGAATACAGCTCAATGGCTGAGCTAACCTTCAAATTTCAAGCAACAGTCAGTTAGCCTGCTGGCCCTCAAAGATCAACATAAATGAAGAGTTTACCTTTTTGATTCACCCAGCCTTTCATTTTATAACCCTATACCCATCATGTTTACACAGAAGGACATTTCAGGAAGAATTGTGGGTGGTGTGTGAAGTATTTGCCCCTGTGACATACGCATATCAGGACACTCATGATTGTCCCTGTTGTTGTCTCCTCCAGAGGAGTTTAACGATAAGATCCTGAGTCCGGAGCTGAGTGACTCTGAGCTGCAGCGTCTACATGGCGAGGTGGTGCACATCTATGAGACCTACTGCCTGGATGAAAGCATCGACAAGATCAGCTTCGACAAGTTCATCGTGGAGGAGATAAGGAACAGTAAGAGGACATAATGTTCATTACCTCACTGTCAGTGCAGCTGTGAGTCACTACATCACAACTCCAATCTGTTTCATTTTTCATGTGAGGCAATCACTGTAAAGGGGCACTCGACTGTTCAGTTAAATACCACTAATAAAATGTCTGCTGTGGCTCTCGAGACGCCTTTTAAAGTTGAAAAAAATCTCTGACTTTGTCATAATTAATTTCATGAGGGTTCTCAACTTGGCTTTTGGGAACTACAGTTCAACATAAATGGAAGACAAAGGCATGTATGTCTTCCATTCAAGAGCCACAGTTGAGATGCATTATGGGAATGGTAGGCTCTATTGTTTTTGGCTCTGGATCCATATTAATGACTTGATGTTAGAATATCTCGGCCTCTGCTGCCACGGTTGTGACTGTTATTTTTAAAATCTGACAACAGTGTGTTTGTTGTTCTTCTTCTCTGTGTTTGGTCCCTACCACCACCTACTGTGTGTAGATGCTGCACTTGTTAAGTCAACAAAGGCAATTTTGCTTTGTAATATCAGCTATAATTTCTTAACCGATAATGTACATTTTCTATTATTGGGCCGATAATGTATCGGTCAGATATTTATTGTGCAACCCTAATGACTGTGAAAGCATCAAAATGCTAAGGCGTCAAAAAATCCTGAAAATGACATGGCAGTTTAAACACTAATGTGTTGGAATGTGTTTGTAATAACTGTTGAATTACATACTTCATCTGAATTTTGTTGAATTAGCTTACCACTATTTGTGGTATGATTTGAGCAATAATCGCAATTTCAGCCTGTAGATGAACTGTTCATTGGCCTGAAGCTCTATTTGTTTTTTTCTGGCCTGCAGTGGTTTTTCTTGTCATGTGGCTGCAGTGATGCACAGGTGAACTGGTTACTGGCCTCACAGATCAGACACTTCTCAGCCCACTCATCAGTGATTCTTGATGTGTTGGGAAGTGAAATGGACACGAAACCTTCACTCGTCTCAGCCTGGTGTTGAGTTACTCTTTAAACAATTTAGAGTGGAGTGCTATTAGTGTACAAACTTGTTGTACTTTTCTGTTTCCCTCCACTGTAAACCTTCTTACTTTCTAAACAGAGAAGCAGTTTAATGATGTGCTGTCTCTCTCTCTCAGTTGCTAAAGGTCCATACACTGGTGTGGTGAAGCTGCAAACGATGCGCTGTCTGTTTGAGGCGTATGAACACGTCCTATCTCTGCTAGAGAGAGTCTTCACCCCGATGTTCTGCCACAGCGATGAAGTAAGAATTCAAAACACTCAAAAACACATCTGCATTTTACTTCTGAAGGGCTTTAATATATAAACAAAAAAACTCTGCTTTTAATGAATAACTGAGATTAGAAGTGAAGGTTCTGTATGATAATGCATGACGCCATGCTTTGAGATAGACGCATCAGGTGTAAGCTCCCCCAGAATTCTGTAGTTGTTGGCTGTTTGTAATGTTACAGAATATTTGAAGGGCAACAAGAATAAGCAAAGTGTTAGAGGCAAGCATTGCATTGATTTGCAAATCATTTTTAACCTACAGTCAATTAAATACACAAAGACAAGATATTTAATGTTCAAACTGATACACTTTTGTAAATATCCACTACACATGTACACATGTAAAAATCATAAAGAAATGTAATGTTTACCATTTTGTAAAAGCACAACTCGTAGCCGAGTTGTAATCTAAACACTGACTGTGTCTCCTGTCTATGATCAGTACTTCAGACACCTGCTGAGAGGAGCAGAGTCTCCAACAAGGAACAACAGGATCAGCAGGTTGGTGATGTGGATTGTTTTATAATTCAGACTTTTAGTTTGCTTTTGGTTTATCTTTCATGTGTGAATAATAACACACAAAGAGAGGAAAGTTATAAATGTTCTCACATGAAAACTTTCCTCTTTCTACATCCTGATAAAAACACCTCCCATGAAAAGAAATATAATGAAAACCGCATTCAATTACTGACCAAGTTTGTCCTTAATGGATACAAATTTCAGTGCAAGTGAAAAGATCAAAGCCATTGATTGAACTGTTGGGACAGTAAGGGTTAGGGTCATGGCTCATTTCACAGTTAGATTGTTAGTGCTATAGTAAAAGCTGCATTCACTTGGTCTAAGATACTCTTCTGTTCATATTTTATTTCTTGAAAAAGAATAATGCCATCCACCAAAAATGTTATTTGACAGTAGTAGATTGACAAGTGTTTTGTACTGCATTGTAGTATTGACAACAGTCCTCAACGTCTTCTATCCAGACTGTCATCATTAGTTACTCATTTATCTTATTCCAGAAATAGCTTCAGTTTGGAAGAAAACAGGTAAGTAGGTCTTCGGCATGTCGGCTGACCTCACAGAGTCTGCTGCCTGTAAACAAACTGATGCAGTATATTTCACTGTAGGCTGCTCTGTGAATCATGCACATGTTGGCTGCCAAAGAAATGTTATCATTGTGAGCCACTGCTGGGCTTTTGTGTTTGTTTACAAGTCATGCTGATGCTTGCTGTTTTAACTTCATGTTTGAGACAATAGACCTGTTTAAGACCGCAGGTCTTAAGCAACACTACAGGGGTATTAAGAAGTCCGTTATGGGTATCTGTTGATGATGGGTCGAGTTGGTCTCTGGCAGGGATTGGTTATTTTTAACCTGAGAATGAAACTTTTAGTCTCCTCCATCCTTCATTACTCTCTCAGTAGTGGACAGTTGGAGTCTTGATGTTACAATGGAGATTTAGCACAACATTTGACAATGAAGTTGTCTCTTCTCCAACAGGGCCACTTGCAAACATCAGTAACTCTTAAGCCTTAATATGAAACCAAAGCAATCATTGTTTTGATACCACACAAATCGGAAAATCTTTTTTTTCCTACAAAGCTTTTACTCTATTTAGCAAAATAAGCGAGAGCTGCCATCAATTAATTGATTAGTTGCAACTATTAAATTAATTGTGTTCAATTAGGATAATCGGTTCATTCGAGTCATTTATTTAAGAAATAAACTGAATATTCTATGTTTGCAGCTTCTTCAATGTGAATATTTTCTGGTTTCTTTACTCCTCCTCTTTGGGTTGTGGACAAAACAAAACATTTAAGCACGAAACACTGATCGTCATGTTTCATAATTTTTTTTGACATTTTATGGACCAAACAACGGATTGGTTAAGAGAGAAAATAATTGACAGATTAATCAGCAATAAAAGAAGTCGTTAAGTCGTTTAATACATGAAAAGCAGCTCAAAGTAATAAAAAGACAAGTGTCATTTTCTACAAACACACATATCATCAGAGTATTTTTGAAATGTTATAATCACATTCAAATGCAACACATAATTGAATGAAGATATCTATTCCTTTTGATTGTGAACATGCAGCGATCATTGGCACATAAAGTAGTATCTGTCGTCCTCTACAACATGGAGGAGAGACGAATGAATGCTGGAGCGAGCACAGTAATTAACATTCTGGGTGACACCTGTACTCTTCTGACTTTCTGTTCCAAAGGAAACAAAGTTTTAGAGGTGAGCGTCTTAGACGGTTCAGTGATGTCTGAATCATTGGCATTGATCCGTGACACTCTTAGCTGTGGTAAAAGTCTGACTTACTGTATAGCTCTTTTAAAATCAAATGTTCCTTTGGGGATTTGGGGATAGGAAAGTGCTTAAAAAACTGCTAAACCTGATTGATTTGTGGGATCAGTCGGGCACTTTGGCAGGTTATTGTAAGAAGGTTGAAACCAGCCGGTTAAACATTATAAAGTAGTTTTCAGTTCTGCACGCTGCTCTGGCTGTGGGAGAAAAATGGCATGTAGTGTTCACAGTTGTTCTTTTTACTGCATGTCTGCTGCATGACTGATGCATCGTACAGAGAAAATTCATTTGTTTCTCCTATCACTTGTGACAGCATGAAGTGAAATGCTGTCAACAAGTCATGGGGAAAACATGACAGATGAATTAGCTATTTAGTCCTGTTTTCCAACATTTGACCATCATCATGACGTAGAGAAACGACAAAGGAAGAATAAGCCGAGGGGAAGCAAAGAAAGAATTGTTTCAGAATCATTTGTCTAAATAGATGAGACGTGATTTATGGGACTGTAGTATTAATGTATGTTTGCTTTTACAAATGGGTCCTTCAATTTCTCTGTTGGCCCTAGGAACTTTTCCAAACGTGGGGAGTCGTTCGGGATCAGCAGAATTGGCAGCAAAATCAAAGGTGTGTTCAAGAGCACGACCATGGAGGGAGCCATGCTGCCACCGAGCGCCATGAACGAATTCGACGATGATGCGGTGAGTGTTTGTGGTTCTTTAAGTCTGAGGAATCAGGCAGATTACATATTGTTGTCTTTATAGTTATGCTTTTTGTCTTTTAAACCAACTTATAATCTTTCATATAAAACATGTAGTAGAATATCAGCTTCTGCATTTTTTCTGTAAAGACAAAAGAAGGATTTCACATCATTTCACAGCATTAACCTGTTATTACATATTGTATGATGCTTTAAGTCTTTTAAAATGCTGATTTCTCCTATCATTGGCTTCTTGGAGATTGAGATTAGTCTCTGGTTTGCTTCTTTCTGTCCCTGCAGGTGGAGGAGGCGACCGTCGTGATGGAGGATGACTCCCCCGCCGAGCCAGCCAGCACACCAGGCACCTTGAGGAACCTGTCAGCCTGGAGCATCTCCATCCCCTACATCGACATCTACGAAGACGAGGTCAAGAGGGAGAAGATCCCCGTCTTCTGCATAGATGTGGAGCGCAACGACAGGAAAGAAGGTGAGTAAACAGGGAGGTAAAACACAAGCTGCCTCTGTCATTAGACTTGTGTGGTGTGTGTGTCATAGGAGTGGAGAGTTTCAACAGCACTGAGCTGCTTTTAACTCATAGGGAATAGACAGATATGAGCTCCTGCAGCTACACACTGTTTGGTATGTCTTTAGCGTTTGTAGCAGTTACACTTTAGTCCCTGAGAATTGGAAATCCTGATTTTCCGCTCTGACTAAAACAATCAACAACAACTCAAACTATGTCATGTGCCAGTTTGATCTAAACTCTTACTTCCTCTTCAAGTTGTCTTGTTTATAATCAAGCAGGACTGTGAGGTGAAACAATAAGTTCACCAGGAGGAGGGATTTGAATGATTATTCAGCTAGTCAGCACCAGAAATACTACCTGGTTAACTTACTATTTTCTTAATTCACAGATTAATTTACAGATTTTTTCAAGGACATTATTCCATGGTCTTAATATAAGCAGCAGACAGTTGAATACTAACCTGATTGATTTACTTTTATACCAAATAGAAATATAAGTCTCTCATATTCAACATGGAATCCGCACCTTGTGTTCAATGTCAGTTTTAGCCTCAACTTGTTTACACGTCAGCCTCTACATCAGTCAGACATGCTGGATTTTTTCCTCTTCTTGCAGTCGGTCATGAAACAGAGAAGTGGTCGGTCTACAGAAGATATCTGGAGTTCTACGTACTTGAATCCAAACTTACAGAGTTCCACGGTAACAATGAGCCTCTACCAACAGACTTCGAATGAATAACTGACAGTTTTCTTATTCTAATAACGATATTAGTGTCTAGTCTTCTATTGTTTCCTAACAAGAACATTTTTTATTCCATCACTTTTCCAGGCACATTTGCAGATGCACAGCTTCCATCCAAAAGAATTATTGGACCAAAGAATTATGAGTTCCTCGCGTCAAAAAGGGAAGAATTTGAGGAATATTTACAGGTAACTGTTGTAGATCATTAATCGCTGTTTGTCTTTGGTACTAAGGGCTTTTTTGTTTTAGTCGGGGGAGAAGAATGAGATTTAAAGTGCTAAAGACAAAAGCTCATAATAACTAAATATATGTTGATTTACAGGTGCTTATATATTATCATTAGAGGGCAGTAAAACAAAACAATATAAAGAAGAATTTAAAGGAAGTTAAAAACTTCAGTCATTATCTCCTCCCTCTCATGCTGATGGAAAGTCAGGTGAAGTTTCGTAGTCCACAAAACATTTCTGGAGCTTCACAGCAAAACAGCGTTGCAGCATTCTCCTCAACAACTGAAGCAGCTGGGGACAGAAAAGAAAACATAACATAGCTCCATACAGCTCTTCCAGTACAATCCAAGTCTGGAGAAGCCCTGAGATCACAAATTGATTTGAAAAGATGTTATTTACGCCCTTTTTTAAGAAGACATCCTCACTGTAGCTGCTACGCTACGGAAGTGGGTGCACGAGCTCGACCGCATCTCGAGAGTGTTTACTCAAATAAGTTTGGGATCTCTGGGCTTCTGGAGACTTGGATTACACTGTACAGCCCTAACCCTATGTTTGATGGAAGCAGACATTGTAGACACAAGATGCACAGACAAAAACATGTTAAAAAAACTACTTTAAGTTTGTTTTTTAGAGATAAACAGCAGTAACTGTGAATGTATTATGTTATCGTGTGTGTGTGTGTGTGTGTGCAGAGACTCCTGCAGCATCCAGAGCTCAGTAACAGTCAGCTGCTGGCAGACTTCCTGTCTCCTTTCAGTATGGAGTCTCAGTTCCTGGACAGGATGCTGCCTGATGTCAACCTGGGTATGTTCACATCATACATCTCCTCTTTATCTGAAGCTTGTCATGTCAAGGTAAAAGTTGTATATATGAATCTTACTATATGTGATATGTGACGTCCTGTTGGTGATAATTCAGTTCTGTTTTTTATTAACTTTTTGGGCAACTTTCCAAATAGCTTTAAGGCTAATCCTAGAACTTATCTTATAGACAGGAGGCCACGTAGCAGATTTCTTCTTTCTTGACATATTTTCCTTAGTTAACACGCCATCGGGTTTTAGGACATGAACACACTATACGCAGATCTCCATTCATAAGCGTTTGGTCTGATTGAAAACTGATAATTGAAAATATAAAATGATAATTTTTTTCTTTGTGACACAATTTTGCATCAGACTGTGTCTGTGAACAACCCCTCGCTGAATCTGACCTCTGTCTTAAAATGTTAATGTCCATCTGTGTGGATTGAGATCTAATATCTAATAGATCTAATAGATCTAATATACTCAAGCAAACTCAGCTGGTTGTGATGAATTTCAAAACATGTCTTGTATCAACAGTCAATTGATATATATCAGGTCTTTTTTGTCTACAACAGGCCTGCAGGTTCAGTCCAATTTGGTAACAGAATTTTTTCTTTTACAGGAAAAATCTTCAAGTCGGTTCCAGGGAAGCTGATAAAAGAGGTGAGTCCCTCCTGAGCTGAAGTGATGATTAATAATGTTTTTATTTTTAAACACTTCTCTGGAATCTGTAACTTTGCTATACTTTATTTATTTATTATTATTATTATTATTATTATTATTATTTGTTTATAAGGACATATATTTATAAGAATTAGTCTCAAACAAAAAAAAAACACACAAAGATCTCATGTTCATGAAAGGAGTTGTGAATATGCAGATTCACATTCCTCAGCCAGAGCTTTCATCAAGATGTGTTTTTTATTATCCACGGATACTTGCAGTTTTTATAACAACATTAAAGTGAGTAAAACGTTATTTATATAGCACTTTTCTCAACACAAGATACAAAGTACTTTATATCGTAACATATCCAAAATGAAAATAATGTACAAGAGAAGTAACAAGCAAAGAGTACAAAGCACAGAGTACATGCAGTATGAAACATAGTCAGAAGTACATTCAGAAACAAAAAACACTTTTTTTCAACAATTAAATATTTTTTTAAAACAGTCTGGGAGCAGCGACAGCAAAAGAGCAGTCTCTTTTATTTTAAAGTGAAGCACGTGGAATAACCAAGAGGTTCTGGTTAGATGACCTAAGAGGCCAGTCAGTGGTGTATGTCAGTAAGTCAGAAATATAAGCCAGAGCTAAGCTATGTAGTACCTCAGAATTTAGTTAAAAGAACATTTAAGCCAGTTCTCAACTTGACTGGCAACCAGTGCAGAGACGTTACACTCTGACCAGCCCTGGTAAAGAGCCTAGCTGCTGCATTTTGGAAGAGCTGAAGACGAGCCAGGGCAGTTTGATTAAGGCAAGAAAAAGTGAGAAATCAAGACCAGAATATATGAATGTGGTAATGGTCTGATTTTTGCAATATTTCTTAGTTGAAGGAAACAGGATAGAACCAGTTTATTGACATAGTGTTTGAACTCATTAAATAACTCTTAACTTAATATAACAATAACACTTCCCTGTGTGAGTGTGAGCCAAACGCTACAGAACAGTTGGCAGAGAGAACAACTGTTGGTAATTCTTGATAGGAGTTGTTTTTGTGAGTGATGGAAAGAAGTTGTGCATGGCGTAGCAGAGGTGACGATTCAGACTTCCTCTTAATCGGAGGACCAGACTTCAGATAAACAATCAGTAATCCTTCAGCCTCCTGCAGCCTCCTGGGGTGTTGTTATCCAGCTGACCTCTGACCTCTGCCTGGAAAAATGAGACAAACTCAACTCTGAAGGCTTTCTTTGTTTTCATCATTCTCCCGTTACTGTACAGTCAGTGCTGCAGGAATTTCATACTGTTGACTGTAACAAGACAGTCCAGGATCCTCAAAGAAGAAGGCTGAACAGGAATTAAAGTTGACATTTTTATCTGCCACCAGCACCCATTCATTCACTGTTGTCAGCTTCTTTTCAGCTGGGCTGCATGAAATATTCTCCTCCTGTTCTGCCCTTCTTTACTCCTTCGGATGGTTCCCATTTGGAGCCATGTTTGTAGTGTTTTTGAACCTTTTATTTTACCTCTGCTTGCTATCATGCCATCACATCTTCTCTGCCTTAAGAGGAATTTGCGTTAATACGTTATTATTGCGTTAACTTTGACAGCCCTACTTCCTAATAATAATAAATATGAAAAATATGGTAATGATGCTGTTCAGTATCTCATCCTGAGGACGGCTGCTTTGTTATGATGCCAGAATCAGGTTTATTGCAACATAGGTTTCACATACAAGGAATTTTCCTTGGTATATTTGCATTACAATAAACATAGTAAGAGAAAAGAATTTAAAGAAATATTCAACAATACTGCTTGTCTTTAACGCTAATGCTCAAGTGTTCCTGCAGGTATTCCTTCCAGTTCTGCTCAGTACACAGTATTCAACCCTAGCAAGACACATCTAACACAGATTTTTCCATCAGTGCTGTGACTAGTTCAACATGACACTGATGACATTAAACACTGAAACTTCCTGACATCTGTTTTCCAGAAAGGACAGAACCTGGAGCCGTTCATCCAGTCCTTCTTCAACTCCTGCGAGTCGCCCAAACCCAAACCCAGCCGACCAGAGCTGACCATCCTCAGCCCCTCTGCCGAGAACAACAAGAAGGTATGACAGTCCCCTCCTCCTGCTCACAGAAGAGCTGGAAGTTTTGTCCTGTGTCATTATCGCTGGTAAATCCCTAAACTGATCAGGAGTTATCTTCAAAACTTTATCAAGAGCCTTCCTGTGAGTGAACAGAAGGTTGAAACAGGTCTTAGAGGAAATGCCTTTCCTGTGTTCTCAGGGAGGGGTTATTATGATGGATCTTAATGTTTTCTCCATGGAGACAGTTTGGATAAATAAGGGGTTTGTCTGACAGGAAACATTGTTTGCACTATAAAGACTCGTAAAGACAGGGTGGGCAGGGGCTAGCTGGTTAGCATAGTACATTAGACGTCTTTGACAGAACTTCAACACTGTTATTTCTTTTCGTTTTGTTGATAGTTTGAAACATTCAAAAATTACCTAAAATTAACAGTCTTGCATTTCAAACCTTTTAAAGAAAAAACAGGTATTGTAAAAAAATGTGTTTTTTCTCAAAGTAAGTTTGTTTTAGACAATATAGTTTTGTTATCTGTACAGAAAATCAGGTGTCATGTTGGCACAAATATGGCACATTTGGTCAAATCTCACACTACCCTCCAGCACTATTTCTTACAGATTGCACCTTTTAATGGGAATCAAATGGGAGAAAGATATTATACATTATATGAAGGTGTTAAAACACAGAGTATAAGTCAGGGACATTCATGCTGCAACTTGATACAACATCATTTTCATAAAGTTGAGTGTTAATTGGCGACCATGTTAACTTCCACTGTTGTGTTATTTTAATGTTCCTGAGACTCACTGATGATTGACTTTGACCTGCAGCTCTTCAGCGACCTGTTCAAGAACAACGCAAACCTGTCCGACAGTTCGGAGAGGAAACACAACTACAACTGCTTCATGGAAATGATCACAGTGGGCGGCATGTATGACTACATGATGTACGTCGGTAAGTGAACAGTTGACTTGCAGTGGAGGAGAGTTCAGCTTATGATTAAACTCCACTGGTTTTGAAAAATGGTGTGGCAGAAAAACTTTTACCATTTCATGATCTACATCTACCCTGGAGACATGTGGAATTATTTGGTTGTTACTTAGTCATGTAATGTTGTGGAAGCACTTTTATTTTAGTAATGCGGAAACTTAGTAATAATAATCATTTTAATTAGGCTACATTTGAAATTACTCACAGCTGGATCATCCTTTGAAATACTTACATTTTTAAGCTGCCTGTGGCAGCCGCGGCCGCCTAGAGAGTGGGCACTGTTCAAAGCGTCTTTTTTCTGAGCCCTCCGCTTTTGTGGTGTGGCCTCTCCGATCTCTTTGTTTCAGAAAGGCACTGGTGGCGTCACCGCTGCTTTTTTCAGGCAACCAATCATATATTTGATTGGACTCGTCACCCGTCGCCCTGGTAATCCAGGAAATGTAGGAGAAGCTCGATCTAGCTTTGTCTGTCAATCCTGAGCTTTATCAGTCGGAAACTCATAACAGAGACAGAGAAGTCCATAGGTGGGAGCAGAGTGTATGTACACTGACTGTTGCTGGTGAGAGTTGCTTTTATCTATGCGTTGTAAGCTTTTAAATCAAACATGACCTTAACGACTCTGAAAGGACACACCCACACAGGGTTTAAAGCTTACAACTTCCCTCCAGTTAGTTAGAGCTGAAGAAGCCTCTTGGCTGAGAGGTGAAACGTCTTCAAGAAACTGAAACAAGTCCAGTTGCCTACGATACAGCACTTAGAAAGACCTGCAGCGTCTTTTCAACCCCACTGACAGCGCTTTTCTGCCCAACAAAAATGTGATGTGGACAGTAAGAGCTGTACATGAAGCATCAAAGCTGTTCTAAAGGTCCGTCTGTGTTTTGACTCTTCGGTCTGTGCTGCTGTTGTAACCGACAGGTCGGGCGGTGTTCCACATTCCACATTGGCTGCACCACGTCCTGTCTGCAGGCAGGATCCTGTTGAAGAACACGTTCGAGGCCTACATGGACCAGTACATGCAGTCCAAACTGGAGCAGATCCTCCAGGAGCACCACATGGTCTCCCTCATCACACAGCTCAGAGGTACCAAAGACTGTGTGTCTGTGTTGATTTACAAAGGATGTACAGTATTCAGAGTGGTATCACTGATACCAGATATAGTGTTGTTTAAACACTGGGGATGACTAGAAGTTGTTTTTAAACCACATATTAATTAACAATGTGAATTATTTGAATAGAGGATTTCTGGGAAATATATTTAAATGCAGAGTGGAGTTTGAGTTATGACACAAAGTGGGTTTATTTTATATGTGTGTGGTCGTTTTGTCCTCTTCAGTCTTTGAGCTACAGAGACAGGAAGGAAAATAGATGCTGGAGTCACTGGAAGGAGAAATATAACCTTGGAACTGTCTGATGTATGAAAGTTTAATTTTGTGATTTATTCCTGCAGACGCCGTGTTCTGTGAGAGCAGCGAGGAGCGAAACACTGAGGACAAACAGATCAGAGCCAAGCAGACGTTTGAGGAGATGATGAAGTATTTACCAGGTCAGGTTTCCCAACAGTTTGCAGAGACATTTATTTATTTATTTATTTTAATGTTTATTTAACAGGGACGATACATACAACATTGCCACAGAAAATGGGAAAATGTGATGCATGTAAGACGTCTAGCTTCAGCTAATTTGCAGTCTTTGTCCCTGGTCAGGCTTTAGAATAGAATAAAATATACTGAATACAATAAATGCAATGATACAAATACATTCCTGTCGACATTCTCAAAAAAAAATTTCTTCAATCACTTACATTGTCCAGACCCAGCAACAGAAACACTGAAGTGAACCAGACAGGAAATCTGCTGCAAAACAAAAACTATATGAAAATATTTTGGTAGCTTTATCCAAGTTTTTTGACCCATTAGGATGCTATTTTAGTTAGCTCATTTGCCAAGAATATTTTCTTGAGACTGAAGTTCCAGGCACTAATGGACTCTTGTTTAATGAAAGATGAAACAGTCTTTTCTACTTTCACTTCCCCAAACTCCAATTCCAAGGAATAACATTGAGTTCATCAGAAATCAAATCAAGCTTGTTTCCTGAAACATGAAAGGAACTAACATCAGTGCCTGTAATCAATGAAAGATCATTTGTAATTTAAATGGTGAGATTTCTGCACTGGTTTCTTTGAATGTTCTTTAGCTGCATCATAATATTCAACAGTAAATAAGGCTAAGCTGTCAGGAATGTGACAGCTGTACTCCCAAACATGAACATGCTCTGCCATGACTTTAGACACGTCACACCAGACAAAAGATAACTGCTAAATGTGGTAAAGGTCCAGAAAATGTAATGCGTTTGTGTGTTTGATTTCAGACTTTGTGGTAAAGTGCATCGGCGAGGAGGCAAAATTCGAAGGCATCCGGCTCCTGTTTGACAGTTTGCAGCAGCCTCTCCTCAACAAGCAGGTAAACAGAAAAACTTCAGATCACAAGTTCATGTACACAGGGACAAAATAACAGAGACAGCAGGTAATGTAGACAAACCTGATTAGTTTGATAAATACTTGATGAAGCTTGTTTTTATGTCGCTGCTGTCACAACTGTTTAAGTTGGTGGTCATGGCCTCAAAGGCTGTAGTTAGTTATATACACATAATAATACAATAAACATAATACATTTGCAAACTCGTAAATCAATGGTCTTTCGAAAGAATCGAGCTGCTTCAATTTTCCCCTCCCAACCATAGGCCTTTCGGCTGACTGCCGGTCCCCAGTCGGTCCCCAGTCGATTGCCAGCCACTGGGAGACCCCCCCTCCTCCTGGGGTGCAAAAAACATATACAGGATAAATACCCTTTATACTATACATATAATATTCTGAAATGGACCATTTGTTTATTCAGTCATGAGAAAGAAGACCATGTGTTTATTTAGTTTGTTGAGGCACATGAAATCAGTCAATGAAGATCTTTGTCTTCTGATTAAAATTTCTTCCCCCAAACTACATAGTGCACCTTTAATGAGTAGGCCTTCTTTTACTTTTGAAAAGTGGGCGCTCTATTCAGTAGAAAGTCACTAATACTTTTGAAATTTGTTATGTTGCATAACCAGAGAAAACAGAAAAGGGGGGCTGTGTTTTTCCCCAGCTGATATCAAACAACATGGTGTTACAGCTAAACAGGCCACTACACTATGTTTCTGAAAACACTTTAGGAGACAAATAGACAATGAACAATCTGTTTCACAGTTATTTCACGTGAAGTCTGCAGATATGTAGAAGCCTACCTAAATCTGTCTGTGGAAATTTTTATTCTTCAGCAGGTATTTTAGTTATAGCAACCTCGAGCTAGCTAAGCATTTTTGTGTTTATATGTGCAGTATTTATTCAGTTTGGGAAATCCCACTATCTCTGGAGCATTTAAGGTGGACTCAGCAGAGACTAGATATCATCATCACTTCACAAAAATTGCTCTAATGTGCCTTCAGCATTTGTGGAAATACGGGAAAAAATTAGCAAACGTTTTTGTCTTTGTTTTTTTGTGTAGGATTACTTCTGACTCGTGTAATCCAAACATTTCTAATAATTTCAGAGCACTGAAAAGTCCAGGAGTCAAAATATATTGAAAAAAGATCAATGTTATAATTTACCAAAATCCACAACATGTTTTTACCTAACAAAATAATCTGCTTCAATCTATATTTGTTGGCGTTTAGCCTTTCAAAAATAACATGTTCATTGTGGCAAAAAATAAGTTTGCTCTCAGATTTCCACACGCACCTGATGGTCTAGCAGTAATCCAACAGCATGAGAAATTATATTCATACAACTACAATAATAAACAAGAAAACGGCTCATATGCTATAATAGTTTGTTCCGGTACCAGTGCAGATAAAGTCAGCCACTCAGACGAGTGCTGCACATGCAGATTTTCCTTCCTGTCAAATCATTAATTCACCAGCCATTTTACTTTCACTTTCCAGAAGCCTAATAATCATTAAATATGCTCTGTGTGGGAATCACACATGTCAAATACTGTATGCCTATGATACAGTAAGAACAGCTGATTTCATGCTGAAGTAATGCTTCAGCTTCCATCATCACTGCTCCTCCTGGTGGATAGATACACCATTGCAACTGATTTCCACACATGGCGCTTAGGGGTGTTATGATTCAGCCCGGCGTTCACTACCTCATCGCAGGAGATCTCATTCCAGTCAAAGACTCCGAGCACGGACCGTCATGGTTAGGGCGTCGTCACGGAGGAATGGGAAGTTTTAAGAGGCTGCGTCATTAGAAATGTAGATTCTTTTCTCCTACAATTCAGAATCTATTCGCAAACGTCCAAAATCAATTTTCTGAATGTTAATTGCATGATGTTGATGGAATAAAAAAGGCGTAACTAAACTGCGAGGGGAGAACACTTTTTATGACGTCACCAGGAGACTAACATTAATGGAGTGAACAGTGATCCACAGTAACAAACGAGACCATTAAACAACTTAGTTGAACTCTGGTGAAGAAAATAACATAGCTTCTGAATCGACTTGGACATTCAAGAATGAAATAGAATCAAATCTTGAGTTTGCCAAAGATTGACACCCCTGTTAAATATCTCTGGAGCGCTGCAAGCAAGACTCACTTTTCTGGCCCAGCTCACCGTTCCAACAAGAGCACCACTGTGATCAATCCCTGTCAGAAGCTTTATAATCCAGCCTTGAACTGCGCTGTCTTTATGGAGACTTTGTAAATCTGACACCGAATGTCTTCTGTGATTATTTATCAATTTTACTGTGTTGAAAACATTTTTTTGTTGTTGTCAGCTGTCTAATGCCAGTCCCATGATGCCATAAGTGAGTCTGTCAGATCAATCAGAGGCTGTGATCCTGACATGGACCAGTCAGAGATCGTGTTAGCAACAGTTAGCGACTTCTGCGTTATAAGGGACATGTCTGTTTTGTTTTCCCCACGGCCGGAAGGACTACACACAGCTCCCGGATGAAGTGTGAATTATTTTTTTTCTGTGACCAGTGAACATCATGAGAACTTTATCGACTAACACTCTGCTCATTGACAAAAATGTTCATTAACTATTAGTGGACAGCCCAATGTCATCTGAAAACTACAAGCTACAGCTGAACAAGACTTATGAATCTAATCAGATATTTGATGCTACTTCTGGTACGAAGTATACAATACGGACACATTTTACTTAACATCAAAACATCAGTAATAAATCTATGGTTGTAAGAATATTTAAAACTAAAAGGTAGAATAAGATTTAAAGTCCACTTGTGTATTTTTTATTCTGTGTAAATGAATATTAGTCAAACAGCAGTGAAGCTCTGTGACTTAGCTTCCAGTTTCCTCTCTTACTGAAGTGACATTTATTTTGTGTCTCCTCAGATGACGTATGTGCTGTTGGACATCGCCGTGCAGGAGCTTTTCCCTGAACTCACCAAGGTAAACAAGTGACAGTGAAGAATGTAAAGAGATAAAACAGGAAGAGACTCAACTCTTATGTTTGTTAATGTGTACGGTGAAGTCTTAAACAGTGAGAGAGTCAGACACTTCATCCCAGCAGGTGGAGGCCCTCAGGAAGCCTTGAAACATGTACTAAACCTGATCATATATGGTATAAGTTGTCTGCTCTGAGAATTCACAGTAAGTTTAGTCTAAAGTTCATTTTACAATAATAAACTTAAGGTAAAGGTCTTAAATCATCTTCTGTAACTAACAGTTAACAGTTAAAAACAGCAACAATCAGCCTCAGAACAGCAGAAGTGATGTTTAAATATAAAGTTAGTATAGTTTAACATTATATATTCATATTTAAATGTAATGCAGGTTTAGGTGAATTTCTCTGCAGATGTCACTTCCTTAATAAACCAGTACAGGTTGTGAACTTTTAAAAAAGTAATCTGGCTAATTTCTGGCAATGAAGTATGAAAAGTACAAGTAAAAGTAAATTATGCATCATTCTATGCCAGCTCACCCAAAATCCAGAACTTTTTCCAGTTCATGTCATGGATCTGTGTCGTATTAATGTAGTAAAGAAATGTAAAATCAACATTTTCCTTCAGCTGTAATTTGTTAATAGGGTTATTCTGTTAGCATTCATTGGTAATCATGGTGGTTAGCGTGTAGCTCAAAGCACCATTGTGCAGCCTCACAATTCTGAGCTTTTAAAGTTGTCACTGCATCTATGTATGAGCTCCGAACAAAGCTAGACTAACTGTTTCCACCGGCTTCCAGTTTTTATGCTAAGCTAGGCTAATGAGCCGACTTCAGCTAAATACAAAGACATCATGTAATGTAGCCAACAAGTTGACATATGACGTGACATGATTAGTACAGATTAATGACCCTTTTCACCATGACTGAAGTGAATATGAGTCTAGAAGGCGACAGTGCTGCACTTAAAGTGAACCATCACAACTTAAACACTGCAGAAACTCCTGAGGCTGAGTTCAAAGTTTCTTATTTCAGTTCAGTCGACTTAAAACCTCAACAGTAACAAGCTTTCTGCCTCAGAGTAAACAAATCAGCTGTCAGCCAGCTGAAGACCGTAAAGCCAGAAGATGCCCACATTTCAAAAGCTGGAACCAGTGAATAATCTGCATTTTTCTGTTAAAAAGTGACTAAAGCGTCAATCGATCATTGAAACAGTAGCTGATTAAATATGCAGTTGAGAGTTAATGTGTTCACCGAGTTAAACTGATGTTTTCATGTTTTTTCCTCCTCAGGGAGTGAAGGAAACGATCATCATGTGAACCAACCAACACTGTATCCACATCCACCACGTCTGGATCATAGAAGTGCAATACTCAACTTTATCCAAACACTCTGGGACCATCTCTACATTCCAATGTATATTAAAGCGCTAATAAAGAGATATATTTATTGATGCCTAACGATGTCTGTCGTCTATTCTTTCACGAACGACTGTTTGCACATATCTCGATAAAGTCGATGTGTGACAGAAGCCATGTTTCCATAAAATGTCAAGCAAATTTTAAGCGAACTTTTAACTTTAAGTGAAAGTTAACAAAGAATCAAAAAAATCAAAACGTGAATCTGGTGCATTTCCATGAACAGTTTTGACTGAATGAACTCATGAATCAGTCTTGTGATGTCATAAAATAAAAATAATCCATAATCACCCTTAAATGCATCAAACTAAAGTAACAAACCTGTTTTGAAAACGTGAGGAGGAGAAGGTTCAGATATTTGTGTTCAGATGTAGAGAGGAAAAAAAAAAAAGGTGTGAGAAATAAATACTCAAGTAAAGTACAGATACCTGAATCATCTACTGAAGTACAGTAACAGAGTATTTGTACTTTGTTGAGAATGGCTGAGCACAGATAAAGGAAGTGAATTAATTCGTTTATTTTGGATCATTACAAGTATGATATGTTTTAAAAGTAACAGTGAGAAAAAATAAATCATGTATAGAAATCAACAGCTTTGATGCCTCAAAACAGTGACAATCATTTATAAACGCATCATAACTGTCAGAATCTGAATCGTGTTGAGACTCCCATCCCGAAGAAACTAAATGATGCCAAATGAATGAAAGAAAACACACTCGTCTGACCGGCTTTAGTCAGGATAAATACACAGAACACAGTCGACAGTTTCGATGTAAAATGTGTTTATGATCATTTTTCAACACTTTGAGCAGCACAGACTCAATCCTCAATCTCACATACCTCAAAATCTTGACAAATAAAACTAAAACTATGTAAGTGGACGGATACTACTGGAGCTAAGAGAGAGCATTTGTTAAAATACTGGCCCTTTAAAGTGAATTGCGAAATCTACATTCCTCTAATTGAGACATGAAGCTGCTCTGACAAACTCTTTCCACTGAACGTCTAAATATAAAACAGTAAAAAGTAGAAAAGTGATGTGACTCAGGCTGATCCCGCACTGTGACAGTGAGATCTGTCTCTTCTCAGAACAGTTTCCTGACTCTTAATGTGGTGGGTTTCTAGAATTTGGCAGCTGGTGTTGGTGCAGGCCGGTGCCAGCTGTGTTACACCCAGTGAACTGACTAATGAGGAGTTCCCGAGCATTAAGAGGCAGCGAGCGTTGTTCAGGGGATCCCTCACACAGAGGAGGCCTTGTTCACCCGAGGAAGTCTGCTTCAAAAACACTGCATGTTCCCGACTGAAGAGAGGCTGCTGCGGGAAACAGCTTCTGTCTGAGCTAACGCGAACTAAATATCCTGTTTTCATGTCATCCATCAGTCGGGGGCGTCCAATAAACGCTCTCCTAATTTTTAAGAATACGGAAGCCCTGAGGGGCAAGTGAGGAACATTTTTTGTTCCTGGTGATCCATTATCTACGTCTGATGTAAACTGTTATCTCTACCATGTCTATGACTTGAGAACTGGTGGAAAAAAAAGGTTTTGCAGGGTAAGTTCACATTTTTTTCTCATCAGCAGAATTTCTTTTTTCATGTGTGAAGCCACACAGAAATAATATTTTCTCAAGTAATAAACGCAGGAGAGATAACAATTTAGATCGGACAAAACAGATCACCAGAAAAAAAAAAGTCCTTACTGGCCCCTCAGGGCTTCCGTAAAAGAAGGATGCCAAGTGTTTCTATGGTCGCAGATTACTGAACAAAAACTAAATGAACTTTAACTTAAACTTGACTCACTACTCTGGGTTGAACCCGATCATAATTTCTGCACAGACAGCTTTACTTATTGCTAACTAACCGTGAACACCTCCGAGAATGACGGAGGCCAGTTAGATTGCTAAGATCATTTATGGAGTTTCCTGACGTGCTGCTAGATGTAGCTACTGTTAGCTCGGTTAGCTGTGCAGCTATTGGTCCTATTTGCTAACTCAGCCCCTGGGTACCAGGAGCCAAATCTAGCAAGAAACCCCTCTAAGTGCTGTATTCCCTGTTGTCGAGAGGCTGTGGTTAGTGGGAGCTGATGATCCATTCAGCGCTACTGGCAAATCCCTCCCTAGCTGCCTGTTTTTACAGGAAACACGTAACTATACCAAAGCAAATAGACACTTCATGGAACTTTAACTTCTTGTGCGTGGACAGAGAGAGGATTTCTCCCGGAGCTTTAAGTCACCTCAGCTGTGGTTTTTCTGAGTCCAAACTTGGTCCACACGGAGATTCAAGAGACTCCTGACCAGTTTTTTCAGGAGAAACCGTCTCCTCGAGCTCAGCTTTTGTTCCGAAATGTAAAATAGAATCAAATTAAAGTCAAATCATATTTTCAGTCCTGTAGAATTACATCCATCTGTGTTGTTGATTCTTCAAGTTGCGGTTTGTTTAAAAACTGGCTGAAGTCACTCCTACATGCTCCCAAAGAGTCCAGAGCAGCACCAGTGAAACCAGTAAAATGTGTCCTCGCGGTCCAGAAGCTGAGTTGTAGATCTTGATTCGTCCTTCAACAGCCGGATAAACTCTCCTTCTCTGCATGATGTAGTTGGACACGACTGAAATGTCCAGATTACCTGGAAGGAAATAAAGAGTCAAATGAAAAGTTTCAGCTCTGAATCCCAAAACCTAAATCCTCAAAACATCCCAGCTTCTCACCGCTGTTGTGTTTGAGCGTCTCATTCCTGATCATGGAGTATCCGTCTCCGCCCGTCACCATGAAGGACGGCACCACCACCGTGTAAACCGTCCCATCCTCCACGGGTTCGTATTGAGGGACTCGACACTGAGTGCAGAGGATGTCGAGGGTCCTCACGCGACTACCCGACGGTTTGGAGAGGTCGAACTCTACGTGGAAACCTGTCGGAAACATCATCAGTCTGAGTCCATCGAGACGTGACCGAGGATGAAACATCAGTAACTAATGCCGTTTTTCCATTGCATCTGCCGGCCTGGCTCTACTCGGTTTGACTTGGCGCGGCAGCCCCGCCACAACTGGGCTACCTGCTGGACGGTGTGTCTTAAACCAGTAACGCGCTTGTCTCGATCCCCGCAGTACTATTTAAGAACCCCCAGTTCAGTATCGATTTGAGGTGGAGACTGGGGCTTTTTACGGGTTGGATAAGTCGCAGGTCGTCACCGCAGCCCACTTGGTGGGGGGGTGGCCGCGACTTGGCCCTACTGGGGAGCAGGTCCGTCGCAGCTCAGCTCAACTAGGCGCAGTAAAACTGGTAATGGAAAAGCAAATTAGCACAGCTCGGCTTGACTCGGCGCGGCCAAAAGTGCTAGTGGAAAAACGGCATAAGACATGTCAGGCGTCTAAAAATGGATGATAAATGCACAGATGGAAACGATGGAAAATCAAAGATACCGGACACTTGGAGAAATTCTCCGGTGCTTTCGCCGTATCGTTTCACTGAGTGCTCGAAAGCTCTCCTCAGCGTGGAGCCGTTCAGCTGCACCAGGTCGAAGGTTCCTCCAAAAGGTAAGACGGAGATCAGGTCCTCCATGGTGATCGAACCTGCAGACGACACATCAGCGCACTTTTATAAAGTTTTTCTTTAGTTTTACAGAAAATACCCAACCATTTTCCTGAAATGCTGCTCTGGTTGAATTTTACTCAGATGGAAATCAGCGGCGCACCGTTCCTGCTGTGCTCATCGATGGACGTTCGGATGCCTCCTCCATTGAAGATGGAGGCGCTGACGTGGTTCCACTGCTCGTCCTCTAAGAATCGGATGTTGTTGTTGACCTGAAAGATGAAAACAAATAGCAGATTCCCTCAGTAAACACAAATATCACGATTTGCTGATTCATAACCAGAATAAGCTTGAAGCTAATTGTGTGTAAGATGGGTTCCTTTACAGCTCCCACGATCAGCAGGCGGATTAGTTTAGATTTTGAATTCATGCTAAAATCACACATTATTGGAAGTGGACCTCCCTTCCAGGTGGTCTGATTTCGAGCATTTTCAAACCTTGAGTTCTTGGAACACAGCAATTTTACTTCAAGACTTTTTCGAGTAGTTGGTTATGGTTGGGATCTGACCCAAATATAAGACATTTTCTACATCTGGAGATGTTCAAAATCAACAGTTCCTGGCAGCTAGCCAGAGAATTCATCGAGGTCTGTCCTGGACTGGCTTCTTGATATTTGTGCTGACAGAAGCTTCTTCAGTTTCCTCTAAACACCGGCAGCTCGGAAGGGACTGGATATTGATCAGTGTTTGCAGAAACTAATTGTGCTCGATGTTACGCCCGTGTAACAGCCTCTGAGAAGACGGAGGCCAGTTTGGCGAGAAAATACAATACTGAGGTGAGCTGAGGTCTTCTTGCTGGTTTTTGCTCTTGGCTGAGTCAGCAAGTGGGACGACTAGCTGAACGGCTAACTGAGCTAATGGCTGCTACATTTAGCAGCAGATTCACTATAAACTTAGGCAATCGAAGGAAACATTATTAAAAAAACAGACTAAACTATTCTTCAACCACTTTGCACAACCACAGCAGTAGAGATGACCGGAGACTGTTGAGAGATGGAAACACCTCCAGCGAGCCTTGCCTCACCTTTGATGATTTCTAATGAGTTTCTTACACTGAACTACTGTACAAAGAGTCTTTGTAGACGTGGTGGAGACAGTAGTGCTTTCAAATGTGAAAGGGGTGCCTGATGTGCCCATTCCAATCAATCTTTTGTCAGAGGAGATAGCTCGGTCTCGAATCTTTTCATTGTCCACACAGCTAGCCAAAAGCTGCCATCAGCTTTGCCAACTACTTTTTATTTTAAAACTATCTATCCCAAGTCCAAGCAGCGCAGCCGGAGGGCATCAGAACACATTTTCTCTGTTTCACCCACATTACTGAATAAAGCTATGTTATTGTTTTGCAAGAGTGCAAGATGATTCATTATCCAGGAAATTACAATCTCAAAAGTCCCATCCAACACCTTTTTGTGTCGTTGTTGGCTCTAAAACTGGTTTAACACTTAAACCTTGATTTTGACTACATGGGATCATTCTCACGTTAGCAGAATCTGAGATCCACCCAACCATTCAAATGACAGATTATCCATGAACTCTTCCTATAATGATGACGTACCATTGCGTCACAGATCAGGTTTCCCAGGTTGCATTCTCGAAATCGACACTCCTCAGTTGTCCCGTTCAGGAACACCAGAGTCTTTCCCACCTCCTGAGCCGAGTAGTTGGCCAGACTCTTTTTCCATTCCTCCACGTCAGCGAGAACATCTGGATCTGGATAAAGATGTTTGATTTGAGTGGTTTAATGTTTAAAACAGAAACATGGATATACTTCCTCTACACCCCTACTGGCTTAAAACCATTCTCTGGTTTGTAGTTTTACTTTTCCGAGTGATAGTAGATCATTTTCTGAAGGTTCTGTATTTCATGTCTTAAGAAAAGGGTCTCTCCCTGAACATGAAGAAACATGGAACAAATGAATAAAAACAGATGCAGAGTCTGAGCTCTCTTTACCCTGTGGGATGCTGCTGTCCAGCAGGATTGGGTTTCCTTTTGACTTCACCACGTTTCCGGCATCATCAAAGGTCACTTTCAAGTAACCCAGATATTTTCCAAAGGCGTAGGCCTGCACGACGGGAACCTGCCGCCCGTCCACTGATGTCACCATGAATGGATAACTACCCAACGGGACCTCAGAGGAGGGAGGACGCCCTGAAAGATAAAGACCAGGAGAGTAAGAATCTGTGTAAACCTGTTGATTCATAATCTATAATATGACCCCAAATGTCTTGTTGTGTCAATTAAGATTAAGATCTTAGAATTGAGCGTTTTTTAAAGGGAATCTGGTGACTTTCTCCACTTTCCTTTTCCTCCAAAGAAGTAGCCTTTATCAGTTACCGTTTTTCACATGTTTCCCCCTAAATAGGTTTTATTATTTAATAAATTGAGTGTAAATGGAGAAATCAGATGTAAGACAGTTCAGACAGGATGAACTTTACACATGAAAAACAGACAGGCTTCTACAGCGATGCCACAACAAACTGCTGTAACCGTTTCACAAAGTTTGTAAAGTTTCTCCTCATGATGCAACAACTCTTAAAACCACACAATTTATAAGGGAGTCTGGCGTTACAAGTGACTTCACTTTATGACGTGGTCCAGAGTCTGGTAAAACTGGATTAAAAGCTTCATTTAGACTCACCTGATTTACAACTTGCTGCTCTCTTTATTTTTCTCTGCTTCATTTGACCTCATTATACTTCCTTCCCCCGTGCTGATGGAAAGTCAGGTGAAGTTTCATAGTCCACAAATCATTTCTGGAGCTTCACAGTAAAACAGTGTTGCAGCATTCTGCTAAACAACTGGAGTAGCTGGAGACTTGTTTTAAAATTTAAAAAACAACCAACAAACATCAAATGGCTCCATACAGCTCGTTGGGCAAGATCCCAGATTGATTTGAAAAGACGTTATTCACACCCTCTACTTGCGGTCAAGCTCATGCTTTTATATTAGCAGCTACAGTGAAGAGTTCCTCTTTAAAAAGGGTGTAAAGCGTATTTTCAGATCAGTTTGGGATCTCGGGGCTTCTACAGACTTGGATTACAGCGGACTGTGGTGGAAATTCTTGTTTCCCCTTGCAGAGAAGGGAAGAAATAAAACCTGAATTGACAAAAGATTGTCTTTTGCATTATTTAATAAATGGTAAAATAGAAAAACAAAGAATAACAGAGTTAATCTATTTCAGCTGAAAGGTCAGCGCTCTTCACACCAAGGCATTCTGAGTGATTAGAGCTCCAGAGACAGTCACAGTTTATAGAATACTATGGTAATTAGTCAAAAAGGGAAGTTTAAAGCGAAACGCCAGATGACCAGACAGCCTTGAAAGTATCTCAGTACCTAAGGAGAAATGAGTGTGTTTGAGTGTTTACTCCCCCACACACTCACACGCTTTACTTCTCGTAAATTAGCAGAATTGTACACAAGTTCCTGCTCAGTTCAGATCCTACCTCAAGGGAGTAATACCATATAAGGTAAAAAGAAAAGAGGTGTGGAAGTTACTGGATAAAAAGATGTATCGTGATTTTACATCATGATGCACCTGAAGAGGTGCTGTCAACTTCTCCGTCCAACTCTGAGAGGTGTGTGCAGCAGAGTCAATAGATGCCTCATCTTGAAGCTGCCATGTCAAAACAGTATTATTGTAGATGACAACAAAGGTGTAAGGTCTGCAGATGGATAAATGCTTTGTTTTTGTAATGTTTACATGTTGAAAAGATGCAGCTTTTATTTTGTATACTGCTGTAGTCTGATTATTGGAAGGTCTTTCTGAATAAAAGGGGAATTTAAATGATTAAAAAGTAGCTGTGTGCTGTGATATAGATCAGTGAGGATGCCGTACACCGAGGTGCAGCCAGAATCGCTTTGCATTTGAATCCTTGACAGCTGAATCGTAATCAAACTGAATCAAATAGGAGGCCAGTGAAGATTCACACCACTTGTAAAAAGGTAGGTCAACATGTAAAGTGAATAATGAATAGTAATAATATGCAAGGTGCATGCTTTTTTGGTTGTTTTTTCCATTTTAAAAGTCCCCAGCTCCTTCTCCTAAACAGGAGAACGCTACAACACTGTTATGCTGTGAAACTTCACCAGACTTTCCATCAGCATGGGGCGAGGAGACCTTACAGTGTAGTGGAAACTTGTACTCAGACATGATCATGTAGATCAATTGATTTTCCTCTAAAAGAGCATTGACAAGCACGAGCACACATGAACTTCTTCACTGTGTGGGAGGTATAAAACAAACATACAGAATTGTTCTATAATAAAGACAATCGTCCCTGAATCATATCATAGCCCGTGTATCTAGATACATATCGGATCTTATAAGGGAGAGATGCACACCCCTAGAATTTTTGTTTTTGAGCAAACTTTTCCTTTAACCATGAAGTCTCTTGACAACAGTATTTCTGAGACCCGGCCAGAACGGCTACACAACATTTTTATTTACAAAATCCACATAATGTACAAAAACGTAGAGAAGAGTAACATTCTACATCAGACTTTTTTTCAGAGTTTGATTGTCTGATACAAAAACAATGTCTGAATAAAGTCTTTTGTTTTGGGCTGCGTCGTACGAAAATGTAATTTTGCAGTTCAGATAGAAACAGATGACTGGAATAAAAACAATAATCCAGATGTTTTCAAATGTTGTTGAGTGGGCTGTGGGGTGGAAGAGATGTGACGCAAAGTTACTGTAAGAGAAGTTTGTGCACATGTTCTGAAAACATCTGTAAGTTATTGTAGTTTGAATTCTAATTTGCTCTGGGCAAACTTCAAGCCCAATCTAAACACACATTTTCAGTTTCAGTGTGACTCACACCTTCCCAGAATTGGTTCTCTCTGAATACGTGCCTGTATATCTGGTTAGAAATCACAGGAAGAATATGCATATCCATAACTGCAGAACTTGCTTTAGAATTATTACATTTTTATGTTATCTTCCGTATCAAGTAATCCAGTGAGAGCTGTCTGTACATGTATGTTTACACTGCAAACAAGAACAGCTAATGGCTAATTCGGCTAACTTTACAAAACGTAAATGTAATGTAAAAAAAACATTAACTCTACTGCGATTTACTTCCTGCTGACGCACTTTTCCACACATGGTCTTGATCAGAGCAGCTTTTCTTCTTTCATGGAGCTGAACTGTAAATGTTCCACTGTAATCCTGCTGCTCAACTATAAGCAATTTTCTTTCTTTGACTTTTGGGCCAAAGTTTAGAGGTTTTCTTTGTTTTTTGTTCTGGCAGCAATAGGTTCAGCAAACAATTGCAGTTGTCCTCGCCTCTACATGAAATGAATGGCTGTATGATGACTTGTTAAACTGAATTATTAAGCCAAAAGTTCAAGGCAGACTCGAACACATCATTAGTTTTCAGCTTCTCGACGATGACACTCTGTGACTCCACTCATCTCAACTCCAAAAACACTCTTCCTTAGCGAATTTCAAACAGTGACTCAGTGCTTGTTTCTGTGGCTCGAGGTCCAAACCAACCACCCACTTCCTGTGTCTGCTCAGCGACGGTTCACTGCTGTTTAATTAAAACACTACAGAGCTATTTATGGAGACCACACTGGGACAAAAACTGTTTACTCTGGAGCTGACCACAGGTATGAAGACTCAAAGTTTCCTCATGTCAGGAGACACAGAGACAGACTGCAGGAAAGTCCAATGAATCAATAATCATCTGGCACACATACACAGCTCAGTCATGTTTCAGTCTGGCTGATGATTCATTAACTGAAAGTGCTGCAACAAACACCAGAGCACGTTCACCAAAAATACCTGTGACTGATAATGTAGGTATGTTTTGGTCTGCACTCAAGTCAGAAAAAAACAGAGGCGGCCTTCAAATGAAACTCGTGAGCTCGTAGTTACGACATGGGAAGTTGTATACATGATTTTCTTGGCTAAGTAGTTTTAAGTCATGAACAAGTTAGAGAGTGGATAACTTAATACAGGCATAAAGGCATAAAAGAGCTGAGGCTGTTGAGATCATTAACATTTTCCTCAGACAATTTACCACTAAAATTACAATCTATTAACTCACTGTTGACCAAACATGTGGAAGTTAAACACAATCAACTTTGGAGAAGCGTAACCCGACGTCACATTGCGGTGGACGATTGCTTTGGCCAGCGATTAGATCAGATGACTACCAGCACGGTGAGTGATGCTCGTGGTCCTCGTGCAGCAGTTTAAAACACACTGCAATGACATCCTGGAGGTTTATTTCAAGTTTTTTCATCTGTCGATGTGGATAATCCCTGCATGCAAAGCCGGCTATAACAAAGGCACGACCCGCAGATCAGAGGCAGAGCGTGACGCCGGTGTATTAGCAGCACGGCTCGCAGCACAACTTGAGGATCTCTCTGGTTTGAATATGGTGACCAGACGTCCCTGTTTTTTGTGATTTGTCCCTGGAAATATCCCTGTTTTTAACTGTGCATTTAAAACACTGACACAATTAATTTACTTAAGTGCACATTACAGGTACTTCTGCTTTGCTTGAGTATTTTCATTTTATGTAACTTTCTACTGCTCTTCTACATCTCAAGGAAAATATTGTGCTTTTTACGACGATACCTTCATCTGACAGCTTTAGTTACCAGTTACTTTTCAGATTACAATTTTTCATACCCTTCCTGTTAAGGGAAACCAGGTGTGTTGATGTTGAATGTTTGTGATTAACTGCAAGGTGAAATGTTCCTTTCTGTGTTGAGAGTTTCTTAAGATAAATAAACTCTATAAACCCTCCTGGATTAGCTGGAAAATGGAAATGCATAGTTTTTTAAATTTCTATTTCATTTTTTTGTGTCTACATGTTACTGTATGTTTTAGTATGTGTACAAATTGAATTAAACTAACACATTGCCCCTGGTGCAGTTGTCTGAATTTGAAACTGATGATATAATATGATGCTTTGATCCAGATTAAACTGGCCTACAATGTATAAGTGTGTTTTCAAATGAGCCCAACTTTAAACATCTACAGTTAGTACACAATTATCAGTCAGACTGCAGTTTATTACATAAATCAGTTTTTCTGTTGTCAAAATACATGAAAACAGAATTTTCCCCCTTTTTTAATTCAATGATAACAACGCTGGATATTTTAATGATATATTGACCGCAAAACTGGAAATGTCCTCGGTTTCCATTTCAAAAATCTGTTCACTTTAAGTTTGAAACATCTGGAATAATCCAGATGTGAGTGATGGGTGATGTTTGGAATTATAAAAGATGACCACAGTATGAGACAAAGATAAGACAGATGTGATGTTAACAGCTCCGTACCTGTGAACAGGAAAGTGTTGGTGTGTCCACCGATGACCACGTCGACTCCGCGGACCTTCTTGGCGATCTCGCGATCCACCGTGAAGCCGGAGTGACCCAGAGCGATGATCTTATTCACTCCCAGCGTCTGCAGTTTGTTCACCTGCAGCTGCAGCGAGGTCACCTCGTCCTCGAACTCCAGGTGAGGTCCTGAACGCCGACACGGACAAACAGTTCAAAATATCTGTTAACGCTGCACAAACATTTATTTATGTCTTTAAAAACTTACACAAACAAAGCTGCACAAACATCAACATTTAAAGGTGTTACAGCGTAACACAATGTCTATTTTCACTATTATTCCAAACATTAGTGTGAAATTGTGAAGAATTATTTGGTCTCATCAGTGACAGACTCTGTTCTCAGATCCAGTTAGGAAAAATACACAGATTCACTAATCTCCATGGTAATTTTATTTACAGTTATTTAAGTAGCCAGGAGCAGCAAAGCATATACCATAGAAGATATACTGTTTTCTTAAAATGGGCAAACAATTAAATAGTAAACAGAAGCAGTAGGTGCTCCGTCATGAATCTCTTTATACATTTGTTTAAAATTAACTTTTATAATCTAAATCGGAGCTGCCCTGATGAACTTCCTCCTGGTATTTATACTTCTTTATCTATTCCAGCAGCCGCTCAGACGCCTCTCTGTCACCTTTGCCTTGACTCGTTGAATTTTTGTCTGAGTTTCAAAACGACACCAAACAACCACAGGTTGTTTATCATCCGGTTTCTAAAGTCAGTAAGAGTCACAAACAGTTGCCTGATGAATTTGGTGCTCATCATCTTTCCAAAAACACTTTAAAGTGTGTATAGTAGGAGCTGAGGAATGAACCGTGTTATTAGTGGACGTCCTGCTCTATCTCTTGACCCACAGTTTACTGGAGTAGTGTCCTGTGGAGTGGAACAAGAACAAATACTAAAAGACTGTAGTTACACTAATAGATGAGGTGAAGTTCACATGTATTTTGTTTCTGGTTAACCATTTTCTAAGTCTGATCTAAATCGTTTTCTTCCCTGAGTTGATGGGTTTTTTTTTCTTTTCATCTGTGAAAACACGTTGAATATTTTTCCCCCAGGGGAAATGTGTGTTCATGTGTGAAGCCAAGCAATTTTTGTTTGTTTTGTCTTTGTTTGTTTCCCCCTTCTGTGTGAAACAGAGCGAGGAGTACAAAATCATTTTCAGGGAAAAAACTTTTTTTCATTCGTGAAAGTTTCTAATTTGGGAGAAAAAATATTGAATGTGTGAAACCTAGTTTTTCTTTGTGTTTTTCCTAGAAGAAAGAAAATCATTCGGTTTTAAACATGAAAAACTTTTTTTTGTCCCCGAAATTTTTTTTGTTCCACTCAGCCATGACAGTTGGAGAGAAAACAGGGTCACCACACTGATGTGGTTCATCATCATGTTTACAGTGTGGAGGCCTCCAGATGAGCGTGGAGACGATGTGAGACAGTCTGAAATAAACAGAAGTCACGTCCACTCACCAGGTCTGGACAGAGCCGGAGTTTCCTGCGACGTGTATCCCACTAC
This sequence comes from Pagrus pagrus, assembly GCF_965226575.1. Taxonomy (NCBI): domain Eukaryota; kingdom Metazoa; phylum Chordata; class Actinopteri; order Spariformes; family Sparidae; genus Pagrus; species Pagrus pagrus. The sequence continues at coordinate 23,354,953 of NC_140200.1, read as the reverse complement.
GCCCACCTTCTCGCTGCCCACAGTCAGTATCTTATAAGGTAGATACGAGCTGCCGAACGTCGGTGCCATAGCTTCATCAGGTTTGATGTTGGCGCTCAGAACAGGACACTTGATCTCCTCCATGAACGGCTTCATGAGTCCATCCACTCCGTTGTCGAACTCGTGATTTCCCAAGGCCTGAAAATGAAAAAGGACAGAAGAGAGATTTAGAATAACAAACATCAGATTACACACAAATACAGACATGTGTTAACATGTCAGAGTCTTTGTTCAGTAAAATAACACACAGACTAACAAACTAGTTCCTCTAGATTTTGCTTTTAATAGGAAACACAAGTATTTGACTACTAATCTACTGTTTGTACTCGTGGTTCCCCCCCAGAAAAGCAAAAGTATGTCTACAGGTGACCCCTCGTGACAGGATTAATAAAGTGCGATACGTCTTTGACCCATGAACACTTCAACCAAAAGGATCATCCAAACTCAAGAGGTCAAAACTCTCGATGAAGGCCGGATAATAAAGCCTGAAGACCTCCATGCATCTTAGAAGGAGGTGACTTTATCTGAATAATACAGCATAGAGGGGTCAAACTCTACTTAATGTTCTACAGAAGAAAATCTTCAGTCCAAATCATCAGTCTGAGGCCTGTAACCAAAGAGCAGATTCATGCCATTTTTCCATGACTACAGAACTGGTGTATTTTGCTTTGATAATTAACCAGAGCAAGTTTTACAGTAAACACTGACATGCAAGTGAAAACAGATTGACCACTATTTATCTACAAAGCTCTAAACAAACTGCTAAACTCTCTGAACTTTATCTGCTCCATATGTTTAAACTAAAACAGGAAAAACCTGACAAACATAAAGAGAAACAGAGAGTTTTGAATTTAAAACCTCTCATTTCTCTGAAACTTCTTTCACTGGAAGATCCTGGTCCTGCATTCAGCTGGCCTGCTGCTGACCTTTGACCTCACAGAGCTAAGACACTCCCTGATCAACGCATGTCTTTCAGCCGATCAGGGCCGTCTAGAGAATCTGCTGCAGATCCAGACCTTCTGGAGGAATAAACACCCAGAGTCACGTCAGATTCTGCTCTGATCTGGAGCTGTTTACTGACGGGAGGAGAGCTCAGAGATTACTTTTTAACTTTTGGGGTTAAAAAGTGGATTTATCTTCACTCCTGTTTATCAACCTGACTGCAGCAGTGATCAGCGGAGGTGACCTCCATTGTCAGGTGTTTGTGTTCTGTAATGTTGACTGCTGCCTGGAGCTGGAGGGGAAATGTGTCCTTCTGTAATCCTTCTGCACAGTGATAAGGAAAGAACATAGTTCCTACATGAAACTGCTCACAACAAGCTCTGTGGATCATCTTGAGTGAGCCATGATTTTTTTTTTATGTAATTTTTTTAGTGCTTTGAGCTCCACAAGCCGAGTGCGATCTAGTTCCATTATATTGTAGAGAAAACAGACATATCTCCGGCCGATATCTACACAGCTGCCTCTCACACCAAAACAGTCTAGATGGATAAATTAGAGTGAAAATATTGGTGTTTACTTTTCAGAATTTTCTGGCAGTTTCATTGTTTTAGCATTTTGTATTGTTTCCTTGGTTTGTTTGACAGTCTGTACTTTGTAGCTCTGTGAATAGAGTTTATTTTGTCTTGTGGAAGCTTTGAATTTTTGAACTCATGAATGTGTCTTCAAACTGGTAAATGTGTTTTCTTAATTGTTTGTGTGCCTCAATTTTTTCCTCATTTGCCTTTCTTGAGCTAAGCTTTTTGTCCCCTCTTGGCCACCGTACACACCCAGAATGTAAAACATCTCCTTTTTGAGGTCAGACTCCTCAGTACAGGACTAATTCTCCATCGAGATTTAAAATGAGTCTGAAGTAATTCCTCTCACTCTGGTGTAGAGATTAAAAGGCTGAGTGAGCAGACAGCTGATCCATGAAGACGTCTCTCTCTCAGCTGAAGCCATTACGCTAATTAAAACCCTTCAGACCTGGATCAATAAATTCAGCCTTTCACTGAGGAGAGTCTCGTTCGTCTGCATTACACTCACACATTTCTATTCATTCTCTCAGTGATGGTTTCAGTGTTTAACTGAAGCTCCCATCTTTTAAAACCATGATGGTGATCAGTCTCCTGCAGAAGTACAATAACTGACCCGCTTCAGTAGTTTAGAACGGTTTAAATCTCTCGAGGTCACTGCACTGTCTGGGACTCAAAGACTCGCTGTGAATTGAGAAGTTATTTCTTCTTCGTAATAAAAAATGTGGAACAACAGAGGAACTTATCTTACGTCTACTACCAAATGCAAAATAACATTATTCTGTATATTTGTGAACCTTAATGGCAGCAAACTACAGTTATCCTTTGATTATCTTTGATCCACCACAGAAGAAGTCACAATTAGCACCAACAGACTCTTATTCATATATTCAAGAATTCTGTAATAAAAGACAGGGCTGCAACTGATGAGTAATTCCTTTGTTGATTAACTGTCAATTATTTTCGATTATTGGTCGATAAAATGTCAGAATTTGAAAAAAAATATTCAGTTTTCTGTCATAGAGGAGGAAAGAAACCAGAAAATATTCACATTTAAGAAGCTGGAATGGAGACATCTAAAATAGAAACATACTTAAGTTGACAGACTTGACTGAAAAGAGCTGCAATGATTAATTGATTAGCTGTCAACGATTCAATTATTGCGAACGGTTTTGAAATCAATTAATCGGTTTCAGTCAGGAGGGGTATCGTTATGAAAATGTCAATGCTGAATGATGCATTTTTCAATACTAATTCTCTGAAACAAAGGATTATATTACACAGTCAGTCGGTGCTGTCAGTTTAAGTAATTGTTTGAAAAAATAACAAACAAGTCGAGTGTACAACTCACTTGAAATTACTGAGAACATGTACGCGCAACTTAAAATATAGATCTGGTTTTAGATACATTTATCTTGTGCAACCACTTGACATAATAAAATTAGGTTAAATTCAACCTGGCATTTTATCAGTGTGCGCACCCCGTCTGAAGAGCCTGCAGCGAGGGTGTAAATAACATTTTTTCAAACCAGTTTGGGATCTCTGGGCTTCTGGAGACTTGGATTACGTTTTATTTTATGTTTTGCTTTGTGTGTTTTCACATTTTAAAACAAGTCCCCAGCTACTTCATTTATTTAGGAGAATGCTGCTCTGTTTTGCTGTGAAGCTCCAGAAATGTTCTGTGGACTACGAAACTTCACATGACTTTCCATCAGCATGCGGGGAGGAGATGATGACTGGATTTGACTTTTGTATGAACTCATCCTTCAGTAAGGGGTCAGAGTAGAACCTGTGTTTCTCACCTACAGAATAAAAACCAGCTAACGTCCCAAAAATTCAGATGAAAACTGCATAAAGCTGCAGTCGATTCACAGTGGGACTAACAGTACCAGCACTTTATGTTTTTTTCTTGTCAACACCAAAAATATTAAATGTTTGATTTGGTATAACTCATAAAAAAATACCTGATAGCTCTCGCACATTGGAGACAACAACCATGTCGACATTATTTGAAGTTTGTTTCAATTTTGAACAATGTTACATAATTTCTACTAAAACATCATCTTTACAAGCCTAAACTGTGACATGAAATTCCTTCAGTTGCATAATTACGTTCCATCAGCACGAGCGGGGAGGAGATAATGACTGAATTTCACTTTTTGGGTGAACTGTTCCTTAAAGAAAAAGGTGAGCATACTTCCTCCATAACTGGAAATAAACACAGTGGGGGGGAATCCCACTTCAACAGTAAATAATAATAAAAAAGAATCAATAAGAGATGTTTTTTAGTTGTAATAAGCACAAATCTAAATGAAATGTGTAAAAACAAGTCTCTATATCTTTCTGAAATGATACTTATAGAGATAGTTTGTTTTGAAATTAGACATGTTTACTTTGGATTTGGAGTTTTTGCAAAACTCAACATAAAGATGTGCTTGCTGGGACCAGAAGGACTCAATAATTCATCAATAAAGTCTGTCATCATATATCTATGAATGCACAACATCACTTTAAACTCACAGTCACTCTTTTCTCTTGATTGATTCAGAACTGCCCTCCAGTTTCACAGAGAGAATACATGTGATCAGAGCTCAGTTATTAACAGTCTGTGTCTCACCATGGCATCATACTGCAGCTTGTTCATGAAGTGAGCAGCCTCGGCTCCCTTGTAGTAATTGAACCACACGCTGCCCTGGAACTGGTCCCCGGCGTCCAGCAGCAGCACGTTGCTGTCCAGGGAGCGGATCTTCTTGATCATCGTGGCTCTGCGGGCCACTCCGGCGAAACACCCGCCGCTCTTCCTGCTGCTGCTGCATTTCCCGGAGTGCTTGCTGGTCTCCTCCACCCGGGCGTGCACGTCGTTGGTGTGGAGGAGAACCAGGTCCCAGGCCGCCGAGGTGGACACGGAGAAGCCCAGCAGGAGGAGGAGGAGGTGGAGGCAGAGCCGCGGCAGAGCGCTCCTCTCCGGGCGCAGCGCTCCCATCTCTCCGCGGCGCGTAAAAACACTGGAGGAGGAAACCGGGGACGGGACGGGCTGTCCTCTTACATGACCCGCAGGAGACACGTCTCACACCTGCTTCTCCGCTCCTCAGCTTCACTGTGGAGTGTGAATGAAGAGAGACAACCTACAGGCTGAGCACAGACAGACAGAGGGAGGGAGGGAGAGCCTTCGGGAAAAGGAGGAGGAGGATTGTTGTGATACGCCCTCTTCGTCTCTCGTGTCTCCTCCAGCCTTTGATCGTTTTGCACGAATGCATTGACCTCACAAGGCAAGTTAAAGATCTTTCAATAAAGGCAATTCAAAGTGTTTGACAAAAGACACAACAAGAGATTCAGACAGAGTTTAACAGAAACATAAGGCCATAGAAAAAGAGGATTAGACTGAACACACATCCTCACAGAGCACTGATCTGTGCATCCGGAGATTTCATGTCTTTATAACTGTTTAATAAAGCAGATTATCTTCAGTGTGGTCTGCAGGGTGGAGGCTACACCTACATCAACACCACCTGGAGACCCAGCAGTTTTTGTTTACGATTTAGTTGCATCTAGAGGTGAGGTCGCAGGTTGCAACCAACTAAACACCCCCCATCGCCCCCTCGACTGCCATGGATGCTAAGCATGTAAAGCATAGAAGTCCATATCTAGAGCCAAGGTTTGGTTTGTCCCTTCTGGACTACTGTACAAACATGAAGGACTCTGTCAAAGAGGACCGGCTCCCATGGCCCCAGGAAGAGCACCAGGCTTTAAAGCCACCTTTCGTAATGGCCAAACTGTGTAATTACATCGTCATGTGATGCACTGGGGCCCAAAATGACTTTACATTGTTAGGGAAGCATCTGTAAAATGGTGGATCATTTTTTTGACCCTCACAACCCCCGAGAAATGACTTGTTTCACTGTCATAATTTGAGCCATCCAGTCTGATACATTTGGACGCCACTGAGCTGCTTTCATAGGAATGAGTTTGACTTTGATAATACTCAATAAATTTGGTGAGGTGATTTTCCTTCACCCCGCCGAAAGAACGAGAAAGAAGAAGGGGGAACGAGAGGGAGCGAGAGGAGAGAAAGTGAAAGTGACATAAAGAGAGTGTATTCTCTTCATGTCTGTGATATATTCTACACATACTGACATCAAAACTGTAGTGAAATGCTGGTATGATGTCCATATGACTGTCTACAGATCGTTTTCAGGTCTATTTTTTGCAGAGAACTGCGCCTATGTCGCACACACATCCAGTGTGTCTGGCCTGTGAGGAGCAGTGTAGCACCAGTATAAAGTGCCGAAGTCCCGGCCCTCCTGGTGGACCCCATGGGCCCTTTCAGAAAGAAACTGTACAGTCGTCAACAAGGAGAGACAAATACATTTTTAATCCCGTTTGAAATGTGTCATGAATCACACATTTGGTGTTTCAGTTTGTCGTAAATGAAGTAAAATATTATGTTGTTTTGTGTTAAACCGCTCAGTGAACTACATCGTCTCACTCAACACGTCACAAACACCAAAATGCCGACTGCTCGTATTGACAACTGCAGTCATGTGAAAGGAGAGCTGGTCAGTTCTGTGAGCTGCTAACATACAGGAGCAGCTCTACAATGTTTAAGTTACAGGTTTTAGTGACCGTTCAACAAGATGACGTCAATAACACGACTGCTGCTGTGTCGTCTTTATAATTACATATTTTCAGTCTTGTATTTCATTAGTTTGATGACAAACTGAGACTTTATAGACTTGAAAATGATTAAAAACGTATTTCTCTCTCTCCATTCACTACCAGATATATCTTATCCAAATTAAAGTCCCATTAGGCAAACCAGATGGTGGCGTGACTCCGGCTCTCTTGTAGCCGGTTGTCTACAAGATCATGTGGTTCAAAAGCATGTACGTATATCTCTGACCTAAAAGAGGAATTTGACTGATAGAATTATTTTCTTTTTTTTAATAGAAACTATTAAAACTGTGTATGTACTGTGATAACAGACACACAACCCTCCTGCTGTATCTACATAAAGTAACTAATTACAACGCTTTGTAAGCTTACACTGTGATTCAAATGCTGTATTAATCGCAGCAGTTTGACCCTTGCTGACATTTAGCAGTCACGATCCTCTGCTGGATGACGTCACTGATGGGTTTCAACTTGAAAATCTAAGGTAACCTGAGGGTGCCTGTGGAACGAAGGAAGTGCCTCACCTCATTAAACCTTTACAGTCCTGCCAGAGCAAATACCATGAGATTTCCTTTACTGACGTGTAGTTGTGATCATCAGTCAGCTCTGTTATCTGACACGTCACTTTATAATCAAACAAGTTTATTTAAAGCACACGTGTATCACAATGCACTTCACACACCTGATTATGAAACAGAGCCACTTAAGTAGCTGAAGGACAATTCAGCCCTGAAGCGTTTTAATCCACAGATGCCAAAGAGTTTTTAAGCTTTGAGAAAGACATAAAGACATATTTCCTTATCAGTGTTTTCTCAACACCTGAACAGACAGCAGGATGCAACACGTACAGGACAGTTCTATGGAAGTGAACACTAAGCAACAAATCCCCCCTCAGCTTTTAAAGTATTTTTAACGTTTGTCTCGTCTTCACATCCTGTAAATATCTGTTTGAATGTGCGTATTCATGGGTGTTCATGTCAGAAAGACTCCACTGATCACTGTCGCAAAAACACAAATTTATAATTCTATTTACTGATTTGTGAAATTGGATCATATTTCACAAAGAGAGTGTTCTCTGGTTTTCCCTCGAATGTCCTCTGGCTGCTCTGCCTGAACCCTCACTGATTTTTCCTGATGAACACAGCTGCCGTCGGACCAAACAAACTCTGAGACAACTGTGTCCAGTTTGACGACAGGGAATCCAGTACCGAGTTTACAGAGTTTAGCTGCTGTTAGACAGTTACCGCTTGCTCGTTCGGTCATGCAGCTAACGTTAGCGGTCCTGTTAGCTGACGTTAGGCCCTGACGAAGATGTTCTACTGCTCCTGACTGCGTTCTCTTGTTGTGTTTGATTTGTAAAACAAACGGCCAGCAGTGGTACTGACACAGCAGACTGCCAGTTCTAGTTACCCCGGTAAACACCCCTTCCTCTTTGGCTAGCAGCTGTGTCTCTCACCTGGTTTCTTGCAAAAGTTTAACGGAACTTACAAAAAAGTACACCTAAGTATATCTTGTTTTTTAAGCATGTCTCTTCCACGGCTCTATACTTATAAGACTTACATTGATTTGTTCCCAGTAACTTACATTTAAATCCTTCAGTCGTTGTGGTGTCCTGCTTACAAGCAGTCTGCCTGCAGGTCTTTAGTTTTCAGCAGAGTTGACTTCCGAGCAAGTAAAACGTTTTCTTGCTCCACATCACATTCCTTTAGAAACAAAGACTTCTACGTCATCATCCATCTATCTGCCCATTATCTGTACCAGCTTGTCATCATACGCAGAACCAGCTACCACACATCTGCTTTTGCTGTAACTTTAATTGATTGCAAAACAACATCCTGTCCATCTTTCAACACAGAAGAATAATGAATAATGCAATAATGAAGAAAGAGATCACGAACTGCTGACGCACCCTCCTGATTATATATATGAAACAGAGGAAAGAACCTTGATTGACCAATTCATTTCCTGTTGATCAGAAGTACAGGTACAGTTATAGGACCAAGTTGTCTTCTGGTGTGCCTGCTTGTTTTTTAAAATGCATAAGTGTACACAGCCCAACAGAAGACAATTCATCAGGACAATTCTGATAACGATTCCTCTTTATTTAAATAGCTTACACCCCACAGTTGAGGTACATACAAAACAAACATATTGTACTAACATTTGGTTATCTCGTCTGTCACACAGGGCTACATTGATAGTTTTAGAAGAGGTTTTAAAAAAACAACTATCATACAACAATGTAACTTCATTTTCAGTGGAAAATTAAATTCAGTATAAACCTTACGGGGAAGAAAAACAACAAAGAGTTGTTCAGTCACGTTCACCTGTGTGTTTCTTTTATTTGTACGGTGTATAACATTAGTGTCCACTGGGAGGCAGTGTGGCGCTTAGCAAACCACAATACAAAGAAAGTGTCGTAGAAATTGGGAAATGTACAAACATTTTTCACTATACATCTGTGAAATGAACATGAATGAATTTGGATCTATCAATATACATGGACTGAACAAACACAAAGTGGTTAACAATGTTAAGTGTCTTAAAGAGGAATGTATTACTTGAACCAGTACTCGGCTGACACGTACACCCAAACTCTCACAGTGAAAATGGAGAATACTTCCAGGATGTTGGATCAACCAATCAATGTTTGACAGGCAAATAATGCACTACGCATTGGATTTTGTGAATCTCAGATTGATTTGTTGAAGCATAAATCGATCTTGAGGCTAAACACATGGTGTTGCTTAGGGCTAAATATTAACTTCCTGATCACTTGCTGTAAAAATAGTGTAACGTTACCCACAGGTTTCTGAAGAGCGAGAACACAGGATTTTGGCTGGTGACTTGCAGATGGGTTGGGAAGCGAGAGTGATGATAAATCCAATTTTTAATCCCAAAAGTTTAAAAAACAAACTCCGTGCGCTCCTTCACAGCAGGTGTTTATCCCTCCAGAAGCTCCTGGCTCTACCCACGGCTGTCTCCTCCAGAGCAGCTATCTGCTGGTTAACGCTAACAGAGTTGCGTGTTAATCCAAAACACTAGCGTCTGTCCCTCCCTTACCATCTGTTAGTCCGATTAACCGTACAGAAAGACGTGGAACAGTTATACTGTTTACTGTGTTAGTTGTGTTAGCATGGTAACATATGCTAATTAGCACCAAACACAGTCCAGACAAATTCAAATTTTAACCTGATGCGGCACCTTTATAAAATGAAGATAATACTTTTAGAAATTTAAGACAACTGTCAAAAACAAAATAAATGAGAAGTTGCCTCAGTCTTTGTAGAAGGAACAAAAAAGGGAAATTGCAGGTTCAAAATTGCTGCAAGGACAAAAATCTTCGCAACTTTCAACATAATAAAAGGAACTAACAGCTCATTAACGACTGACACACCATCACATCATCCTGATAAAACTTTATAACAGTTGTGCTGATCTTTCTTTTTTGTTTTTCGTTCTTTTTTTTAATATCAAGTCTTCACAACAAAAAAATTCTCTCTCAGTGACAGAATTGTAAAATTAACCCACGAGGCGGAAGTGACATCTCCATTTTCCGATCACAAAGAAAGAAATCTTTCTATGTGAGGAAACAGTTGTTCTTTAGTCACTGACAGAGAGAGCAGAATATCTGGCTTCAGATGGATTTAAATTTCACTGTTTCTGATTTATTTGACAGGTAAAACCATAAAGACACAGTTATTTAAAAGAAGACATGTATTTATCTTCTCTTACTTGTTGTTTACACTGTGACTATAGCAGCAACGATTTTATTTCAATTAATTTTCAGATTTTCTCTCTCATGTCGTTCACAGCTGTAACTGGACAAATATACTTTTACACCGTCAGAGACGGCGATGACATCACTTTGCCTTGTGAAAATGGGATACAGGATGACAATACATGTGACGGTACTACATGGCGCTTCAGTTACTACACCAAGACAGGAGTAGGAGAGTCGGTCAGACTTAAGCAGACTGGTGACATCAGACTGAACGACAGACTGAGTGCTACGAAGGACTGCTCTCTGCTGATAAAGAAGGCAACAGTTGAGGATGTTGGTGTCTACACTTGCAGACGGTCCAGATCAGGAAAAGCAACAGACACTTTGATCAGCCTGTTTGTTATTACCAGTGAGTATTTACATCCTAATGTTTGCAGCTCTAACTGAAACATTACATGAATTATTACTACAGTGGTGAAGTTAATTTACTGAACTCTTTTTCCTTTTTGTTTTTGTTTTATCTTGCGACAACGCTGTGGTTTTGGACTAATTAGGTTAAGGCACAAAAAAACACACGGTTAAGGTCAGGAAAAGATCACGTTTTGGTCGCCGCAAACACAGCCGGAAAATTGTCCGAAGGTCTCCTTAAAAATATCCAGTGGTGTGGCGCCTACAAATGTGGTCACGCAGTGGTCCCTTGTCAAACAATCCACTGGCTTCTAGCTTACAACTGCTGAAATGCCGAAGTCGTGCATAGAAAATATCCAGTGGTTTCGCGCTTACAAATGTTGACCGCCATGGCCCTTTGTCAAAAATATCTAGTGGTTTAATGCATGGATATGGTGACATGCAGTGGTGCTGAAGTCACTTGTTTCATGCTTACAAATGTTACAATGCCATGGTCCTTTTCAAAACTAGCCAGTAGTTTCACGCTTACTTATACGGCCTGAAACACCATGGTCTCTTGTCAAAAATATGCCGTGGTGTAGCTCTTACAAAAGTTTACAAAAGCATTTTATCCTGATGACTGGGCTGATTTACTCTTGGTTTCACAAAATCTCTTCACCAGCGACTGAACAGAAGGACGCTGAAAGGTGACCCTAAGCTGCTTCTTGTGGAGATATGGACTCTGTCAACACACACTGAGGTGGCTGTTTGAGAGAAACAGTCTGGATGAAGATGAAGACCTGAAGACATCACAGTCTGAGTGCTCAGTCACCGTCACGTTTCCCGCCTCACCTCTCAAGCAGAAGCCAAAGTCTCGTGAGTCGTTCAAATGCGAAGTGAGGCACGCTTTAAGGAAAGAAGAGCAGCAGTTTGCCTTCAGCCGTCAGTCCTCAGGTGAGAGAACAGTTTAAAAAAAAAAAATCACTTCATCTTGATTTAGCAAACTTGATTATTTGATGTATTTTGAGGTGTAAGATGACATCATTCTTCCACATTTACAAACATGATGTATTTTCTCTTTTTTTTTAATATCTCAGGTGAAAATGCAACGAGATCAATATTAAGCTCAGCACCAACAACAACGACAACATCAACACAAGGTGAGAAAGAAGGTAGTGTACTCCGCTACTCCTCTGCAACTGTTACAGATAAATACAGTTCATGCTATTTTATTAATATCTATTTATTTTGGGTCACAATTTTATTCTATTTTGCAGAAGAAATACATGTTGACAAGTATTAAGAATTCTGGCCTGACTAAGATGACCTTCACACTTGATAAGAACACACACACATAACCGCATGGACACTCCAAATCAACACGCAGGGCCAAGTCAACCAGGATAAACACACACACACATGCACGAGCACACACGCACTCCCTCACACAAGACTCAGGAGTTATTGGGAAGTACATGAAATACTAGGAAAGATGAGACAAGGGTCACCGTGACATTTTGATATTGGTTTTTAGGTCATCACTGCGCAAGTGTGATTGTGCGTGCAGATTTCGAAGTACATACATGTCTGGTCAGTCCAAGAATAAACAGAACCCACTTTCTACAAACCTTGCCTCCGTGTCGTCTTTCTGAGAGTTTCGGCCAAATTCTACCTAAGAACTACATGTATTACTGCCAACAAACACAAACATTGGTACTTATTTTTACACTTTTAATCAACTTTCAAAAATATAAATAAAGACCTCTGCGAAAACAACAGAGGATCACTGAAGTCAGCAGGCGTCATCCTCAGAGGATCATGACTTTAAAAATAGTTAAGATAATTCAAGCTGGAGCAATGATTCACCATCCCTAGAGCTAACGTGGCTAAACACACGAGTTCTGCTTCTGATTTGATAATAACTTTGTCCTCTGATATTTCTCTGACCCACAGCTCCTACAGATTGTTATGTGGTGAACTACATCATGTTGGTTCTGCGAGTGGTTGAACTCATCCTGATCACTGTGATCACTGTTCTTCTCATCAGAGCTCCAGGTGAGAAGATTTCAGACCAACGTCATAAACACAAACGGTCAGTTTAGAGCTGAAACGTGACTCTGTGGTTTATCTCTCCAGGAATCCAGAGACCTCCTGATGACAACACCGTGAGTCTAAAAGAAACGCTCAACTAAAAATGTATGTAGAAAGATCAGGGACCTTTATTTCACCTTTTGATTGATGATTTCATTTCAGTTTACTTTCAGTTAGTTTCCAGAGGGTTTGCTCGTTTCAGTTTGGTTTTAATTGTTTAAATGTGTTTTAGTTCAGTTTTTTTAGTTTCAGTATTAGTTTCAGTAGTTTCATCAGAATATGAGGGGTATTTGTCAGAAAGGTAACACAACACTGTGTGAAGACATCCCACTGGACCAGTTGTTATGGTCACAAATTTGAATTTTAGTTAGTTTTGCAAGTACACAAGGTCACTTCAGTGACCCTTTGTTTTTATTGCAGTTATTTAAATGTTTTTCCACACCCTTTATAGTTTTTAGTTCAGTTTGAGCTAACTTGGTATAATGCAGGACTGTGACGCCTCACTGTTTGTTTGTTCAGGCTTTGAAGTGAGTAAGAAGCCGGACAGTGAGGCGTTCAGGTCCAGCAGACATTCAGGTGAAAATCAGATCAGACAATAACTGATGATGCATTCTAGTTCTGCTGATCAACTGTAAACTGTGACAATGCAGCAGTTTGGGGCAATTATGACAAAATTCATTAACTGCATTTACAGTATTTGTTCCATCTGCACTTGTGTGTTGTTCACAGTTCATCATGGCGACACAGTGAACAATGAAAACGTTGGAGAACCTTCTGCTTCTGTCAGACTAAACATCAACTCACCAGAGAAATGAGTCCACTGCTGTTAAACATTATTTTACATACTTATATTTCTCGTTTTAAGAAGCGTGGTGTACATTTAAGAATGTTTTCTGTTTTCCTGAATCACTTTTGAAAATCTTTCCTTTCTGCCGTCACTTCAGAACACAACCTCCAACAACTGTTTGTAAGATAGCATCCGTTTGAATTCAGGCATGCAGATTTCTGTAAGCAGCGTAGCATGACCTCTCTTTTATCACTCTGTGAGGAGAAGAACTCATTTCAGTTTCCGATGGAGTCCAATAAGTTTTTCTGTAATTTTGCAGATAGGTTTGAAGGAGCTTTGATTCTTACTGGAATCAGTAACAGTGCTGTTTGATTATTAACTGATAATATGACCTGCTGAGAACAAAAGTTAATCTTTATCTTATTAATGTGCTGTAATAAATTCATCTTTCATGTCTTGTGCAATCAAAGGTTGTATCCATATTGACTGAGGAAAAAGTTTTTTGTTACTCTTTTTGAGTTACCTTTTATTTCTTAATGCCCTTTATTTAAACAGTCCTTCAACTTCAGGATTATTTTTTGGGACAAGTCTGTTCACTTTGGTCCAGACTGGAAAATCTATCAAATGGATTGCCGTTACCTTTTGAAAGAATCCTATTCTCTCTGACGATCCCCTGATTTTTCCTCTTGCGCCACCATGAGGTCGACATTTGTGATTCAAAGTGAAATATCACTTTGAATCACAAATCATTATGGTCGACATCCAAGACTTGTTCACCTCCAGAGTACGAAAATGAGCCAGAAAAAAATCCTTGCAGACTCATCACACCCTCACAATAACATTTTTTAACGTCGACCCTTTGACAGACGCAGACGGGAAATGTTTGCTACAACCACCGGGTGCAAGAGCAACTTCTTTCCAACCTCATCGCCAGGATAAATGGTGGCCAAATACATTTTTACAAACCACTGATATGTTGCAACTTTAAAGTTAAATGTATAGTTTTACGATTCGACAACACTGTGTTTATGCTCTAGTTAGGTTTTGGCACAAAAACCTCTTGGTCAGATTTCGGAAAACATCACGTTTTGGCTTAAAATACCTGGTTTTATCTGCACAAACACAGCTGGAAAATGTCTGGACATCTCGTTGAAAATATCCAGTGGTTTCACGCTTACAGATCTTAAAACACTGTCCTGAACAGTGGTCTCTGGCTTGATAGCTGTCCCGCCTGACTTAACGCCACCACCAGTGAAAATAAATGTGGAAATTTAGTCATATATCAACCCCTCTTCACACACACTGCTGTTCATGAAGACCTCTAAAATCACTAGTCATGATTTTGTGTGAGCGACACTGGTCATGAGTTTGAATCATGGAGGCCAGCAGTCTGCAGCTGACACTTCAGTGAGCCACACTGCAGCAGAGTGCTCATTAAACACTCCCACACTCGGCTCTGAGGTTAAAAACAAACAGCCAAACCCAACTGAGCGTCATCATGGAAACAGACTGCAGACCGTCCTGTGGTCTCAGCCTTCAGAGCAGAACCACTGTGATTACGCCTTGTACAGTAACTTCGGGTCAAGTTTGTTTGCGGAGCCAAAAAACGTCTCCCCTCTGGCTGGAGAGTAAGCAAACAAAAGTTTAACAAGACGAATTATTATTTTTCCCATCACCAAACCTTTAAATACTCATGATGACTCAGCTGAGTCCCACACAACCTGTGGGAATGAACGGCTAAACATTTTCTAGTTGTTTTGATGAGAGGAAATATTTTTGGGCACTAAAATCACTCTGCCCGTTTTTACAGTGACAACGTTGCTCATGCAGTAACAGCAGCCGTCTACCCAGAACCCTCAGGTTGTTCCCGATAAGGTTGGATTCCTTGTGAGCATGTTAGTAATAGGGTTGCAACGGTGCTGGGCACTTGTAGACGACAGAGCAGTTTGAAATATGTCAGAGTGGTTTTATTCAGTCTGTGGGAGTATTGAACAGTCAGGAGCTGTTAGATGAAGAACTGCAGGTGACAGGCTGCACACCTCCAACCTCTCAGTCAGAAAACAGACTCCTGTTCACTCGTTAACATCGTCAGGTTCCCTCTTTGCATTAGGATTGGATTTAATTATTGCCAAATGTGCGCTTTGCTTTTTGCTTTGACAACAAATCCAAGCAGTTAGTATTGGTATTGTACGTGTTCTGACTACGTATTGATTTTTAAAAAAGCAAAACAACAGTGGAGAGCAATATAATCGATGTATGCCTGTCCTCCATGTAACACTGGAAACACAATACTACTGCTGTATACTGTATTTACAGTGTATGATTTAGAGAATATTACAGATTGATAGACATTTGGTGTAATGAGATGACTCAAAGGCTCTTTTTGCAGATTCTGAAAAAAACGCAGCACCCTTCTCATCAATAAGGCTTACTGACATTTAGATTTATGGTCTCGAAGCAAAATGAGACAAGACAGAGAAGTGAGCTGAAGGCAGCAACCTACAGTACATAGCCTGTCACACATCCATTAATTCTGTCGGCGAATGAATTGGATGTTCGTACGTTAAACTTCTGCTGTGTGACCATATTATGTACCTCAGTTTTTGCTGGCCAGCTGTTTTTTGTCCAACTGAAATGTTGCAAGTTGCAGTATTTTTTTAATTTATAAAATACATTCAATCATATAAACTGATCAGCTCTGTTTTTAAAGAAATGATTGAATTAACAATTTTTAGTTGTTTTTCTAGGCCTGGTTTCTCTCATGAGATCTGGCAACACTGCTGAAGAAACCTGCACTGTCCCTGTTGGCTGGTTTTATTTTACCTGAAGAGCACGTGCAGGGTTTGTTTTGAAATACTGAGATATTACAAACTCAGTTTTCACTGAATTTGGGACTGAGGTGTCCACATAGTTTTGGCCATTTACTACATACATTTGACATTCGTCGGTCACGGCTCCTCGTACCTTCTTGGCCACATTTAAAACATCTCTGTGCATCGAGTACGTCTGCTCCTGTGCATGTTTGGAGAAGCGTGTCATTTCTAATGCAGCCTACATCTTTCAAGCGTGTCTCATGTGTCACATACAGTATATACAGTGCATGCATGTCTAGTGTGGGAGAGAAGACGTGTCCTACTTTCCAGCTGAGTACAGATGTTGTAACACAGTCCTGACACCAGCGGCTGCTTTGATCTCGACCCTCCTGGGTGAAGAGATGGCGCTCTGCTGCTGCTCAACATGTCTGATGCAACCAACATGGAGGATTAGTTTCCCCCTAATTAAGAAAGCAGATGAAAAGGAAGAAAAGCCAGCTGCTATTTGCATAAGTGTCTCCGTAGCAACACTCACTTCAGAGACCAGGAAGTACCATGAAACCAGGAGAATGTGGTGGGGGAGAATCAATGAGAACATACTGTATGAGGTAAATGAAGCAGATAGAGAAGGTGACAGTGATGGTATGTAACTAACTACATTTACTCAATTACTGTAACCAAGTACACCTTTGAGTTACTTGTGCCTCACTTGAGTATTTCCATTTTCTGCTACTGTTATTGGAAATAAAAATAAAAAACACTGATCACATAATCACAAACATCCTCCTCCTCCTCCTCCGTCCTCCTCCTTCCCCTCCACCTCTTTGTCCTCCTCCTCCTCCTCAGGCAGATTTATCAGCTTTAGGGGAGATTTAGCTGCATTTGGCTGCTGGCTTGTGGTGGTTTCCCTCCCTGCACCTTCTAATTAAAGTATGAATCATGTGAGGCAGCCCTGCAGAGCGTCTTGTCTCACTAGAGGGCAGCAAATTGCAAGACATGAACTGTCGACATGAGGAGAGTCACTGAAAACATAAAACATACAGTAGTAAGACAGCAGCTGAAATGTCAGAGTGACATTTAAGGATGTATTGACTGAGTATGTGAGGGAGAACAATGAACACAAATTTCAATTTGTCGAATTTTTTAGTTTATCGATGGAATAATTTGGTTTGATGCTCTTTGAATTTTGTGTTGGATTGTAGCTGAAGCCTGACTGTCGTTTTTTATCCATGATTGCGACGAGGCTTTATGGAAGTTAATTATAAGTTCACCCGAAAATGTAAATACAGTCATCATCTCCTCCCCCCATGCTGATGGACAGTCAGGTGAAGTCTCGTAGTCCACAAAACAGCGTTGCAGCTTTCTCCTAAACACCTGAAGTAGCTTGGGCCTTTAGGCACAACCAAAACAACATCAAATGGCTCCATACAGCTCGCCTGCTGTAATCCAAGTCTCCAGAAGCCCAGAGAACCCACATTTATTTTAAAACTAGTTATTTACACCCTTGTTGCACTGTTAAGCTCGTTACAGTGATGATTTCAGCTTTTAAAAGGGTGTAAATAACGTCTTTTCAAATCAGTTTGGGATCTCGAGGTTTCTGAAGAGCTGGATTACACCGGGCGAGCTGTATGGAGCCATTTGATATTTTATTTTTACCTTGTCTGAAACCAAGTGGATATACTTTTTTTTTTGTCATTTTTCTCAGAAATCTTACATATTGTATCTTTAATTGAGATTTTTTTTCATGTGTGAAACAGAGTGATTTTTTTGTAGTCAGGAGGGAAAAATAAATTAATGTGTGAAACTGAGTGAAAAAAAAGTTTTGGCAGGAGATAGTGTTTGTTTCTGTAATACTCATTTTGACCACAAGAGGGTAAAGCACACCACTACCCCGTGTATTAAGTTACGGACGCTACTTTTGAGTTACCTCATCATACCTTTTCCTCCTGTTCCTTCTGAACCTCGTTGTTATGGATCAAACACACCTCTACTTTTCTCCTCACTCACCCCTCAGGGCTGGTGTAGATATTATCACAAACCGTATTACATTCCAAACAAAAATGCAAAATAGAGATATTTTGACTGGTTTGACTTTTCGACCCTACTGCAGTCTTTGCAAATGTATTCATCCAGCTCAGATGTTCAGCCACACCTCTCACTGCACCTGCCTCAGCAGCCGGCCGACAGAGCGCTTCATCAGCCTCGGGGAAGATTTATCAGCATTTGGTTGGTAGCTTCTGTTTATTTCCCTTCTAATTCTACTAAATATGAATCCCTGTCACAGCAGAGGGCAGTAGAGGCTCAGAAGAGTGACTGCTCAACATCTCTGACACTAAACAACAACACCTCACTAAGCCACATTTTCTCTCTACGTTAAATTTCTAGATGACAAATGAAACAGCAGAGCTGTAGTGTTAACATGAGGAGTGTCTGGTTATTTTGTCAGCCGCTGCGAGGGAATAAAAGAAATGGATGAGAGTGTGAAGAACAGCAGAGTGACGCAGCCTTTTCTTACTCCAGCTGATGGATAACAGCGGCTCTCCAGAGAGCAGCCACGTGTATCTGGAGGATGAGAGTGGAGCCGGCAGTACAGTGAACAATAAAACTCCTCCTTCATGGTTTCATCCCGTCCTCCGCCCTGCTTTAATACTCCACACAGTGACAGAGCTCCCTGATGGATTCATCCTTCATCTGCTCTCTGTGTTTAAACTGAAATCTGGCAGTGAAGGCGGCGGAGCCTCTCTGAACTCGTTTCACCTTTTTGTTTGTTTGGAGGAAAACCGACAAACAGACAGGTGACAAATTGAAGGGATGAATCTGAATAAATGGGCTCAGCAGCAGCAAGTACAGATGTGTCCACACGGAACAGGTGTTCGCTGAGGAATCGGGTGCTGTGGCCTTCACAGTCACTACATCTGAACCCAACTCAACACCGGAGGGAGACTCTGGAGCGAAGCCCTCGGTCAGACATTGCCGGCTTCTGTCTCGTGTCCGAATAAGCCTCCTCGTGAGAGTCTTACAGGTTGGATGTGAAACATTCCCACATAACTTTCAACACGACACAAGTCTACGACTGAATGTCTGCAGATTAGAGCCGCAACGATTAATCGATTCGATGTCTGCCATTAAAGTCACTGCCAACACTTTTGCTAACTGTTTCACTGGTTTGAGTAGTGTTTTTACACAGTTCACTCAAAAATGAAAATTCAGTCATTGTCTACTCATGCCGATAACAGTCAGGTATAGTTTCTTAACTCACAAAACATTTCTGGAGCTTCAAAGTAAAAACAGATGGGTACTTGTTTTAAAATGTAAAAAACAACCAAAAATAAAAAAATAAAAATAGCTCCAAACAGCTCGTCCATCATAATCCAAGTTCCAGAAGCTCCGAGATCCCAAACTGATTTTTTAAAAAGATGTTACTTACATCTATTTCCCCCGAAAACTTCACTTTAGCTGCTAAGCTAAACCGTCAGTAACAGCTTCAGACGGGGTGCGTGCTATCGCTAACATCACTGGCTGGCTACGCAGCACAAGACAAATGTGCTAAATACATGATGTGCTGAAATCCAAAGAGATGCCGTAAACTCACTGTCAACAGGGCAAACATTCTCCCTGACAATGCTTCATTGTGGATAACAAACCTATGTTGGATTCAACATGAGGAGAGCTGGTTAGCTGTTAGCTTAGTGGTCATTGGTCAGCAGAGTCCTGTGGTGTGTTTGGCTAACGACGCTAACAGCTAAAAACACAAACAGGACAGAGTTTCTGTTCAGAGGAACATTACATGTTAAACAGAGAACTGCAGTTTAATGTGACAACACACGTTTACAGTAAGTAACTGTACTGAGGTGCTTCGGCTGAGGGCAGTTTAGAGTTACAGTTCTTTGAATGATATTATTTTTAACTTAAAGACTATAGAGGATAAAGTTAAGAAACATTTTGACTTTGGGACAATTAATATAGTTTTTTGTGATGGTTCTGGGATAAATACAGAAGCCCTGAGGGGCAAATGAAGACTTTTTTTTTCTGGTGACCCATTTTCTAAGTCTCTCCTGAGTTAAACTTGAGAACTGGTGAAAAAAAGTTTTGCTGGGACAATCTTTCTAAGTTCTTTTCTTTCTTTTCCTCATCTGTGAAAAAATGTGCAAGAGATGAAAATTTCAGGAGGTTTATTTCCCCATGTGTGAGCAGAACTGAGCAAATATGTTCTTGTCCAAGATTTTTCTTTTTTTTGAGTGGGAAAAAAAACAATGTCAGGAGGAAAAAAAACAAACATTAGTGCTCTGAACTGAGTAAAAAACATTTTCTCAGAAGTAAAAAAAAAAATTATCTGTGGAATCGAACAAAATTATTTATTTATTTTTTCACTTGGTTTCCAACATTACAAGAAAAAAAGTTTTCATACATGGATTTTTCCATCTCAAGTCATAAACACAGGAGAGAAAACATTTTCAATCGGACTCAGAAAATGGATCACCAGAAGAAAAAAAAAAGTCTTCACTTGCCCCTCTGGGCTTCCATAGCTGAATGTTCCTTCCAAAACATGAACGAATACATAAATAAATAATCAAAACACTTTACATACGACTAACAGTAATGAACATGCTGTCACTCAGTGTTCGTGCTCTGTCACATGCTTTAAATAAGCAGCAGATTTTGCTCTCTGACAGCATTAAATGATGAATTATATGAGAACACTTTTCTGTGCATTCACTGTGGGAAGCGTGTCTCTCGCTCACGATGGTCATTAAGGTTTCAACAGCAAAGTGTGTTTTAAAGTCCATCAGTGATGCAGCCTGAGAGAGAACAGGAAACACTCTTCTTCCTTGTTATCATCACATTTTAACTCCTCTCTTCCTGCTGAATGTCAGAACACATCCAGTCATTGCATGATGGTTGAAATGCTGTCAGAAATTATCTGAATGAGGCTTTAGATGATTAATCAATGATAAAAATCTTCTGATGCTGATGAACATAATGTTATCTAGTTCCACTGGTCCGTCTGAAGGTCGCTGCCTTGCTCAGGAGCTCTCGGTCAGCAGCTGGTGATGAAAGGGAGGGCTGACGTTGACGTTTTGATCCGTCCTCTGCTGAGCTGCGGGCGAACATCTCCACTGATCAATAATAACGCCTCCTCAGGGCGTCGACCTTCTAACGATCCTGATGATAATGAGACGATCAGTCAGCGAGTGAAACAGCTGACATGACCGCTTACACTGAACACTGCTGGTAGCGGCCCGGTGTCCACCCGTCTGATCTCCGAGGTGTCGCTCGACACGTCGGCGGGAGGTCAGAGGTCACCGTCGGCCACTCAGCGGCGCTCCCAGGAGCTGCTGGGGATTCAGCGTCTTCCTCAAGGTCTCGTCAGCAGGGAGGTTACAGGAGCTGATTCCCACAGCGGCTCGGAGGCTTTCCATGACTTTCTTTCGCTAAGCTTCAGCAGGTCCATGCTCTTTCTGTGGGGTGAGCGGTCACTTTCACTACAAATATAATGTAAAGACGAACACATGAAAGCTGCATCAGGTCAGGCAGCACATACCAAGGACTTCACTGTTTCCAAACATCAAGTTTCAAAAATGTTTTGTGACCCACTGACTCAAAATCAATGGCAAAATGTCTTCCTATACTGTTTAAATGAGAAACACCTCTTTTTACTGGATTTTAGTGTTTTTTAATGTGCCTGATGTACAAAGTACACTATATATTATTCGAAATACTTACGGATTACGGATTCTTCTGTATGATTTTTGGCAGCTTTTCCGACACATACACAAAACATACATCAAAACGTGCAGATTCATCGGGACAAGTGTGGAATTACTTTTGGCAGCGATTTGCAAAACCTTTTTTGTGAAAATTGCAAAAAAAGCAAAAATGTTCCCATAAGGGGGCCTTGTTGTCTCGCCATACCTTAACATAGAAAAGTGATTCATAATTTAAATGAGTCACCAGAGTTGGGACTTTACTGGCCTAAACGCACAGTTTGATAGCTAGAACAGTTTACGAGCAATCGCAGTTTACGTTTCAGGAGGCATGTTATAATGGAAGTAAACAGACTTACACTACACAAGACAAGAGAACCACCAACACTCAGAAGTTCCCAGCCTAAATCTCTGGAGGAAAGTAAACAGTGCCAGTTTGCTGACTCGCTGTCATTCCCTCATCATTCCCAATCTACAACAGTATGTTCAGTGTTTTCCTATTAAGTCAGTATTAAGTCAGCTGACACACATAATGAATGACAGACGCACACGACCACACACAGAGTATATTTTCTGCTTCTCAGATGCTTTGGTCCCATGATTGTGTCCACCTTTAATTGTAGCAAACAAACAACCCAAGCGTTACCTTTTAGCTAGCTAGCTTAGTTTACTGACAGGTCAACAGGGTGTGCAAGAAGTCAATCTGATGGTGAATTTCTAGAGCAGCTTCTGCTGGATCACGAGGCAAACGATTTCAAACGGTCTGCTGAGCTCAATTCTGAATTTGATCAGGTCATTACAGCCGAGTACAGAGCTGAAGTCGCGCCCCTGCCAGTGGACTCCATGGGACCATATTTCGTAAAAAATATGTCTGGCAGTGAATGGAGACAGATCCCGTCTGAATTGTGCCATAAATTCCACATATGATTCAGTCGGTTGGAGAAGTTCAGCATCAGCTCTCAAGTCCGTCACATGAAGATGGAGGGAGGCACAATTCAGTATTCCAGTAACCACAGTTCAAATGACTGTTACAACTTTTCAACCAGTGAAAAATGTAAAAACACTGACAAGAAAACCTGCTCCGTAGAACAGCTACTCATAATCCATTTTGGGTGCTTCCCAGAAAAAAAACTTACATTTACCAAACTAACCAGTCAGACATAATCCTTCAAGTCTTCCCTCTCGTGAACCCAAAAAAGAGGCGTCACACCGCCCACCCATGTGTTGTGATTTGCGTCACTGATCCCCTCTCCGAGCCTCCCACAGCAAAAACTAGTGGAGGTCTGATGGTGAGGCGTGATCTGTCTGAAGGGCAGTGCGGCCTGTCAGTGTGAAAACCTCAGCTTCAATTAAATCTGTCATCCCGTCCACATCTTCGACACGGACGAAGACGAGACACAACCTCGAAGGAAAATCAAACGGAGAGACAACGGGAAACACCAGGAGGAGGTTTCAATCCCCAACAAGATGTCATAAATGATGGAGTGGGTTTTGTTTCCTCTGCCACAGGTGGACTGTTTCCGAATCAATACGGTTCAAGAGAGACGAAGAGGCGTCGTGTTCCTCCAGGAGAGGATGTTTTATTTTTATAACTCATTTTACAGATCAGAGAAGAAGCAGAGGAGGAACACTGTCTAAATAATGGAGGCTTTTGATGCATAAATCAGAATGATTTAATGGGAGCTCTGAGGGGAAACAAAGTACAACAGCTGAAATAGAAAGAAAACAGAGCGAGAGCAAACGGACGACAGAACAAACTTCAGTCTGTTTGTTCTCTTTCATCTCAGCCTGTTTTCATTATGGACTTTCAGTCACTGCATCTGACTCGATTAAATTCTTTAAAAGCTTTAATGTTTCCAGACGGATCTCTGCTCGCGCCGACAGTAGATCTCAACATCTCATCGTTTTGAAGATAATCGCTACACGCTCAGCGGCTGCATTTTGGAGGGTGAAATCAGCATTTTGTCACTTGAATCATGTTTGGAATGACATTTGTCAGCTGTTCTGTTTAGCTGTGAAATCAGGGTTTCTGCAGGTTCTACGAGTTCATTTTAAGTCTTTGCATGAACTTTTTGATCAGACAGAATGAATAATAATACCCGTTTTATGACTATAGCAGTCAGAAGAGCATGATGAAAAGCCAGTCAGGACGAAATGGATTAGAATAATTTCTTATTATTCTCATCTCATTGTTTCAGTGCTTCCCAGCAGTCTATAAAAAAGAGTTCCTAATGATGTAATTCATTTAATTTAATTTAATTTAAATTAATTAAAATAACAGGACTTTCAGCAGAAAATTGATGGATTAACCCATGAAAAATGATTAAAGAGGCAGTTTTGGAGTAGAAATTCAAATTCAGAATTTTAATATTTGCAATGTTAATGAGGTAATTATACAAACTTTTTTCCATACCTGAATACCAAGCTGTTCTCAGAGGAAAGTAAGGTCCCAGAACGCTGTTTGAAACTAGAGAGGTGGCAGGGTCCGCCACATATAAACAAAGTAAAACCGTATGAAATTGTGTTGTCCTTTAAGGTCAGTTTGTTTATTCAGTCATGAAGGTGTGAACCGACAGACAGAGCTGTCCACTTGTGATCAGACCATACAGGATGGATTTTAATACCAGGCCCGATTCAATGAGACTTCTACCTGTTTAAATAAAGGATATATGTAGGATGTAAAGACACGGATCTTTAAAATGCCTGTCCTCATGTTTTGGGGGAGAAATGAGGAGTTGGTTCAGACATCAAGAAAGTGTCTTGGACGAACATTTAGACGAGGAGTAAGAGGAGGAGGAGAGAACATTAATCACTAATTTCCCCACCCATATTTTTTCCCAGATGGTCTGAAAAGTTTGAACTAATGATTTGCTGCTCACACGCCCACTTTTCTAACCTTGAGGCCGGGCTGCAAATGACGGCAGAGAGTTACAGCATGAGGATGAGAAATCACTGCTCTCCATGGAAAGGAGACACGTTAGAGGGTTTGTAGAGACAGAATGATGCTGCAGATGAAAAAGTAAAGTTATTTTAAAATAAGTATAAATATTCAGACTCAACACATCCTTTTCATGCAAAGAACAACAGTTTGTTTCTTAGGATTTGATCTCCAGGGAAGACAACAAAAGCCAGATGGTTAACTTTGTGTGAAGTGGATTTGAGATGACTCGATATGAACAGCAGCCTGCTGCTTATGAAAGGAAATATCTCCCAGCGTGCTCAGACCCAGGGGTACTTCAACCATGACATGATTAATAACCCTGCACTTAAAATAGGCTTCAAAAATAATTATAGGAGATGGATGGGGGAAGTGCAGTTTCTGAATCAGAATCGCTTTAATTACAGAGTACAGAGAACGTGGATGGATTTGTGTTGGTGGGATAAGTGCAGGGACAAGTAACAATAAAGGCAAAGTGCTGCTGGGAGTCTGGATCTGACACCGCCAGGACTCACTGGGGAGAAGTCACTCAGCGGCCAGTCCAAAGGTACAAAAAGTGACTTCAAAAAGTCCATTTCCACCATCAGTACACGCCGTTCCCTCGCTGCGGAGTCACGTTTGATGTTGCTGCTGTTGTGAAGCAGCTTCCATCAGTCCGGACTCCTCAAAGCACTTTACAGGAAGCAGACGAACATTATTTTGGAGCTGGTTTGATCATCGACTGAATGATTTCATGGTTTCAAACCTCACATCACGGAGAAGTGAGCTGAGCTGAAAGGAAGTGAGAGCAGGGCTGTCGGGTCAAGAACAAATTCATGAGCAAAATGAGACTGAAAAACTTTCCAAAGTATCTTAAATTACATTTTTACTGGAAATACCGAAGATGAATGGATCTAATGCGTCTCTTTTATTAGCAGGACAGAAGAAGCCAGAGCTACTCTGCTTACTGACGGCACTAGATTAAATGGAGGTTTAGTCAGATTTATAAGAAATTAAATTGTCAATGTGAGACTATGATAATATTTTTATACTCAAGCCGCGGGCTGCAGAACACGGAGTCAAAGCTGAGACAGATTATAACATCTATCAACAAAAGTAGGAGACATCAGGAACAAAGAGATCAAGTATACTCAAAAATGCTAAATTATTTTTATAACTGGCAAAATACAGGCAGAGACAAATATTTAAACAATTTAAAAATCATGGGTGCAGCCTAGAGTGTCGCAGGTGCGTCACTTATTACGATATTTTCTTAGTTACACTAGTTCCACCGAGCACCAGGAGTTTCACTAATAATCGTTCCCCCAGTAACCTCCCCAAGAAACTCATGAATTAAATAATACATCAAAATTAGCAGGGCTGGATTAACCTACTAGGGGCAAAAATAAGATGTGGGTCCCTCTTGAGATTGAGTAAACATGTAGAAGCCACCTCAGGACCATCGGTTTGTAAGTATAAAGTCTGTTATTGTGCTTTGCTGGTAAATACTGTAAAAAAAAATGTTAATAAATAGGGCTAAGATTAAGATTGTTTCAACTTTGTGACAGCTATGTCAGTGCTAGACTACCACATCTGGATTTGTAAAAGTCAGTGGTCTTAAGTCCTGACAACAGTCATTTACATTTTCAGTATTTTACAACAACAGCTCAACTTTATCCTGCTGTCTTTCTGCAGGTCTGCAGTTAGACAAGTTCCAGTTCAACAAAAGATAGAAATTCAGTTTGTTACAACGTTCGGTCTGTCAAATCCGTCCAGAATAAACCCTCTCCACAAACAAATCAATAAAGGATCTCTGACAAAGACAATAAACCAACATCTGAAGCTGTCAGAGCTTCTGTCAGTATTCTCCTCTCTGACAGGGCTGGTAGGCGGAGATGGAGAGAAATAAAAACACTGAATGAGAATCGCAGATTTGAACTCCTTTTGACTTTGATGATCGAAATTGAAATCTCATTTTGATCATTTTAGAATTTGAATCGAAATCATGACAAGACTGATAATTAATTCAAATAGCACAACACATGACAACAGCTGTCTCACAAGAGTGAGAAGTCTGTATCTTTGATTCTTTTTTCTCTTCCAAACTCTGAGCTCATCTGATTTTATTAGTCCTGTATGAATCAGCTTCTCAATAATTTGTGATACTGTATTTTGTTTTTTTTAGGTTTATTTTCTGGGTCAAGAATCATGTGAACTGCTGCTGAAAGTATTGATGAAAGCTTAGGTTGCACTTGGAGTACAAATTAAATTGCATTTTGAGCGCAATCTGGCTATCGATCGGCTGCTGGGAGGTGAAGCAGCTCTCTATTCGCAGCTGCATCTGGAGATGACAGCAGTGTTTGTCCAGCTAATTGAATGAAACAGTTTGTTTATTTATTAAACATGTGTCACCTTCATACTGAGATCAGATGAAAACAGGAATAAAATGCAGCTTTAGTCTCCACTGTTGAGCTGTGAGTGTCAGACTTATTATAGTTGTGTGTCTTTCATTAGACTTTTTGTTATTTTGTTTAGTTACCTTTAATAACCATGGTGAGCGTGACACATACTGTATCTACTAACCAACAGTGTGTTTATCTGGTTACCTAGCAACATCTTAGTGGGAGATGTACAAACAACAGTCCTGAGATAAAATTACTTTTTCCTTACTTAAAAATCTCCCCTCAGTTCGATGTCGGCGTGCTCTGAACACTTGAGATGTGTAAAAAAAAAAAAACGGTGACACTGCAGGTGGAGGAATGATTATTTTATTCCCTGGTGTTCAAGATATTAGATCATCTGACTGGTTGGCCACTGTATGTTTGTCTGACACAGTGGTGAGAAAGAGCCCACACACATCTTTTGCTTCGTCTCACGTCACTTGTGTCTCGGCCAAAAAGCTGCACATTAACAAAACCGCAAAGACTCCAGCTGACGACCTGCTGCCTTGTACGTTCTGGGCCTTCCTTA
Organism: Pagrus pagrus; assembly: GCF_965226575.1. Taxonomy (NCBI): domain Eukaryota; kingdom Metazoa; phylum Chordata; class Actinopteri; order Spariformes; family Sparidae; genus Pagrus; species Pagrus pagrus. The sequence goes on along the minus strand of NC_140200.1, from coordinate 23,327,335 downwards.
GAGGAAAAAAACCCTCCACACCAGCAGGTGGCGGTAGTCTGTATTCCATCAGAGTGATTTCTCTCACTGACAGGCTTCAACGCTGATTCAACATGCACAGTAGGACGAAAAGCTGCCACACAGGGCTGAGTAGCGCCAACGCTTTGGGGGTGTCAAAGCCCTGACACCCTCCACTGAGGACGGTCCTGATGCCTGATCTCAACTCCTGCCACCTCCAGAAGTTCTCCAAGGACTCTGCATTTATGGGGAGTATCACTGAGGGGAAAGAGGCTGAGTACAGGGGTGTCATGGACTCCCTGGTTGAGTGATGTGGGCTGGATCACCTGAGGGTTAACTGGCGAGATGAAGGAGATAGTGGTGGACTTCAGTGCCACAGGACATCTGTCTTCCTGTGCTAATCAAACTTTACATTATTTCTCAAAATAAATGACTAAAAATGCTGCTGTTTGTTTTTCTTTTGCTTTAATGTACCAAAACTGAGGATGATGTGTCCCATTACATCCCGTCCCAAAACTAAACCTCGGCCTGTGTTCTAAACTTTGACTGTTTCTCAGTTCTTGTGTCATTCATGTCATTATTTGAGGTGCGAGCTGTGTGTTTTCATCCCTGTCTCAAACTTTGGATCCATTTATTCTCTGCTGAGATGCTGTCACCTTAAACTCCCAATCACACAGACAGACAAGGCTGATTGAACCATGTCAGAGACACATGAGGCTTCAGGGACGGCTCCCGCCTCAAACTGAGCAGGATATTAAATATTAAGAACATATAATCCACAAGTATTTTCTGAAAACTTTTCCTCAGCAGAAAGCAGGAGGAGTCTGTGCAGAAGGCTGATTAACTCCCTGGTTACGCTTGCTAAACAGTGATTCACAGGCGTGTAGTACGGTGTGCTGTGAGGCTCACAGAGCTGCAGCAGGCTCACCGTCGGGCTCGACGTGTAATTAGGACTCATTGACTGTTACACACACACAATATGTGCAGCTACAGCAAACAGGAAGCAAATGTAGAAGTTTGTTTCCATGTTAACAAACCAAACCTATTCACAAAAACATGTGTTTGTGTTAATGTCTGAATCTGCTTCTTTTTTCAGTCTCTTGCTTTCGAAATTTGCAACCTTCGTTCAGTATGAAGAACTTTCCTGTCCGCGTGATGTCTAAAACAGATTCATGGAAATAATTTGACTTGAGATCGAGACCCACATGACTTTGAAATGCAGCAAAGCTGGATAATATATCATCTTGCTCTTAATATATCATATATGATAATATATCACCTTGCCTGTTTAGGAGAATTGCTGTAACGCAGTTTTGCTGTGAAGCTCCAGAAATGTTTTGCGGACTACGAAACTTCACCTGACTTTCCATCGGCATGGGAGGGAGGAGATGATGAATTTACATTTCTGGGTGAACTGTTCCTTTAAAGCGTGGACAAAGACTTGATTTTAATTTGAATATGTGTGATGAGACTTAAAAAACTCCAAACAGACATACAGTCATTAATAAATGTCACGTTCATACATATTCATGTGGACATTAACATGCAAGGAGACACAAACTGACTCTATTAGACACAGACTGTCGCACAGTCACACATATGGAGACAGACGCACTAATATGCATACAAATACTCACACACAGTGAGATGAAGAGCTGAATTTGTCCATTAATCCATCAGTTCAAACAAAAATCACTTTCAGCTTCTCAAACGTCTCAAGTCCGATTTCTGTTTCATTTGATAATAAACTGAATAATAAACATATTTCACATTTTAACCAAGAATGTGATCACTTATGTAGTTGGAACCACATTAACATGACGTATGTGCACATAAAGTCAGAATGATTGTGTGAGAATAAAACGTTCATCACAAGATAATTTGTCTCACAAGCAGGTTAAAAACTGACAATAACAACAGAGCAGGAGCCTGATCGTTGCTTGAGTGTGGAAGTTACTGATGTCCATATTTAATAGTTTTATAATCTAATGTGTCTGGGAATAAACATTTTTAGCGTGAAAATAACACTTAAAATGTAGGATCACTTGTATTCAGTCAATAAAGATCAGTGACTGACATGAGGACAGGACGTGTCAACAAAAGTGTAAATGCTAGCTTGTCAGCGTCCTCTGGTGGTCAAACTTGATAATGGAGACACTAATTTCCTAACATATCTTCAGCATTTCTGTACTGATGGTTCTTGTCATTTATTGGCCTGACTTATCCACAGATACCAATACATCTTAAATAGGCTAGTATTGATGATAGTGGCCGCAAAGGTTTGTCTGATGGGCAGTTAAATGATACAACATTTCAGACTACAGTGGCATGAAATGGAGGAAAAACAAAAACATCTTCACGTTTGAGAAGCTGTTACCAGCAGTGGTTTGACTTTAACTGTAACAAGCTGCAGTTTTTGATTTAGCTTAGTCAGCGATTGCAGGTTCCTGGCCCCACCCAACCCAATCACCAGAATAAATGTTAGCTAAACACGTTTCTGCGAAACCACTGATAAGTTAAAACTGGATGTTTTCTTTGTGTCGCAACTTTACGTTGCTTTAGGTTGAATTTTCTATTTCTCTCTTGTCCCAAAGCTGTGCTTATGCTCCTGTTAGGTTCAGGCACAAAAACCACTTGGTCAGGGTTAGGAAAACATCACGGTTTGGATTAAAATAGCGGGTTGGGCACCACGATCTCGGATGTCGTACGATGTCCTGTGAATAACAATCAGTTTTTGTTGCCACAAAACCGTCTGGAACATTTAATATCACACAAGTTTTGGGTTGGAAACAAATCCTTTAAACAGACTTTAAAGTGAGAGTATGAGCATGAATGCAGTGAGTGAAAGCTTCCCTTCTGCAGAGAGGTTCTGAAATTAAACTAATGGACTGCGGTGTCATCAGGGGACGACTCAGGACTGGCAGGTCAGAGTTGGAGATGAGGTTGGAGGTGAGCGCTGAGCCACAGGTCTTTCCATCCCGCCGCACCTCTCAGCCACAGGAATAACACATCCTAATGATTTTCAACACTTTTCAAAGCTCAACATGAACTTCAAAAGTCTTTTCCTTTTTCCTCTCACAGCTGCGTTCCACTCTGCTGCGGGCCAGGGTTTGACCCGCGGAGGAGGTCGGAGATTTAGCCCAGATCTCAGAGTTCAGACGCTCGTCAGAAGCCCTGCCCTGCCAGCCAGCAGCAGACGCTTCCTCCTCGGCTGGGACGCCCTCAGAATACTAAGAGGCTTCTTCACCGAGTGGAGGGTCTGAGAGTGCCTGAGGAGGTGTTTTACACATCGTGTGGCACGTGTGGTGGAAATCTGCCGTCTGAATTAAACTATTCATCGTACTAAACAGCGTTTTCAGCTCCATACGGAGTGAGAGTGCAGAGTCCTGACTGATGTTAATGAATACATTCTCAGCATTTGCAGGTAGAGCAGCATGAACACAGACTTTTAATACCTTAGTCGAACAACTAATGATGGCTCCTGTCTATTTAGATGAAACCTGATTTATTACAACATGTATCTCTACAAAGAGAGTCATGTGCTCTCAAGTCAAACACCCGGTGCCCTTGAAGAAAAAGAGATGAGTTTCAAATGTCCAAAGAACAAACATTAGTCACTCACTATTAAATGATCAATTTTTCAATCAAAAATGTCAAACATCTGCAGGTTCCAGCTTCTTAAATGTGAGGATTTGCTGCTTTTCTTTGTCATTTCTGGCAGTAAATGACGAGTCTTTGGGTTTTGGACTGTTGGACAAAAGAAGAAATTTGAAGATGTCTCTTTGGACTCGGAGAAATTGAAATCTTTTTTATTTTTCTATTTATTTATTTTTTTTTATCTCTGAGTGAATACAATTTGATGCATATAAAGGAGACTGTTGGGACTCGGTGGAGGTATGTGCTCTAGTGCCATTCTAGTTTCTGAATTATTTTTTTGTGTGTGAATGATTACAGAAACTTGAGGTGATGTTTGGGAAGGGAGACTTTTGTTTGTGTCCTGTCACAAACTCGACAGATAAAATCAGCCAAAGTTTTTATTTTTCATTTATTTTTGTGTGTCTCATTAGTCAATGCTGTAATTAATTACACGTACATTTTAAACTCTGGGAGAAAGATCTGAAACAACTACCGTAAATGTGATAATTCAGTATGAACACCTAAAAAGATCTCTGTGGACACTACAAGTCATTCTAAACTGTATTGAAACCATTTCACAGCCTTGAGTTGATGTAATTTGGGGCTTTTTATGGATCTGCAAACAATCAGGCCAACTTTTAAACCATTAAGACATCGGGCACAATAATTAATGAAGAACAAACAGTCTGAGGAAGAGTTTAGTTCTCGTTTCCAATCCTCCTCAGTCACTGACTTCCTGTCTGCTTTTCTGGCTGTTGACAGCAGTGCAGGTCCTACAGGACACGCCGGTGACTCGGTGCAGACGTGACAGTCTTACACTCATTAAGATCAACACCAAGGCTACGCTCTGATTGACTGCAATTTCCTGGCTGCTGACTGTACAGCTGTGCAGCAGCTCAGTGGGTATTTGTGTCAATCAGCCCCCGCTGAGATCGTTTCTGCCCCACCGATGACAGGCAGTCCGGACTAGTAGGCTGTGACGGGCTAAATAAGAGTCCGCAGCACTCTCGCTGCTGCAGATGGATGAACTACAGGTAAACAAGATGATGTCAGTAACGTCCATGAGACAAAAGGACTGACATCACAGTGCTGCTGCTGCGCATGTAGTTTTCATGTATTTTACAGTTCGGTGCTGCAGAGAAACACAACAGCTCACCAATAACAACTGTCTCCCATCGTTTGTTCCCTAATACTTCAGTTTACAGGTCCACAAATTTCATGCTAATAAGTGGTAATCACCAAGTTAACATGAAGGACAGTTTAGTTATCCCTAAATTACCACAATAATTTCAGTGCTAAGCGAGACTCGAGCAGAACATCTCAACTTTATGCGAAAGGCAAGCAATTAGGCTCTCTCCGACTTCTTTTATTTCTTCATCCAAAAAGCTCACTAATCAGTCAGATAGTGATTTATTATGAAAGTAACAGAACTTTAATTTCAAAGAGTTTCAAGCACTTTATCCAAAATCCAAGCACTTTCCAAACCTTAAAAAACACCACATTAAATTTCGACCATTGTCAAGGATTTGCTGCACCCGTAAGAACACTGATCATGTAATACTTCTACTTCTACTTCTAAGTTTGTAAATCTAGACCTGTTTAGTTTCACCTTGCATAAAAAGTTAAGTGGTCTAAGGCAACGGGTTTCCACAGTTTTCTAGTAAAGTCAGCTATACCTGAATATACTGAATGACCAGGTTTTTCCATCAATGGATTTTTTCCTCCCTGGTGGCACAGACATATTCCAAGATGGCAATGCAACGATTCATCAGGCTCAAATTGTGAAATAGTGGTCCAGGGAGCATGAGACATCATTTTCACACATGGATTGGCCACCACACAGTCCAGACCTTGAGAATCTTTGGGATGTGCTGGAGCAGCGGCAAAAAATTAATGCAACTCTGGAAGGAAATAAATATTTGACATTGCATAAGCTTATCAAAACGATGCGACGGGGAATGCATGCAGTAATTAAAGCTGAAGGCGGTTCAATTAAATTTTAGAGTGTGTGAGTGTCCGGGCAGTATATAAGGATATGCAACGAGTTGAGGAACTAACTGCATTTTTGCTGTTAAGAAGTCGTCAGGATCACATTAAACTCGTCTCTCTCAGGCTGCAGTCCGAGAAGAGTTTGACCCGTTGAGACTTCGATGATTCACTTTCATCCCTCTGTTGTCCGTCCTTTTGAGTCCAAACTGCAGAGAAAAGAGTCTCTTCATCTCCAAGACAACCAGCAGTTTGGATCAGTTGGCTAGTCATTTTATTTCCTTTAGAAAAACTCAGCTTTCAATTCATAAATGTAATTGTTTTGTTGAGCGTACATGGAAATAATTAGCTGTCATGTTTTCAGTGTTTTGGATGACAGATTTGTGTGCAATTCCACCCACTGATGACTACTTAGAGTTAGATGCCCTCTTATGATTATTCCCTTATTACTGACGGGACTGACGCTGTCGTTTCTCTCTCGGGTGGACAGTCTCTGTAAAACAACAGACTGAAAGAAAACCTCTGTGGAGTCGAAGGGAGCTGCGGAGTAGGCAAGCTGCTGATGGGCTGATGGTAAGTGGCTGGCGGGCCAGCTGACCGTAGAGGACCCTGAGCAGCGGAAATCTTCTTTCTCACTCAGTGGTCTCAGAGCTCAGCTAGTCAATGCTCTCACTCTCACAACAGTCACAAAGTCTAAACAGCAGTCTCAATTACACTCCTAAGAGCTGAAGGGGTAACGGGTGAATTAGTGGCCGACTGCGGTAGACCATCGGAGGAAGAAAAATCTTCTTGTTAGCCAGGTACACTGCAAAAAAGCTACATAAAGTGGCAGTATAAAGTTAAATGAACCATGTTAATAACATCAAAACACCTTTATTCAGAGCAAAACTTACATCAACCTCTCAATAGCCAAGAAAACTTGCAATTTAAATACTTAGGGGTAAATCATATTACCCAGGGCTACACAAGCAACAACTTCCACAATGTAAATTTCATCCACTGTTGAAAGAAATGAAATGGCTGGACAAGAAGTCTGGAGGCCGACTTATGGTTGGAAAAGACAATCCATGAATCCTGCTGAGGAGTCCTTGAGCAACACACAGAATTCCCACCAGCGACTTCCTGCAACAGTGCCAGATAAGACAAACAACACCAACGCAGGATGAGATTACTTGTCTAATTTTGTGCTAATTCTCTTGTAATAGGTTTCTTCCCTCTCCCTCCTCTCCTCTAACCAGGGTAAATCTCAATTAGAATAATTTGTTCCAATTAGCGGAGAATCAATGAGCGAGATTTGGAAAAACAAAAACACGATGGAGCCTCGGGGAGCTTCTCATCCAAACCTCTAATTGAACGCTGAGATTTTCCAAAGGAGGAAATATTACAGCAGCCTTGTGTTTGTGTGGATGTGACACGCTCTCTCCGCCACACATACATGCTACTGTGCACACACACTGCTAGTTGCCTTGGAGATGAAGAGACTCTTTTCTCTGCAGTTTGGACTCAAAGCGACAAACAGCAGAGGGACGAAGCTGAATGATTAAAGTCTCGACAGGTCAAACTCGTCATGGACCACAGCCTAATCAAGCCCAGTTTAAGGGGCTCGTTCTTTCATCCAGTGCGGCGCAAGTGTCACTGCTGGTTGTGTAAATAGAAAATCATCTTGCACCCAGCTGTGTGTTCATGGCCGTGTTGTCTTCAAGTGAGGTTTGGTCAGGTGCATTGATGGCGCACTGCTATCTTGAGGCAGCAGAAAGCAACTGCACAAAAGACCAACAAAAACCTGGTCTAAAGTCAAGGGCCCAGCATTTTGCTGCTATTTAAAGGGCGCAATATTCAGATAGTAAGATAAAGATTAAACTGCTTTAATGATCTGAGAGGCTGCATGTCACTGTTACAAATATAAGGGTGCATTTAAGGAGCAAACTAGTAGTTGTAAACTCGAAAGGACAGTGGAAGCTCCCCAGAGGAAACGGGATTAGACTGCTCTGATGGAGCTCTGGATTTATCAGGAGGATGGCTGCTTTACTCCAGACTTTTTCATTGTATGAACCTTTGACATGCAGGAGCACATGTAACATTAGTTAACATGACAAATCCTGGCAAGTCAGGACTTATATGGGGGTAATAACAATCAATGAAGTTAAGCTGCCGTGCCTCCTGCGTAAATGTGCTCACTGGATCTCTTAATTGGGAGACAAACCTATCGTTTGCTGCTTAAATGGCAAATGGAATAGGAGATGACTCTGATTGGTTTAATGTGTTAGGCTAAAAACACACCTGACACACTAACAGGATTTAATAGGTGTTCCAGATGACTTCTCAGTTCTATAGCACATTGCTCTATTCTCTTGCAAAAAGAAGTTTAAAGGTAAAAATATTGGGAAGTCTTTCATGCACAGGAAGGTTTTGGTATTCTTTAAAAACAGAATATAGCCACCGCTGTCACAAAAACAACTGGATCGCTTCCCATCCGAGTTTATTCATCCATTTAGTCTAAAATGGAGAAGTGAAAGAAAGCCTGACTTCTTTTTCCCAGGAGACAAATGGTGGCATACAGATCGGCAAAGTGAAAGTGAGGTTTACAGTATAAGCAACCAATCCAAATGCTGATGGTGTCATTATTCTATAGCCATTAGATTGTGCAACGAACATTTACTTCATAATGATTCGTTAAAGCAGAAAACTTGTCTACTTCCAGTTTAACAGTAAAATCTACAACCCCAAATCTTTCGCCCCTGAAAGATACAATCAATATATTAAGTTTGGACAAGCTGCTGGGTCATGGTCTTTGTGTGGACATGTTTCCGCCTGTTTCTCCCTCTGTGGTCTGTGTGCAGGTCACACTGGATCTAACTGCTGAAGGTCAAGTTTTTGTCAGGAGTACCAACATTTCTGCATGCTTTCTTCACCTGCATTAAAAGTTAATATAGTTCTCCACCTGCAGAATAAAAGTCTTGACCACTGAGCCATGAAAACTAAATAAAAAGCTCAATTATAAACTTAGTCTGTGATAAATGGCCTTTTACAGATGTGCACCTCTGCTCTGTGCAGATGATTTTCTGCTTCACTTCCTGACTTTCATCTCTTTTCTCCCACCTTTTCTTTCCTTTTAGAGGCAAAGATACGGATGACTTGTCTGTCCCTCATTAGTTATGTTATACACATGAAACAGGCATGCCATAATGAGGTACTGCATGCATGAAGACCAGCACCTCGCAGCCGAGAGAGCTCACACAATGGGTCAAATGCTGCAGAGGAGGAGGAGATCCAAAGCTGCATCATGTTGAACTGCTGCAACGATCTGTTAGTTTTTCTCTAATTCTGGAGCTCTGGAGATAATGTCTCAGAGAAAATGTGCAGATAATAATGAACTTTTAAAACTCTATGGAGACCACTCTCCTGGACCACCAACACTGCATCACTGGAGAAGAAAGCACAGCGGTGCCTCTACTTCCTCCGCAAACTCAAGCGATGGAGAGCGCCTCCACCCATCATGTGCACATTCTACCGGGGCACCATTGAGAGCATCCTGTCAAGCTGCATCACTGTGTGGGGTGGGAGCTGCACTGACTACAACAGGAAAGTCCTGCAGCGCATAGTGAACTGCTGGAAAGATCATTGGTGCCCCACTCCCCTCCCTGCAAGACACATACACCACCCGCCTCACCCGAAAAGCGACCATGATTGTGAGCGACGCCAGCCGCCCCGCACACAGTCTGTTCAGCCTCCTGCCCTCTGGGAGAAGACGTCAGAGCCTCCGTGCCTGCTCCACCAGACTCACAAACAGCTTCATCCACCAGGCTGTCAGGAAGCTGAACTCTCTCCCCTCTCTCCCACTCCCCCCTCTCTAGTAAATGACTTTATCTGTCATGTACCTTATTGTTACTTTAGTATTAGGAAATGTCCGTCTTTATCTGTTGTGCTTGTGCACTTTATTTCTCTCACCGTGGGATAGTGAGAAACGTCTTTTCGATTCCTCTGAATGTCTGATGTGGAGAAATTGACAATATAAACTTGAAACGATTACAGAGATTCGTTCTGCCCTCTGTGAGAAATATTCATTTTAAAGTGCGATGAGTAAGATTTGTAGAAGAAGAAGAAGAAGAAGGAGAAGAAGGAGAAAAAAGAGAAGAAGAAAAAGAAGGTGAAGACTTTGACTTTTAACCACCTTTATTAAAACAAACCTACACATACACACAAATTAAACATCTTCCCATCGCAGAACCTTTTCATAAACAGATAACCAGTTCAGTCCCCCTCAAGCTACAAACACACCACACCTTCTGAAACACATCAAGGTCATTAACAAAAGAATAATACTCATACTCAGCCCGAAGACGCGCAGAGACCAGCCCCTTAAACAAGAGCCCGTTTCACACGCCGGCGCTGCGGATGCAAAAGGGGCGTGACAGTACACGTCATGATGATGACGTCTATGGATGCAGTTACAAGGTGTTGTGATTGAGATCCTGACCAACCAAACATCCTGGAAAGTGACAAAGTTACGTTTTTCGCTCTGCTTCGACAAACACATGGTGAGTTACATTTCTTTGCCGGGGACAGACACCGATTTTCAGGCAGAAATGTGACGAAGAGTCGGTAGGACGGACAGGATGACAGAGGCTTTTCCACGTATACCTGCTCATGTAAGTTGCCAAAGACACCACCAGTTACCACATTACTGTTGTTTGTGCCGAAAAACAAAGATCAAACTCCTAAAAAAACACACTTCAGACCTACTAAAATAAGAAGAACCTTGTGAGGAAACTTTCTCTGCAGCTGCACGTTGAGGTGAAGTCTGGAGGCGGTGGGCTAGGTCCTGAGTGTGTCGATCGGAGCAGCCAGACATAGAAACCTCTGACAGACTTAAAAATATCAAAACTGCGATAAGTGTATGTGGTTCCTGCCCTCCTAATGAGGAGCCAGCTGAAAGGGCTTTGGATGCGGCGCACATGAGCATGCAGTTGTTCACAGTGGTCATTTTTTGGATGCTGAAAATAGACTTAATAGAAAACAGACCTGCTGGCAGACATTATTCAGCTGATGGTCACTGACTGAGTTCTCTGAAGACTTCATGAAGTTTATATGAAGTCTGGGCCTGAATCAGATTTTTGTATTTCAATTTGTCATGTGCTTGTTGTTCATGCTTTTTCTTTCTTCTGTCTTTATCTTATCTTTGATGAATCTAAACTGGATGCACGAACCTGCATCGTTAACATCCATGTTTGCTTGTTTACTTCTTTCTTGCCTTTGTTCATGGCAGCAAATGTCCACACAAACCCTGAACAGTGTCTCCCAGGCTGCCATAGAGAGCATCCTCACAGGAGGCGGTCCTGTGGTCTGACTTCCTGACTGAAGGAGACCACGAACAACAGAGAAGTAAAGAAAAATGGCTTAAAAAATCCAAAGCTGCAAAGAAGGAAGGATCTGAGTATCACGGAGGACACTGGCCACCCAGCACACAGTCTACTCTCACTCCTTCCCTTAAGAAAACAGCTGCCTCAAAGACTTTTTTAACCCACAGGCGGTCAAAATAATGAATGGTATGCACCTTACATAACTCGCAGTGGACTATTACTGTTATTTTGTGCTATTTCTGATGTCTTTATTGTTTTTGTTTGTTTATATATATAGCTTTAAGGGCTGAGAGAGCCAGGGCCCATGTATTTCATTTCATTTACATGGTCCTTTTAACGTGTATAAGAATACAGATTCACTTGAACTTTGCACCTTGAATTTCTTGGAGCGTTACTACCACCTTTTGATCAGAGGAGCAACATGAAACCACCTGCAGGAATGTGCTCTGCGCCGCCCACATTAGCATGTACAAGATGTAAACAAACCAACAAAACAAGGACCATCACTAGAGGTCAAAAACACCAAATGGTGGTGTCATATATGTTTTATGCTCATGATAGTGAATACTGACACTTTTGAGTGTTATTTTTACAATAACGATCATTAAAATTCTAATTTCTCCTACATTTATGTACAATTATATGCCTTTGATGTGGGATTGTAAATTGAAATCCTCACTTCAGACACACAATACGTAATTTCCACCACTAGGGACTAAATCAAAAATGGAAGAGCGAGTCGGGTGCAGAGTCAGACCTTCTGGAGGAATAAACACCCGGAGCTCTGATCTGGAGCCGTTTACAGACAGGAGGAGAGCTCACAAATTACTTTTTAACTTTTGGAGGCCGAGAGGGGGGAGAGACAGCAGCAGGGGGGATACAGCAGCCACAGCAGTAATAACAGCTTTACTAATTGAGATATGAATATTAATAACACTAAAAGTATAATAATAATAATAATAATAATAATGATGATGATAGTAGAAGTCAAGCAGGATTTACGAGACAAGAGAGCACAGACACGAAAGAAGCAAAGTCAGTAGCATGCATTAAAGAGATATGAATGTGCACAGACAGAAACAGACAGCAGTCTAAACCTATGGCAGCATAGCTAAGAGCCTGTGCAGGCCACAACTACAAGCTTTATCAAAAAGGAAAGCTTTATGTCAACTCTTAAACATAGATATGGTGTCTCCCTCCAGAACCAACACTGAAAGATGGTTCCACAGGAGAGGAGTTTGATGGCTGAAGGCTCTGCCTCCCGTTCTACTTCCAGAGACTCTAGGAACCACAAGTGTGAAGCGTGAACAGCGTTGGGTAATAGAGTACTATCAGATATTTAAGATGTGCCTGGTCATTAAGGTCTTTATATGTGAGAAATTCTGGATTTTACAGGAAGCCAGTGCAGAGAGGAAAAATATGTTCTCTAATATGAGTTCTTGTCAGTACACGCACAGCAGCATTCAGGATCAGCTGGAGAGTCTTTAGAGACTTCTTACTGCAGCCTGATAAAAGGGAATTACAATATTCCAGCTTTGAGGTAACAAAAGCGTGGACTAATTTCTCTGCATCTTTTGGAGGTGGGATGTTCCTGATTTCTGCAACGTTCCAAAGGAGGAAGAAGGCAATCCTTGAAATCTGAATTACAGTATGTGGGAGTTGAAGACAAATCCTGATCCCAGATTCCTTAAAATGTTGAGTGCTGACTGGAGCTGGAGGAGAAATGTACTTTGCTTAATGAATGTAATGTTACAGAGAAGAGAGGGGGAGAAGAAGAGAGTGAACCAGAGTCTCTGCTGAGTGCTGAGTTCAGTCAGAGTGTACCTGAATTCAAACACACAGACACACATTGTCGGTGCATGTGGTGGCTAATGTATAATAAAGCAATCTGGCTCTACCGGGCAAATAAACAGAAATGATCGAGCATTTAACAACGGCTAATGAAAATCTATCTGGCGTGACTCACAAATGTCCACGGACAAGGTAATGTTTAAAGTTTTATTCCAGTTACATTCAGTCTGGTTCTCCAACTTCCTTCCTCACTCTCTGGAAATTATAGTAACAGATGACGAAATGAAACACACCGTTGCTTTGAGTACATTTGTGGAGTCCTCTGGTTTGAACATTGTTGGAAACATTTTATAAAGTAAGTACACAACTCAACAACACATAGAACACAAGGTCAGATCATTTTTAGATATTTACATGCAGAAATGTTTCATATTATATCTTCAAATGGGACTCGATATATAAACGTCAAAACTCCATCTATTGTTTTTTCACTGACAACAGTCACAGACAAGAGTTTGAAGAGACTCAGCAGGTGTTTACACTTCCTAATTCCAGATATAACTGAAACCAGGTTGGTCCCAAACCCCCAGGAACAGCACCGGGCTTAGAAGCTTGTTTGGCTTAGTGGTCAAACCGTATAATTACAACGTCACAAAATGCATAACGGCCCAAAAGACTTTAGTGAATTTACGATCAGAATTTGAACCTTTTGGTCTGATAACATTTGGAAAGCCGGAAGGTAGCACATGCTCTTTTGGACACACAATAAAACGGAAATATGCAGAAGATTTGGATAATTTAACACC
>NC_140200.1:21488759-21508759 GCF_965226575.1 Pagrus pagrus | reverse complement strand
CTGAAAAGACAATATGTGGTACTTTTTACTTTTTCCTTTCCTCTGTGAAGTTTAACAGTTGTCCAGTAACTTACAAGAAATTTGACAGCTGAAAAATGTTCAACAATAACTTCAATTTTAACTGAGCAAGGTAAGCTAAGTAAGGTCTTTTGTCAATTGCAACCCACTGCTGAGTAGCCCTGTGTGATCTGATTAGTCCTTTAACAGAGCTACAGACTCAAATTTGGACACAGGTCGAATTTGAGTCACAAAAATTTTGAGTTGAAACTTAATTCCCTGAATATGTGACATTACTTGAGACTTCATATGGCTGTGACTGCGGTGGGACTTTACCTGCTTGAAGCTGGACTCACTAAAGACTTGACTTTTGGAAGAAGAAAGCAAAAGCTAAACTCTCTAACTGTTTCAGCATTTGCATGTGGCTACAGGACATTGGTACATCTTTTTGTTTTCAATAATCTTAATTTCCTGGGTTCCTGTGTCCTTCTGTGTATATTTGAAAATGTTGCACAAATGGTTAACTTCACATGCAACAATAGAAAATGGAAAAGTGCTTACTGTAAATAAATACAGTGCGCTTAATAGCTGTTTCTACAAAAAGGCGACTGAGACAAGTATAAAATATCCCTTTTTTTCAATTTGATATTCTTAAGAATAAACAAGTGCAATGTGAAATCGTTTTGTTTTTACTTGGGCAGCATGATATGGGACAATGTCAGCTTATTTTGAGCAGAGTAGCAGCACGCCTGCTGGAGTAAGATATTTTGGTAAGCTTTTCACCTCTGGCCTTTCTTTCTTTCTCTTCCCACTATCTCTGTCTCGCTTCTATTCAGGTGTTCACAGAGGAGAAGATGGCCTAGTTTTGGCTGGTTAGGCAACAGCCATTTACATATTTATACACAGACATGCACACTGCTGGTGAATGAGGGAGCAAGGGATTTCTCTTCTCCTGATCCAGAGAAAGAGGGAAAAAAGAGAAAAGAGACAGCGAGGGACAGCTGATAATGCCTCATTTCTTCCTTTACTGGAAAATTCCATTAGGAAAATTTCCGAGTCAATGACTCCAATGAATGAATAGCTCAAATGAATAGTTCAGTAGATTCAACAGTTTTAATTGAAGCAGGTTCAATCCCCAAATCGAGTGAAGGGGTGTATATATTTTGACCAAAGAAAAAATGACCAGGTTGTGGCCTCATGTTCACTGTTTTCTGCTGCCAAAGCTGAGAGTGTATTTAATTTCTACTCTGAAAAGCAACAACACAGCCATTCATCATGCAGTGACCAGCACACAATCCACAGAAGGACAGCGAGTTGACTCTCAAACACACACACAGACCATTATAAACACATTAAGGGATGATCAAACTTTGATTCGTGCTGCATCTCAGTCGACCAAAAGTTCCTGAGTTGACACAATAAACAAATTACTTACAGTACTTACATGACAAAGTCAGTTCTAAAGTTGTCAAAAATATCGATAGTTAGATACTTTTTCGATGCCACATGAACACAGTCTTCCTCATACAAATGAACAGTTGAATTTATAAACACAAAAATATACCATTGATTAGGGTTTGGCAATAAATAAAAGTTATGCAACCACCCAATGTCCAACAACCGTTATCAGTCTCTTTATGCTACTAGTTTAGCTCACTAAACAAGTCTTTGGAGGCAAATCATTTAACTAGAAAAATAAAATGAAGCCAACTGCCAATATATTTGCCCTACCCTACCATTCAATACATTCCTTGATTTTGCTACTACAGTCTCTCTTCATCTGGTAAGACCATTACTGTAAGCTGAAAAACTGCAATATAAATGTGAGCTGTATTTGAAGAGAGGCACAAATTATTTTACAATTACTACTTGCTGCTATGCGGACCTGTTGATTAAGAGAGTCTGAAAATACACTGCTAACACATGAAAAGAAATGAAAATAAAACCTCCTTGGGGAGGTAATAGTGTGAAATGGAAATATTCCATAAATATGTGCTACATGTGGAGGAATGTTTATGTACAGTATGTGCAGTACATAAATAACAAATGAGATGCATGGAAAATAAATACAGGAAGAACATTACAGCTTATTCCAAGAAAATTATAGAGTGAAGAAGAGGAAACCTTACTTAGGTAGTGTGTCTTTACTCTTATTATTCTGTGTGTTGAATGTGCCCCATAATCATTTCATCCAGTAACTGAATGTCAAAACAAAATGTCTTGTCTAAGGAATGTGTGTGTGTTTAGGAGACAGGAGGGTTGCTGTCATGTCTGGAATATCTCTTGCATCACCCTACACAGGACAACTGATGGACAACACTGCTGTCAGCTCAACATCCAGTTCCTCCGTGTGATCCTCTGAAGCATTTCCTCAAAATCAATTCTACTCAGCACCTGATGTGTGTTTCTGTAGCTCCAACAAGCTGAGCTGAGGTTCACAGCATAGACCTGCTTGGTTTCCCGACACTGTGAGGGGAGGAAGACATGCCAAGGTTTCAAAAATTAAGCTGCCTGAAAAATCTATTGTTGGCAACTTTGTGATACCTATAAAAACCTTCACTATACAGTAAACACAACACCACCTATCTTCCCTTTCAAATAATCTTTCTACCAGTGTTCCATGTGCAAACAAGACCTCCTACCTACATAACAAAACAAAACAATCACCATTACTCTGACCATTAGAATGTTCTATATGAGCATTTTCTGACATGTCACCTGTGTCAGGTTAAGGTTTGGTTAGTTTTGTATACAAAACAACTTGGTTAAATCTAGTAAAAAGCTATGTTTACTGTTGGTTAGCAGTTAACAGGATGCAAATTAAGTCTCTGCACACTCCACTGGCCACCTGATGTCCTCCTAAAGGTCTTACAATATTTGAACACATGACTTATCCTGGCTCTTCTGGTTAAACAGTCTCTCAAAATGACATTAATGTTGATTGTACTTGTTTTGGATTTCAATGTGCTAAAAGGTAGAACCATAAGATCATTAACTGCTATCATTAACAGAGATGGATTCAGAATGAATGAATGCCATAAATACTACACAAATACTTCATCTTCACAAAACAAGCTTCATCATCACATCCATGACAATAATCCTACAGATGTGATTTGTAAAATATGAAACTACGGGGGTCGATCGGACTATCGCCTCTTGCCGATTAAGAAGCAGGACGGGCCAGGGCTAGCTGGTTAGCTAACTTCAGTAGACATCTCGGCAACACAGCACATAGACATCCTTGACATAACATCAACAATGTTGCATTTTCACATTCTGTTGATAATATTTAATGAAATTGTGTCTTTAATGAAAACTTTGGGTATCTTCTATTGATGACTTTTAGTAAAGGGTGGTAACAGTCCCAATATGTATTTTGTTTTTGATCAGTTAAACAAAATATTTGCAATATTACTACTGCCATGTGTTTACATTACATTAAAACCAAAAGAGATTGCACTTCAACCATGGGATTCTCAGTGGAATGCTGAACAGAAAATCTTGTGAGCAAGTTCCCAAAAAATGTGAAAGGGTAGCGCATCTCATATTTCAAAGTCAAGGAGGACAAAATACTCACATTTCACTTGCTTATTTGGCTCACATTAGAAAAGATAAAGGCTAGGGCATTTTGGCACAGAGCCATCTTCAGAGTGTATTTTGTCCTCCTTGACTTAGAATCTTGAGAAATGCTACCCTTTCATTTTTTTTTTTTATATCCTCACAAGTTAAACGATGTTTGTAAGTGACTCATAAAGCTACATCTCCAGTGTAGCCTTTAGATTAGTGTATATCAGCTCTTGTACTGAGCCGTGTGGCATTAAATATTTCCATCCTATCATACTGTACGTCAGTATTTAGAAGCAGATAATGAAGGTGTCACAGTCATCAGAAGAGTCATTAAAAAGACGATCTCATTTTGGAGAAGTTCTGCTTCATTATCATCACTCCACAACTGTCCTGCTGCATTATCACAGCAGTTAAATATTCCTTCTGATCTCAGCTAAATTGGGCCAAGTAAACAGATTTGACTGCAGACTCTGATCTGATCCATTTAAAGGGATTTCACAAACAGACACCTTCTATTTTTGTTCCGTGAAAGTGCCATCATTTGTTTTTGTTGTTTAAACACTAATGCACATATTAAATTGTTTCGGTGACATCTTGCAGTCACTGAATCCCACATGGAAAGAAATGCTCCTATTTGTTTGTTGAATAAGTATTAGTTCCATCATGAGCTTTTTTCCTTTAGTTTTGAAGTACACCATAAAACAACAAAATTTAGTGGGGGAGGGAGCAAGGTTGTCACACATATTGCATATCCTGGCGAGCACCAGCAAGGGAAAGCAACTTCCAAACTAACTTCAACACCCATTAAAAGGAGAATACTGTCCCCCAGGATGGCTCGTTTTGGCCTCTCCAACAGGCAAACATGTGAAACACCAAGAACCCCCGTGGCAGGAACACTAAAAACAGCTCAAAGTGAAGACACATGATGGCTTCAGAGCTGTGCCAAAGTTGAGGGTTAGTTGCTATTGGTGGAGTTGAGAAAGTAGAAAGGGGTGTCAGAGATGAACAAAGGCAGAGATTTTCAGATACGACAGGATATGGGATGCTTTTTTAATTTTAACAACTCCCGGGGCTCCTTTGGTTCCTTGTTAGTGCTGCTGCGATCCCCCAGCGGAACGGAGAGCCTCGTGTTTTCCAGAGTTTTCTGACTGCTTAAAAAACATGAGGCTGGGAACTGCTGGGAGAGAAGCTTCATGCGCTGCTTAGACATTCATGCTTTACACTTCCACAACCCTGACTGTGCGTGTGTGTGTGTGTGCGTACAGCATGTGTTTATGCACAGGTATTTGTACTTCTGTGGAAACATTTTGCAGGAATTTGAGATTGTGTTTGTTCTCAGGTTTTCGTTTTTCATTTTGGAAATCACAGTGCTGAAACACTTTAGATAGTTTCATGAATTCATATATGACCTCCACAATCTGTTCAGCAATAGGTATTTTCAGCCATTTAATTGGTGAAGTTACTAAGACATTAAATCAGATCTCTCTGTGATCTTTAATTTTTTTCTTTGGGGAAGCAGGGGTCTAGTTAGCCGTCTTTCCTTTCTTCTGTTTCAGATTGTTCCCGAAGGTAAACCTTGTGGAAGAGACTTTGCAGACAGACAGCACAGCACACATGAGTGGGTATTTGTGTCATGAAAGTCAGAAACCCCATGAGGACGTTCTGCACTGGGATTTTAGTAACAGAAATACAACTGGTACAAAAGCAGAGCCAAGCTACTGTATCAAAGGAAAATCTGTGATATTAATATGCAGAGACATACAATGCTCACTCTAAAAAGAAGTTGAGCTGCTGAGCAAAAGGGGTTGGACATGTACTTTTTTGTTTACTGGAGTTTAATACTTTTTGATATATATTTAACTGAAAAGAATACAAAAATATATTTAATGTTTCAAATCAACTGAATTGATTTTTGTAAATACATGCAAGTAATAAAGATATTACTAGATGGATTTCAAACCACTGGGATTGGCAGAGCCTCCTTTTTTCTCAAATTAAAAGTTAAAAATTCCATTATTGCAATTGTAATACCAATGCCAACACTACTACAACTGTTACCATAACTACTGTATTACTACTACACCACTAGTACTACATCTACTTGCATTTTGTTGTACATGTGGCCATGAATGTTTATGCAAACCATGGCATATTGCAACTTTGCCTGTTCCTATCATTTTGGCTTGCCTGATTCTGTGGTCACTAACATGGCTGTAAAATATCCTAAATTCTCGACAAAAATATATTTTTGTTGCCACTAACATCTTGTCATGAAAGTCGGAAATCTAATAATGTAACTGATTAGATGTACAGTGTCATATGTAATCTGAATGGGATATGACAGGGATTGTAGAGAAGTTGATATGATATGTACTGTATGAGACATACAAATCTGAACGTATACCTGGTTTGCACTGTTGTTATTCCGACCTACTGCATCCTGATGTTCCTGCTAAAGGAGTGTTTAAGTATTCTGATGAGCAGGAGTTCTGGTGACGAAGTCTTCCTCTCTTCATGTCAAATGTAATTGGAAAATTTCACAGTACATGATCCTGTGTTGTATGTTAATGATAGAGCATGATTGATTATTTGCATTTGTTTAGTGTATGCCTTAGAGCGAGAATAGTAAATAGAAGGAGAGTGGGACTGAGGGCTTACGAGAGATAACAAGCGACTGAATGAGTGCGTGCACAATACAAATACTAATACTAATAGTACTATCACTAATAACAACAACCATAATGTCCTTGTTCACACACCCGCTCTGTTTTCCCCTCCCTTTCTTTCTCTCCCTCCTAATCCTTACTTTCCTCTTTCTATCCCTTTGTCTCTTTCTATCTGTCTCTCTCCTTTCATGCTGTCTTGTCACAGCAAAGAGAAACCAGGATCCAAACTCAGACGAGGCTTTGAACAATAAAGCAGATGAAAGATCACTGTCACTGAGAAGGACAGGAAGGAGAGAGGAGTTTGTTCCTCTCTCTCTCTCTCTGTGTTTCACACCCATGTCTCTATTTTTGTCTCTCTATCGCCTGAATGGACTTCAGAGAAAGCGATTTGGGGAGTTGGACAGACAGAGAGAGGGAGGATGACAGTGGGTGGAGGGTGAGGAAGAGTGGAGATGACAGCAAAGGGATATGAGAAAATGAAAGACAAAAAAGAGGAACAGGAAGAAAGAGGAGAATGACAGACTAAAATAGACCAAATAACCGGTAATAAAAGTGATAGAACAGAGAAAAAAGAGGGAAGAAAGAGGCACAACACAGACAATTTAACAAAAGGCCTTTTTTTACAATATAATTTTGTAATCACAGCTTTTAAAAACCTCCACAGGACAGGGATAATTGCTGGATGTTTAGTGTGTCATTTCAATGCTTTGTTGCTTTGATGTATCCATGAATAATTGCCCTGTTTAGTGAATGTGTAAGTAACACAAAGTGCAGAAATCTAAAAATGTTTACTCAATTCACTGAATATGCATGTAGAGTATATGTTTGAGCAGTGGTGAAAAGTAAAACATTTTGAGGTACTTGAGTATTTTCACTTCCTGCTACTTTATATTTTACACCACTGCATTTGCAGATTCAGAATATTAATACAAAATATGATTAACAAATAAATTATACTACTTTCTCTTAACCTGTATACAAGTAATAAGCTCCACTTTTACCAGCTGCAACAGGAAAGTGATAGACACATAATGCATCAATGTCTATCACGTTCTCACTCCCAACTCAAAATCAGCAATTTTGGACTGTTATAAACATTGTCAAACTGTGGCGGTTTGGTTATGTCTAGGCACAAAACTACTTAGTTAGGTTTAGGGAAGAAAGCTACTTGGTTAGGTTAAGACACAAAACTACTTGCGGGGTTGGGGTTAGGGTTAGATTAAGTTAGTATTTCAGTGTTTAGTTGTCTCACCGATGTATTTCTGGGCCAATAATAATAATGCAGCTGAGACTCCGGTCACATCTCTGCAGCCTACATTCTTGCAAAAACAAAAGTAAAATGTGACAGTTTTTCAGGTAACGTCAGCATGCCAGGTGGAGCTTGACGTGGAGCAGCAGCCTGCCATTTTTGTTGCCTGCATGTGCACTCTTGTGCAAAGGAGTGAAAGAAGTGTCAGAAACTGAATTTGGAGAGGAGAGGTGGGGGAGATTCAGACATTAGAAGTGTGCTGGAGGATAACTTTGAAGCCCAATCTTAAATGTGTTATTTATTGTTTATACTGCATATGATGATGCACACATGCTGCGGCAGGCGGAGACTCAAATCTGTCAACACGCTGTTTGTGGTTCTAGCTGTTTGTGCTGAGTTGAGCACATTTAACAGCATTAGGGTTCAGTCATACTGTGCCGAACCGCTTTCAGTGTCAGGAAGCAGAGGTGGTACTCCACATTTACAGCCGGTGATAGAAACGGAGTGTATCTTATTTTAAAGAAAAATACTGCTAAACATAACACAGTACACTTTAAAAGTCATCTATTAGGTAAACTTGATTGTTTCTTGTCCTGTATTGACAGCTTTTGACACCTGCCTTACTGATGGTTTGCTGCTGTGACAGTTTCAGAGTTTCAGAGACAAAGCTGACAGGAAGGCTCATTTAACTTTACCCTCCTGAGGAGAAGAAGTGTGTGTTAAGAATGGGTCCTGAAATGTCACCAATTCCCCCCAAAAATATGTAAACTGAGTTTTGATTCATAAAAACAATTTTAACTGTCAACTTGATATGTGAGTCATATGTGTTTGCTTTTCAAGGGTCTATATATGACAAATCATCTTTCCAGGGGCATGTTCTAAAAATGCATCACAGAGAGAAAGATGAAGATTTATTTTTCTTTTCTTTTCTTTTCTTTTCTTTTCTCTGTCATGATTCTGCCAATAGTTTTTTGTTTTAAAGCTGAATTGTGTTTGTGCAGTTTTATGTCCATATTCTGGTCTAAGTACATATCTACTACCGTTCTGTACAATAAAGGTTTAACATCTTGACATTCAACAGCTACAGCTCCCATGAGCCGTTGACATTGTGCCAACAGCAATGAGACCATGAGGCTCATGGGATATGCTATTGTTAAATGCCAGTGATACAATTCCTTCACTTTATCGGCCCCAATATGTGTAAAAGATTTGTTTTTTTCCCCCATGTTTATTACATTTTACTTAATTCTAATTGTATTTGTTTAGAATTTACAGAAATCTCTGATATTGTATACTTTGGGCCATCAGTTGCACATATTCTCTGACTGAAGCGTAACTATAACTAATGGGTGTTTGAAGCCTTAGGGCTGCTAGTGAGTTTCTTCATGTCTGTTTATGGTGTGAGTTTTAGAGTTTGTCAGCTTGAAAAATTAAGTGAAAGAAGTGAATTCCTGATGCAAGAAAGCAGATTGGAATATTAACACTGTCAAAACCATGAGAATGATCACTGTCACTGAAAGTCATGATGAGGGAGCCCAAAAAGACAATCTGAAAAATACTGCCACAAAATACCATGCCCTTCAAGATCCTCACAGGTAAGTGTCAGAGCATGTGTCCGATAAACAGAATGAACAATTAGCTAGAATTGAAAACATACCCAGATAAGCTTGAATTGTACTTTAATTGAATTTATTTATTTATTTATTTTTATTTCTATGAGAAGACTTCAAGGATAAACATCATCTTATTCTGGGACTAATATAATCTTGGGGAAACTTTTCCAACATGTCAATTCTGAAATGTTTCTGATTCGTTAATACAAGCAGTTGGAATTAGTGGAAAGTTTTTTATATATTTGGGCCAATACAGTATTTTTGTGAGGTTTATTTCTTATTGTTAAGTATAGTCACAGATATTAGACATTCAGCTTAATTTATGGACAGAAACCCTTGGCAAGAAATGCTCAATGAGAAAAAAATATATATATTTTTAGTGTTTCACCTCATTTGTGTTACTTCAAACCTTTTTCTTTTTTTTTCACCACCGTTCCTGGACTGTCCTGAATTGTTTTTTTACTGTCCTAAAGTGAACGTTAACCACCCAAAAATCAAAATGGTGTTTCTTGAGTTTGTTTGTTCTTATTAAATATCAAGTATTAGTTAGCATTGACAATACTTCCAAATACCTCCAAATTGTACTCAGCTGAGGCACTTCAGTACATTTATTTCATTTAAAAATTGTTGTGTTGTCACATTAAACTGCAGCTCACTTTTAGACACTTTGTGTTCCTCTGAACAGAAACTCTGTCCTGGTGTGTGTTTAGCTTCGCTATCTGCTACGCTACTGCCTCTGCTAGCTGTTACCTTCGTTAGCCAAACCAGTCACAGAATTCTGCTGAATACAGGCTGCTCACAGCTTACAGCTAACTAGCTCTTTTCCTGGCGATTTCAACACAGATTTGTTGTTCAAAGTGTAGCATTAAGGAAAAATGATGTCATGGCCGCCACCTTCCACAGCAGACAGAATGGCAGCCTGACACTCTCCTGCACTACACTCCCGCTCACATTACAGCGTGTGTGTGGGAGAGACACTGTTAGCATCCACATATTCTATTACTCTGTGTGTGTGTGAGTGAGTGTGTGTTTGTGTGTGTGAGTGAGTGTGTGTTTGTGTGTGTGTGTGTGTGTGTGTGTGTGTGTGTGTGTGTGTATGTTTGTGAGTTTGTGTCAGTCCTGACATTGCTGCAACTCCCAAGTCAGTTTCCTTCACACAGGCAGGAAACCATCACTCACTCTGTAGCCCCAGGTCAGAGGCACACACACACACACACACACACACACACACACACACACACACACACACAGTGTAGTAGATGAATGTTCGGAGGCAGGGAGAGGGAGAGGTTTTCCACATGGAGGATTCTGTACAATGGATCTTTGGTCACTCTCCATCACACACACATACACACCCACACACCCACAACACACACACACACAAAAGTTGCACACTCTGAGTATAACTACGCAAAAAAGCACACACACAACACATACAGCGATGACAGTGTGTGTGAGTTCTGCTGGGTGATGAATGAAGCAATATTTCAGTTTAAACCAGCATCCCACCACAGATGGTGGTATAGAGAAATGCTTATACATTACACACACACGCGCACACACACATTCACACACTACACACAAACACAAAAGCTGTGAAAGCCCCATCTGTCAGAGTGTGACAGGTTCTGGAGTGCAGGAGAATCACCTGTCTTATTACACACCCGTACACACTCACCTATCTGCAAACACACTTAAATGCACATATATATGCAAACACAGACACAGAGACAACATGGTCACACACACACACACACATAGACTGACACACTCATTAAACTCTGCAGAGAGTGTTGTGTCGCTTCCTTGTGTTAGGCGAGAGCCCAGAGGGCAAAAATCTCAGTGCCAAGTAAGTATTAGCGGTACCTCACACACACACACACACACACACACACACACACACACACACACACACACACACACACACAATAATGCTGATAAACCCAGGCATACAAGCTAGACACAGAGGCAAACAGGATCAGACACACACCCTCACATTCACACAGGCACAATCATGTATGAAGACACTAACAGACACCTAAAACTACACACTCACAAGTATGTTCACACACACACACACACACACACACACACACACACACACTGTCGGCTTAGCAGTTTGTGTGATGCCAGGTTGCCTGCAGGTCTGGTAGCAAGGGCCTTTGCTGTCCTAGTTGTTTTCCATCCAAACCTCTCTCACACTCTCTCCCTCTCCCTCCCTCTCTCTCTCTCTCTCTCTCTCTCTCACACACACACACACACACACTGAAAACTGGGGAGAGACAAGCAGTAGCAGAAGCACAGACAGCTATTTTAAACACCAGGATGTTTCATTAATAATTTTCTTGAATTACTGTAATCTCAGTGTAATTAATCTTTGATAAGACACACTGAGCAGCAGCACCAACAAACCATCGACTGGAGCTGACTGTCAGAGGGGGCGGGGGGGATAAAAGCAGCACCAGCGCACAGAAAGTTGTGATGAATCCATGATGAAACAGTTCAAAACTCTGGTGAAGATGAAAGGTGTTTGATAATTTGCTGCAATTGATTATTTCTCTTAATCATTCATTCGATTAGTCAGTTAGTTGTGAAACTAACTATAAAATGGTGAAAAATGTCGATCAGATGACGTCTTCAAATGCCTTGTTTTGTCCACAAGCCAAAGATATTCAGTTTATTGTCATAGAGAAGTATGGAAACCAGACAATATATTTACATTCAAGAAGCTGGAATCAGAGAACTACTAATCAATTCAGTGATTTATCGTTGCAGCTGTAGATTTTAAGTATAATTACTTCACCTCTTTAATGAAAACACACTGATTTTCTATCATGTATGCAGCCTAATGGATGGCACTGCATCGCATTTTCTCCAGTGGAAGTGGACATCCTAGAGGGTTTTTTTTCTTCTTCTTTCAAACATATTGGTTTCACCCACAAATAAAGGGTGTTAGATCAGGAATTCCCAACCTTTTTAGCTTGGCAACCTCTGAGTATTTCATGCTTTAGGGTTTTAGCTTTGTCATTTTTTGTTTTATTTTGCAGTTTACAACCTCATATGTCATGAGGCTGTAAACAAAATGTCTGTGGTGAAAAGGGTCTATTTCCTGCCTCTGTGATTGTCCTGCTTTGTTTCACCTGTCCCTGATTATCCTCCAGTTTATAGAGTCCTAAAACCTAGAAATCAATTAGCGTTTTTGTACATGCAGTTCCCTCGTCTCAAGGTTTTATGAATGGATTTTCAGTTAAATGCCTGAAATAAGGTCTGTGGTTACCACGGGCTGAAGATATTTACACACTTTGTTCTACCGCATAAAATACATCATTAAACGTCCCACAATTTAATTATAAGCTGTTTTGTGTCCTAAAAATGGCGGTTGCTAACAAGTGCCGAATGAGACTACAGAGGTTGTCGGGGTCATTGAACGTCATCACAGCGAACACAGAGTCTCATCTACTCACTAGTCCGTCTTTACAGGCCGACTAACTAGTTACAAACTACAGTATTCTAACTCTAACTTGACAACTTGTACATTGATCAATTTATGGCGGTGACGTTTAAGTCACGCAACCGTGATGCAGTCTGTTTATAGCCCAACATTAGCTTTTTACTTCCAGTGATTTACTTAATGCTTCGAAAATCACAAAAGTGGTGTTCATCTCTGAAGATTATCTTGCTGAACAAAACGTGCAAGTATAATCAAATTATATTTGCCACAGAGATTATTTTCAGCAAAGTCAGCAATCTGTTTTGTCATTTTTAGTAAACCTTGACATCATAATCAATAGTCATTATATGATTGTTGGGGTCGGAACAGGCACTTAGGAGAAAAGATGTAGCACAGAAAGAATGGGTCAAGTTCAAGCTAATTACTGTAAAAATATCCCATGGCAAAGTTATATTTGTTTGAAACCTCGTGTGTTCCAACCTCAGCAATCACTTCAATGAGTGATACGTTATCATAACTGGTAACCAAAAGAGTTCTGAGTATCAAACTTTGAAACTTCAGACTTTAAAATTGAAACCATTCCCTGCTGTTACCAAAGCGTGCAGTTATCTAATGCAGCCATAAATGCTGGCAGAGTAAAGCATAAAGCCTGTCATTATAAAAGAAATACATTCAGTGCCATGCTGTGTGTTTTCAGAAACTTAAGCTTAGGTGTTATTCCAGTCCTCTTTCAATGCAGCAATTTTTCTTCTTTAGAAATTCATTTCAATAACATATTTCCCATCATTATTTATATACTTCTTGCTGTACCATTATCCCCCTAGATGAGCTTTTATGTCATTTGCGTCTGTTTTTCATTTTGATCTCTTGCGGCGAGATGCTTTTATGAAACCCTTGGGGAGGCTTTTTGTCTCATCCACATTGTTTGTACATGATATCCTTTCATCTATTGCATTTCCAGCAGAGACGCACATTATAAGCCATATTTTATAGTGACAACTGCTGTGACTGGTATAAAAACTAGTCCAAGAGATTGTTTATGTGCTTTCATTTGGTCGTGTTCCGGTGTTTACTTGCCTTTTTCTGCAGTAAGACAAGCAAGGTCGAAAATCAACACCAACCATCTAAATATTTGGTCCAACTACTTTGGCAGGTAACCAACCAGGCTGCTCTCCGTTTGATTCAGCGCTGTGTCTGCTAAAAAACTGAAAGCTGTGGGTGGAATTCAGAAATGATTAACTTGACTGGTGGGAAAACAAGTCAAGGCAAAGAAAGCTGAACACAGAGGAAACACAGAAAAAACATTCTTAGGAAGAAAATGAGCTCAAGCTGCCAGCTGCATCCTGGGAAAACTACACCTTCTTCTCTACTACCTATCGCTTTTAAATTACAATCTGCTCTTTTTTTTGTTTTATTTATTTGTTTTCTTAATCTTCTTAGTTCATTTTGGATTCTATACCTACCGTGACCAGATTTCTGCTCCTGAGGCAAGTTACACAAAAAACCATCTGAAAGCAGCAGCTTTGTTGCATCTCACAGGTGTTTGTATTTACTGTTGAAGCAAAGAGAGACACTACAGTTGAAAATGATGAAAATTTGAATCCAAGATATCACCATGAAACTTCCCCAGTTGATGTACTGAAAGAATGTATGTAATCTAAATAAAGTTTTCTAAAATGTTATATTCATAGGGGCTCTGTGGATGTTCTGTGTTGTGTTTGCAGCCGGTCGTTAGTTCACGTTAGCAACTGTTGTTCTCTGTTAGCAGAGCGGAGTGGAGCAGAAAAAACTCCTAATGTGAGTTGTTTTTTTTTTTACTAAATATATCACCACAAAACTTCCTCAGTTGATAACTTTTATTTTACCCGCAAGTTTTCTGTAAAATGGTATGTTTAAATATGCACTAATTCGCATAATTTTACAGAACAGAGATCTGAATCACAATGAACATCTATATGTGTATTTTGGATGTTTTCTTTCACTCATTTGAAAGATGATTTGTTATGGAAGCCTAAATCTTAGAACTGATCAGTGCATGAAAAAGTAGTGTTTTCACCTGAAGTGTCTCCCAATGCGTCTTCAGATATATTCAGCTTGATCTGCTCAAGTGCACGTTTATGAATAAACAGGTTCAACAAGAGCTTGTCCGTCTTTCACTTCTCACAGTATCCGAGCCCAGTAAGACCAGTCTTCACCTGAGCAGCACTAC
Source organism: Pagrus pagrus (assembly GCF_965226575.1). Taxonomy (NCBI): domain Eukaryota; kingdom Metazoa; phylum Chordata; class Actinopteri; order Spariformes; family Sparidae; genus Pagrus; species Pagrus pagrus. The sequence continues at coordinate 21,494,004 of NC_140200.1, read as the reverse complement.
CAGTAGATGTTAAGTACCTTGGCTTGAGGACATTTCAGCAGTGGTTATCAAAGTGATGGAAGACATTTTATAGCCCTCTAAGATTTTTCCCATTCTTAGCTCCTCGATTTTAAAAAATTTGACTTAAACTGACAGATGATTTCGGGGAAAATAATCAAAAATGGCTAGTCACAGGGTAGTTCATAACCTTTTTTCAGCCTTGAGGATGTCAAATTATCTGGTTAACATGACCTACTTTATTGTAGTTGAAACACACCGACCAATCCTCCTCTTCTTCTCTCTTTAATACTAAAGTAGCTGAGGCCTGTTCTCAGGCTCATCTAACAGCTTTTAAATAAGTTTTCCTATCAAGTGTCACTTGTGATAATTAACTTTTTTCCATTGATTTTAAACGCAGACTGAACTCAGGCGCTCTTATCAGCATCCCTCTGCTTGACATTCACACAGTTTTGCACATTGAACCTCAGGAGGACAACCAGTCCATTAACGATGCTGGTTGAGTGCCTTGCTCAAGGTTACTGCAGGAGAGGACGGTGGCAGCTGCTCTGTTTCCTTCCCGGGATGTCATATCAAATCAAATAAAGCAGGAGATGCCTTAAAAATAACTTGTGCAAAATAAAACGAAAGGGCTGGTGAATTCTTTTTTAAAAAGGAGCGGGGGAGGGAACAGCTCACAGGGGGGTCTGGGTTACCTGAGTGCCACTGCTGACGAGTGTGTTTGAAGTCAAAATAATTTCATCTCCCAGGACACACACGTTCAACTGACCCAGTTTGGTCGAAACATGCCACTGAGTGATGATACCTTGTGAAAACCAATTAAAAAACATGGAATCAAAACCAATTTTCATTTCAAATGCTCATGAGGTTGAATAATGATTTAGAAATAATATTTAGCTTTAATTTGACCAGGGAACATCCACTGAGCCGTAGCCTTTATCAGAAAAACTGTAATTCATTTTCACTCAGTAACACACTTTTACTCCTGAGGGCTGCTACTGTTGACATTAATATCTCCAGCTAAGCTGCAGAGGGTGCATAGGATTGCTCAGGGGCAAATGAGCAGTAGTTGTTGAAAGAAATAAAGGGCGATTGGACAGAAAAGCTTTGAAGCTTTTAACAGTTGCAAAAGAAAGCTGATAAGTGGACCTTGAGTTGCATTTGTTTTTGTCAAAAGCCAGTTTTGATGCCTTGAAACTGGCGCAAAACTTGGGGAAATTAACTAATCCCTCTTCCACTAAAGGGAAGATCTACACCATAACCAACCTTGTCCTGAAGTTAATGTAACTCTAGTATATTTGACATTTCAATCAATTGATAAAAGTGACAGTTTAGGATAATATGAAGGATTTTTGGTATAACAGAAACAAGTTTCATGGCTGTAGAAAAGTGTCCTAAGTGAAGAATTCCTTCAGTTAGGAATTCTAAATTAGACAAGCATAGACTTTGAATTTAATTTAATTGGAGAAAAAAAATGCTATGCTACGACAGGCAATCACACCACCATCAAAAATAATCAATAGAACATGTAATCACAATCATACACTAACTTTAGAAAATGGCCAGTTCTGTGTATTTTTTGTCCAAAGGGTGTTGATATAACTAGCTGTCGTAAAAGGCAGGCTAGCTGCGCATGTGCTATTGGACAACTAACTTAACTAACTTAACACCAATGTTAGCCTGTTGGAGAAGCTAGCCTGTCGTAAACGGCAAGCTAACACCATTGTTAGCCTGTTAGTTTTAAACTTCCCTGACCATGTATCAATGGAAATATATCCTGTCCTTTACCAACAAGATTAATGCCTCGGACTCATCAAAGCTAAAATGGAACGCCCATCTTTTCTTGTCCATTGCAGCACACTAGCTAGCCATCTCGTGTACATTCTTAACGCAGATACAGACATGACAGGATGAGATCTGATTAAAGAATGGAGTTTACGGTTCTTTCTTTAAGATACACTGTCAGCCACAGACATGGTTTTAGAAATTGCTCCTGCAGAAGGAAGATAAGATTTTTCCTATCTTTCTAACTTAAGTTAAGCAAGTGTCTACTGAATTTTCCTGTAATGAGGCCTCCGGTCTGCCAAAATGTTTCAAAAAGCACTAAAGGAGTTAATCATCTGTGACTAAATTGATAAAGAAACTAAATCAATTAACAGCAGTCCTGATTTTACCACTATTTCAGTCCCTCACTATCAATATGCACCCACCCCACCACACACAAGCAGAAAGAGAGCGCTTTCTAATATTCCTTGGATCTTCTCCCATCTGTGATTCAGGTCTCGTCTAGTGATGCCTCGAGGCTGAATGTTGCAGGAAGTGATGCTGAAAAAGAGTTGTGTTTCTCCCTCTGGCCTTCTCCTCCTCTCATCTGTTTCATCCACACACACACAGAAGCCTCCACTACTATAGTTGTGAGGACAGTGTATTGATTGCAACCACATTTTTGTACCCAAGTGTGTGAAATGATATACATAACACACCCACATAAAGCACAAGGACACACACTCATTAAGTCTATGGAATTGAATTAGAAATTCCAACAGGATGAATAATTCAACTTAATCAACACGGTTAAAGGAAATGTAAGGATAGAAAATCACATACATGGATTAAGGCACACACACACTCACACACACATATACGCACACAGTTGGCCGCAGGCTGAGAGTGGTGGTGGTGCGTTGAGATATGAGGGTCGCAGTCTGACCAGAGCTAAAAGTGGAACATTGCTGACACTGATCTATGGCTAACTCTGTGGCTCGCCCTGTTAAATGAATTTTAGTGATAGTGCACTGATACCTTCAAGAAGTGCTGCTGTTTTCTTTAGCTTTGGTTCATTATTACATTCATGGACTTACGGAGAAAAGGACCTGAGGATTGAACCAACAATACATCATCACGTTTAACATCTCACCAACATTACGATCAAAATGAAACCTTTTCTTTTTTGCATCAAAAAACCTTCAAAAATGAGCCAAAATGACTCATTTAAGACAAATACTGTACATCTCGTAGGGGATTCTGTATAAACATTGAACTGACAGCTCTTTTGCTTTAACTTCTCATTCCGCAGTATACTACTGACTGCACAGCGTAATGGCTGTAGAAAAATTACACCATTTACGTATAGATTGGTTCAGTATAAACCTCGCTTCCTCCGCTATTCAGTCTGCCGAGATAAACTCTGAGTGAACGGACGGGCATTTGTTCGATGGAGAGCGCTCCGGTGTGTCAAAGTCTGTTCCCTCGCTGATATGACTTTCCTACTAGGTCAGTAAGTAACAAAACCTGCCTACTTATTAATACAACCAAGTGTTTAACTGCCTTTTCATAGCACTGAGATCAGGTTTCTAGGTCAAATTGGGATTCTTATGGTTGATACATATTGATGAAGAGTCTCAGTCATCCAGGTCATGGTAAATCTAAGTGCTCTATGACACAGCACTTAGAACAAAGAGGGAAGATTGAAAGTTGTCTATTTCTGTTTGAATTATATTAGTACTTAAATATATTATTTTAGAAAAGAAGATTTTGAATTCCCCCATGGAATCACTCAAATCTTATATCATGTATTTCTCACTGCTGACGCTGTTTAGCAGTAAAAATATCTCAATTAGCAATTGCTTGACCTAGTGCTGTGATTTCTTGATAGTAACACTTATTTCCAGTTTTGAAACATGTAATGTTAAGCATCCTAACATGCTTACAATCAGCATGGCACAGCTGCACTTTCAGCTGCATGCAAACTGTAAGCATGTTTACATGGTATATTGGGTTTAGGCTTAAAGCACAGCTGAGCCTACAGCTAAGAAAAGAACAGCTCCAACTGATGAAATCGTCGTGTTGGCTCTGTTACATGTTTGAAAAATATAAGACAAAATGTAATTCATGTAAAATTAGCTTCATTTTGTGAAGATGTAATGTTAATCAAGAGAAAATGTGCATGAACAAACATCTGGTCAGTCTGTGCTGCACATCATGTGCTGCCACTTCAGTGAAGAACTGAACACTTTCAGTTGATCCTCGCAGACTCAAATCATTTCCACAACAATTGACCCATCGTTTGAATGGAGAGAGTACTCATACTGTCGATAATGGTTTTTCATGTGTGAAAGCCACAAAGAGTACACGTATTTTTGTGTGTTTGCGACTGTGTGTTGTATGTACACTTCCTGTCCATCTGTGCATGCACATGTGTTGCTGCATGTGGAGGCATTCAAGTGTCAGCCTGAGTCTCATACTGTTGTAGCCACAGTGCTTCTTCACACAGCCAGCCACACAACACAGACACAGACACACACTCAGACACAGACACACAGACACAGACACAGACACACACACACACACACACACACACACACACACACACACACACACACACACGCTGGTCCTCAGCTCTCTTGCAGCCAGTAGGCAGATGACCTTCTCTTCAAAGTGCTTATGTCCTGTTTCCTCCAAACCCCTCAACACTTAGCCAGCAGAGCTCTGCAGAGCAGCCGCCGCCACTCCTGTTGCTATGAGACAAATGGAAATCTGTCGGGGGAACAGTCAGTGCTCGCCTTCCCTTTCTTAAGCTACAGTAAAATAATGATGTAAAATAAAGCATCTTCATCAAGACAAAATGTTTTATACAGCAGATACAGGACCTTGTTACTTATATTAGGGATATTTTCATCCCTACTTTTGGGTTTTCATATTTCACATTCATATTTTCGTAAATATTCGAATATGCTAACTTCTGTCTAAATCCTCATGCAGAAACCTGTTCACACAGCCATGGAAGGATCAAAGCATGAAAATTAGTCATATTTGAGATGTCTAAAAGCAGTCCAACCAAAAAGTAATCACACTTGATCACAACAAAAATAAAAGTTATGAAACCATAATGAGACTAACCCAACTATTAGTAATTAAATGTTAACAATAAATGTAGGTAGGTCATCTATTTTCTGGAGTTTAGTTCAGTTCAGTTTATAGCAACACTTATTATTATTTTTTTTTTTTTTTAAAGGAAACTGCCTTGTGTACGCAAAATCTAAATCTGCAAAGTAACTCGTGCACACATCCTTTGCTGAAGAAGAAGTAAACAGTAATAAAGTACAGGCTCTGAAATGTACTCAAAGTATCAAAGTAAAAAGTGCATATGCCGTGCATGATATGCACTGACATCAGTCTTGTGATGTTGGGAAGGCGGTGTGCAATGACGCAAAATAAAAATAATTGATGATTTCACATGCATTCAAAC
>NC_140200.1:21437140-21488559 GCF_965226575.1 Pagrus pagrus | reverse complement strand
ATATACTACATGCCTCATCACTTCCCTAAACACTCTCACACACACGCACATTAAATCACACACTGTTGACACACACTTCAGCAAAAGCACATGAATAAACAAAGCAGCACACAGGAAAACACAATAACAGGCCCCAGAGTCCACTGTAGCAGCACACACACACACATTACAAAAGACTGTCATGTTCCCAAACCCAATATTTATCCATCGAGGCTTTCACTGAGCCTTATAATAACTGTTGTATAATACAAAAACATGTCAAAACACAATGTGATTCTGTAGTCATAACATTTCAGTGAAATTCAGAAGCTGCACAAATGCCTCACACATCGAGTCTACTAATTTCTCTAGTAGTAGATTTCACTTTGAGATTTAAAGCAATGCTTCATCAAAATAAGGTTAAAAGTTAAAAACACATAAACACAGTACATTGCTTATATACAGTATATACCGTGCTTCTGCATTATTGTATAAGTAGAGTGGAAACTTTAATAGTACATTTTCTTGCAGCCCAAAAGAAAATTAGCTCCCAACCTTAGGCGGCAAATGATTTATTAAACCAAAAAAAACATATATTTCTAATATGCAAATGTTTCAGCATGTTGTTAATCTTGGTGAAAAATGTCCCTTTCCTGTGATATAATAAATGCTCTCAAGCCTCTAGGTTTCCTGCTTTTAATTTTTGGATAGAAAGCTGAGGTATTTGGTTTCAATTCAATGTTTTGTGCTGCAGCTCGGATAACTAGTCAGTCATACAGTTGGTCCACCTGTCACTCATCGGGCTCCTTTTCACACTGATCACAAAACAAATCAAACACGGCTTCTACATCATACATTTCTATTGTGTTACTGCTGTCAAGCACAACAACACAGCCGTGCCATCACCTAAATTCAATCATCAGTATAATTTCTCTGGACTTGGTGGTTCCACTTCTTTTGTATAAATATACAGTATTTAAGTTTAGATATTTGCCCCTATACCTCAACATCAATCGGACTGAATCCTAAATACCTTAATGAAACTAAGAGAAGACTTTGTAATGAAAGATTTGGCACAGGATCAGGCCTCTAAGATTGTTGGGATAGATATTATGTCTGTTCATGCATTATTTCATGGCTGCCTTGTCAAATAAACAAGGCTTTTAATGAACAGTCTTTCTGCGTGACTGTGCAGACAGCCAAAAACTTCAAATCTATGGTGGTAAAGGAAGTGATAGCTACATTACACAAAACTCAGCGTTTCTGGACTATCTCTATGCTGGAGATGAAGTGATGGTGACACAGTTAGGGACTTGCTGGAGGTGGAAGGAGGGACATTAGCTGACCAATGAGGAGGTCACACACAGGGCATTGTTCACGCCTGTAATCATGTTGAATGAGCAAAATGGTGCATTAAGATCCAAGACCACCCTCTCAATCCACCCTAAACAGTCACTTTAGAAGCTCAGAGTAAGTTCAATCAGGAAGACTATCTTCTCATTCACCGCTCTCCCTGCTCCCTCCATTCACCTGACCATGGGCGTTTCATGTACTCCCTTTCCATTTAACCAACCAGATTCTGCCACCAACACCATCAGCCAATCATGCCTCTGCTGTCAAACTTAAGTTTCTCATTCTTTCATTCAGGTGCGATGCTGTGACTTTGCGTTGAAGTTCCAAACATTGGCATGCAGTTTTCCATCCATCTCTGTCCAAGCCACACGAGCAACAGCTGAGTTTGAAAGTGACACTGAAGTAAAAGATATAAAAAAGTAACCACATTCACATTGTCACTTGCTTCCATGCTGTTTTCTACTTTTCTCCGGTGTGTTCGTGACGTCGAATGTGGTACACCAGAAAAGAGTCAATGGCCTATTTTTAGTGGTGTGCCACAAAAAAACCCTCTGATTGTATTTGTATATACAGTATGTATATATATTTGACAATTGGGATTTGGATGTTTTTTGTTTTCTTTCAAAATAGCTGTTATTATGTCACCAAGAGAGCAGACCGATGGCGACAGAGTTTCCCGTACATTCATTCATTTGTGGCAGCATATTGATTTTCAAATATTTGCTGCTGATTATTACCAAAGCTCTGGAGCCTAAAAATGGTATTCTGGACAGCCCTAAAAAAAATATATTAAAAAAACATATACACGCTCATTTTGATGTAAACATTGTAGATGCAAACAGGAAATGGCGAGGAAGACATAGAAGGATTACGACATGCAACTAAGGTCCACGGCTGGATTACAACCAGAGATGCTGTGATGACAATATATAGTTTGCATCTTAACCTTCAGCCACCAGGACGCCCTGCTGTCTGCTGGTTATGTTTAATGTCAGGGTCAGACTACATAACTAATTATACACAAGAAGTAATATCTTTTAAGATAGTCATTATATTAGATTGGGTACCAGAGGGACCAGAGGCAGATTTCTGGGATCAGAAATGTCAGCAACCAAGATGCCCAAAGCACAATGACACACACAGAAAGATACTCTAATCCTAGGTGATTAAAAACAGGTTGATTTTTGTCCACGGCTCCTACATTAATTAAAAAATCTGAGTAACAATATGGTGAGTTAGTACAGCAGTCATTAAGTCAGTCAGTCTGTAGTCTGTAGATCCACTGTCACAGATGGCCTGGTCGGAAAGAAATGGTTGTTCTATTGTTAGGAGCATGCTTGTTAGGCATAAAACACACACAAACACACATACACATGCTCACACACACATGTGCACACACACACACACACACACAAATAAGCTGCAGTCTCTGAAGACCTATTAGAGCATCTCTGTGTCATCTATCTGAGCTTAAGTTCTCTATTGTTTGTGACACAGCAGACACACACACACACACACACACACACACACACACACTTACAGATGCTAAGACACAGCTTTGTAACCGCAGACACAAACACACACACACACACACACACCCACACAGAAAACACTGCGGCACCTGTCAGAGCCTCCAGGGAGCTATATTGGTGTTTAGGAGCAGCCGTTACAGAGGCATACAGGCTAATTAAAACACACTCCTTTCTAGACAGGCTACACACACGCACACACATGCCAACACACACTAAAATGAGAGGGCGGTGGCAAGAGAGAGAGGGGGAACTGGAGAGTGTGAAAGAAACACAAAAGAGTAACACTGACACTGCTTTCTTAGTGGTTTGCATTTGTGAGTGTGTGGTGTGTGAGAGGTAAACCATGAGCGACAGCAGTAGGTAGCCGAGGACCAAGCAGGTGGTGGATGTGCCTGTTTGCTTAAATCACAATGTGTTGATGTGTGTGCATGTGCGTGTGTGTGGGAGAGTGTTTGTGTGCACGGCAGATGGTGCGTGACGACTGTATTGCTCCCAGCAGCACAGCTGTCCGAGGCAATACAGCCTGGACACGCACCTCTTCATCAAGTTAAATAACGGCTTCACACACACACACACACACACACACACACACACACACACACACACACACACCTCAGCAGTTCAATAATCTCATTTTTGGAGGCTTCAGCCAAATAAATATGGATAACAAAGGTGGGGAAACATTGGATACGTTTCACCCATTTTTCATGCACGTTTTAAATTTGCCATAAAAAGATTTGAAATATCACCAAACACCTTTTGGCTAAAATGAGAGAGTTGGCAGATCAAAAAAGAGCGAATGTGCAAACAGCTGACAGGAACATATTCTGGGAACACACCTTGATGTTTTGCTAGTCCTTACAGATCATTCATGTCAAGCTGCTTCTCGTTGATACAGCTGGAAGTAAATCTGAGCGGATCTTTTATCCACCTTATGATACCTTATGCAAATTATAGGTACTAATCCCTCTAGCAACTGGAACAGCGTATCATTCATTCATGCGGATCTTGGTTAAAAACTTTGTTGATTGATTACTACTTACTAGGGGTCGACAGATATGGCTTTTTCAGGGCTGATACTGATACAGATTATTAAAAATCAAGGAGACTGAAAACCAATATTTGGGACTGACATTCATTTGCAGCAAAAGAACTATGAGTAAACCTGAGTTCAATTTACAATTTTCAGGTACTTTACTTGAGTACTTCGATTTTCTGCTACTTTATACTTTCCCGTGTTTATAGGCTATTAATTGTGACATGTTACCAATCAGATAGTGCTGTGGGTGGGACATTGTGTGAGAGAATGCTGCATCAGAGCCAAAGTAGCACATTTTTAAATTAGTTTATCCGTAATCTGACAGAAAAATCACTCATACCGATAAGTAGGAAAAAGCTGAATAATGTCTCGATAATCAGCCAGGGCAAGTGTCAGCAACAGAGTCAACAATTCTTTTTTTGGGGCCAATGCCGATACCCATATCAGTCATATCGTATCATATACATTCAGTAAAAGCCAGTAAACATTCCAATACTGACATATGAGCCAATACATCAACAGTGTTTTGCATTGATGGTTGTCAAATACAAAAACACTAAACTTAATCATTAGAAATCAACCCAAGCATCTTTTTCTGCATTATAATATTATAATATATTCTTCTCTCGCCACATATGTCATGATTTTGACTTTTGTTTGATTGTGGCATCTTTCCGTGCTTCGTGCTTTTGTTTTACTTTTGTGTTCTCAGAGGTGCTCTGCAGAGGCTGGGCGTGGCTTTCCTGATGGCTGGAGATCCTATCGATTGTTTTGACTCTTCCATGTGGTATATGGTTACTCAGCTAGCGCTACTTTCAGTGACTTTTTGCTGTCGTGTCTCTGTGTAAGCCAACTCGATTAAATTTGTTTCTCCTCGACTTCTCCAGTGAGTTTGCTACCTCTGCCACCCTGCCACACAGCCTCCTGCACCTCTGCCTCCAGCATTCACTCCACTGTGGATCCTCCATGCCTCACTCAGCAGAGCCTTCGCCAAAGCCTCAGCCAACATTACTGTGGGCTACTACACCTGCTGAGCCACCTGCCTGAGCCTGAGCCTGAGCTACATTTCTGTGCCTACTACTAGAACAATTCAAATAAATTCATTTAACCTTCTCCCTGTCTCGGTGTCTGTTTTTGGGTCCAACTTACAACCTCCTACAAATTGTCACAACATATGGACAAGATATACTCCGATACCGATATATCTGCAATAGGAAAATATTGGCCAATAATATCAGCCAAACGGTATATCAGTTGCACTGTAGCCACTGTCAAAATCAGCTTGATTTCATTGTTTCCAATTAGACAGTGACGTGGCACACCATTTCTATTTTCATTCAAGGAACGGTCTATTCATGACATTATGAGGAGTTATCTATACAAAAACAAAAAAGAAAACCTAAAGAAGATGCATGGCGGGTAATAGCCAGGGGGTACTGAATGTTTCTGGCTTTCACGTCACATCTCTACTTGCTGTTGGCTACACTGTATTTCATTTCCAGGGTGGAGACATCTAAATAAAATATAGAAACATAAGAAGCAATGTATGTAGAAATCAAGCCCCCAGGAAGAGCGTAAGGCTTTGAAGCCAACTTTCGTAGTGGCCAAACCATCTAATTAAAATGTCACGTGATGCACTGCTGCCCAAAAAGACTTTTTCCCACTTACATTGTGAAAGACGCAGCTGTTAAACAGCAGATATATATTCTTTTGAGCAGCACAAAAAACCCCGGGAAATGACTTGTTTCACCACCATAATTGGAGCCATTCAGTCCACTAACATTTCAAGTTAGCCGAGTGCTAAACAGGAAGTTAGCTTGCTTGGTCGGCGGTAGTCTCTAGTGCGCAAGCTCTATGGGCCCCACAACACGGAAGATCCGGGTAATCGAGGCTCCACCTCTGAAAGTGTATCCAGATTTGAATTGTTAAATCCAATGTACAAACATAGGTTTGCTATATAAGTAAGAAGCCAACATTGCGTTGCTTCTGATGCTCACATGCAGTTAGGACATGGATGACTAGCATATCAGTGATATCACACCATTCCATTTTATGTAATCCATAGCATGTTAGTATTACCTTGTTAGCTAAAATGTTTTGAGAGTAATCACTATGTCACCAAGCTTCCACCACCTTATTCAAGAGGTTGCATGAATAAATTCCCCTCTGGCAATGTACAGTCTGACCTGGCAACATCTCTACTAGCCCCCAAAAAAGGTAATAAAAACACAAGGTGCATTTGAATCAGGAGAAACCAAATCATTAAATAAAAAGCAAAAACATCATTCGAGGTGAGAAGTAGCAGTCCGCAATTAATTATGCAATGATCCGACACCCTCTTGAATATATTCAGATAAAAGTATGGCAACACCCATGATTCATACTTTGAAATTTGCTAAAAAACTTGTGGATGAGCACACGAGTTTTGCGGCGCATACGGATGTAAATCAGACGATGGTTGACAGATCAACAGATGCAGCAGTCTACAGTGGCTGAATTCATCTGATGAAGTGAGAGGCATTCAGCGTTAACATTATTACTTTAAGTGGGATTATTTACTTGCAGTGTGAATTTCTGTGAATCACTGAACAGGAAAGAGGGAGGAAAATGCTCGCTGACACGCTCAGTAACACACATTAAAAATTTCACACGGACACATGACAAATAAATACATCACAAGGTATTAAACAATCCGCACAGAGGAGGAGGAAGAGGGAGGGAGGAAGAGCCAGCTGGAAGAACAACAGTGATTATGACAATAATATGAGGCTGCATTAGTTCATTCAGTGCTGCCCACCTGCTCTGCTGTGACCACAGCTGGTGAGAATAAGATTTATTTTATTATTATTTATTGTTCAATTTGAGCATTACACTAGTGCTGTGTGGGAGGACTTCAAGGCTCTGATTCAGTCCTGCAGCCAAACCTGCATCGTCCTGCCCTAAACAGCTGCCGAATCCACCTATGATTCAGGATCCACGAGATCGTTTTAAAGAGCCATCAAGGCTTTGTTGTTGTTTCAAAAGACTTTACACTGCTGAGTATTTGTATTCTCAGAGAGAGAAACCTACTGAAACTACAAATCTGATGTCTGAGTATCCAGAAACAAAAAACAAAATCATAGAGATGTTTTTCTAATAATATCAATGTCTGTATCTGTTATTATTTGTTCAGTATTTTTACATTTTTGTTATTATTATAGGATATTTTAGGAACACTATAGGAAGGCAGCAGTGTGTCTCTATGATCCTCTAACTCTTCTGCGACTACACATTGCTACTTGTCACTTCAATCATGAATGTGACACTACTCTATAGAGTATATAGGCTACAATATAGTATATAATTGAGTATTTAAAGCATATAGCTTATAGGACATTGTAGAGGAAACTGATAGGAGGGCAGGACTGTGTGAAAAAGACACTTACAAATGTGTCTGCAACTTCAGCACCATGGACAGCACCATGGATTTATCGATACATAGCACAATTAAGCCACTGATATTTCAGTGGCTCATGGTCTAGGCCATAAATTCTAATAGTATTTCACCACTAGGAAGATGTCCCATGCATTAAACAGGACTGTAAATGCAGTCAAAAGACACAAATACTTTTGCAGTTGGTGTTACATGACCAGCAAAAACAGAGTAAAAGGACTGTGATATTCCCTGTTGCTCAAAACCTACAACAACCAGAAAGCACGGACCAATAAACACTGTGCGTTCATGCACTGTCGAAATTGATCGAAAAATGTTTTTCCAACTCAGAAAGAAAATTATACAAGTTGTCGAGTTCACATCATATGACGCTGAAACATGTTGGACGAAAGTAAAGATTGGGTCGATGGTAAGGAACCAAAGTCATGTGTTGTATAGCCATTGTATCGTTTTCTTTGCTCCTCCTTTACACTCAAATACTGGAAACAGCTGCAGCTGTTTGGTGTCCATGTCACACCCACATACTGACAAGATGCACATGAACACACCAAAGTTGGAAGAACGACTTCCCAACTCAGGAAATTGGACCATCTGGGGAGCAAGTGAATGCAGCAACACTCCCGCTGATGGGTCACGTACTGCGAGTATGGCTGTGCTTGGTTTTGGCTCGGTGTCATTTTTGAAACAGGAAACAGTAGGGCAACATAACAGCAATGAACAATATGGCATTACAGCTAAACAGTACACATAAATATGTTTTGAAAAAACGTTTAATCGACAGTAAACAGGATTGTGGTTCATATTTCATTAACACTGCCTTATTTTACAGTTTGATCAGTTTTTTCAGCTTCAATTTTCACAGTAAAGAAACAGTATGGTGGCCAATTCCGGTTTATGAACTTTCTCTATTGCAGTGACACAGTATGTTAAAATATGTTTCTGGCAGAAAACAGGCAGTGCAGTCAGAGAATCTTGGTTTATAGTTCATCGGTACTGCCTAGTTTATACAGTTTGATCAGAGTTTGGTGAGACACCGCTCTCTCTCTCTCTTATATCTGCGACTATGCTCTTTGTATCCGTGGGTGATGGCTTACAAAATGCAGAACAACAATCTGTAGTAGATACAAAAGCGCTAAAATCTGACAGATTGAACATTTGACATAATTTGGGGGATTTTTGCTAGCAATAAAGTGGGGCCTCTGGCTGCAGACAAAATGGAGAATGGCTTATCAATGTTTTTTTGCATACTACCAACATTGCGGAGACACAAAGCTGGTTAGAAATCGGCAATGCTCCGATTTAAGTATTCATACTCTGTAATACGTTTGCCGTCTTGCTTTACATAACACAGAGAAAATGAAATGGAGCCTACAGCCTTGTTCACGTCATCTCTTCAAGGACTGAGACACATTACAATAAAAAGATTTCTGTCTCCTGACTTGGATATTTAATAAACTTCTTCTATTCAGTGAAATACACCTTTATGACTCCCTTGCATGGGCAATTGTATGCAGCAACAGCAACAGAAAGCTTCAAACGACCAAAGGTATAAGCTGACTTAAAAAACATTAAGTATGAAGTCGTACAAAATCATAAAAATGAGCTATAAAGAATTTAGGAGAATATTAGCAGGGCACTAAAAAATAATGATTACTTTTACAGGCAGGTAGATTATAGCAACGACCTGAGGCCAGCAGAGAAAATTCACTTGCTGATGATGTCTTTGACAAGTGCACAGCACACGACTGTTAAAAGCCCTAAGTAAAATCAAGCATTAGATGTTCCTAAGTGAATTATTCATCATATATTGTTCATATTTATAGTTGTTTTATATGACTTGTACATTCTGTCTAACTCTGAGAATGTGTATTTGGCTTCAGCAGGATGTTTCTTCCATATATTTGCTCATTAACACGCTAAGTATTTTGTTCAGGGTTAAACAAGACATTATTTCAACATGAAGCAAACAGACTCAAACTGATTCAATTAACAGAAGGAGAGGAGAACGAGTGGAAACAGCCAAATGTTGTTGAACTGGGTTGAAATATTGTTCTAATGCACCTCCCGTCGTGAAAATTTAATTTCCATTTAAACATGAATAGAATCAAGACTAATCTAATTTAATCTGCCCTCTACTCTCATTTCCCTCGCCGTCTCTTCTCATTGCCACCGCTGTCTCCTCAGCTGCTCTCCCTTCATTCACATCCTCCTCTCCTCTCCTTTAATCTCCCCTCAACTCTTCACCTCTCCCCTCTGCTTTCATCTCCCTACTCCTTCCCTTTCCTTCTCCTTCTCCTCTCTCCCCCTTCAATCCTCCACTATCGGGGTTTTATTAATGAAGCCGAGATTGGTGTAGGAGGGAGGGGAAATAGACAGATAGATGAAAACAGAGTGAGTGAGACAGGTGAGAGGGAGGGAGGTGGAGAGCGAGACAGGGAGGGTGAGAGACGTAAGAAATAATGAGGCCGATGGAGAGACAGAGGGAGAGGTGGCCGTTGGGTTTTTATAATTGGCTGTCTGTGACTCAGAAAGGGTGAGTACAGTATCCCTCTGCCTCCACACACACACACACACACACTCAAAGAGATCACATTTCCTCCTCTCGCCTCCCCTAACATGACATGAAACCAGCTTCTGAAGCCTCGGGGCGCTGAACATTTAAATTATCTCCCATCTCCTCAACTCACTGTGGGCTAAAGATCACAGATTCAGCTTCACAGCAGCAGCACAGGCCGTCATTTCCTTCTGATTCGCCTAATTAGCGTTGCTAACGACTGCTCCGTACAATACCGCTGTTTTAACCTGCGTGTTAACCCATACAACAATATTGTGAGTAGCTGTTACTCTTAATGATGGAGATGCAGCATATTTATAGTGTTTTTTACCTGTGTGTATTCACTGTCAACCTTCATCAAATCATCATATATGTAACATGTCTCAACATGAAGTTATATTCAAGGTAGTAACATTTTATTTTGATAATTAATGTACTATTTTATTATTTTTATGCCTACATTATCAAAAAAGGTAACACATTATAAAAATGTAAAATTGTTGTCCTTTGTGTTTTAATGAATATACAGTGCACATGTGGGAGGAGAGGTGCAAACAGGTGGGAGGAGTTTATTCAAACGAGTTGTTTGTTTGGTTAGTAAATGTGTTCAGACATGGTGGTGGGAAGTTTTGTGTTTATAGTGCAACATAACTCTGTTGGAGCTTAGAGCACATAATTAAGGCAACAATACTTACATGTAAACTGTAAATAAACTATTCTATTTAAACACTTTCCTGCCAGTAGATGTGTTAAAATCAGAAAATAACATTAAAATGGGTTATAGCAGGAATGTTAGTAAAGCAGTCTGCATTTATCTATAAATTAACATGAGATGATGATTCTTACAGTATCTGTTGTTCACTGCTGCGTTATGCTGTACAGTATGACAATCTCCTTCTTCAGTGTCATTACATCTGGCAGTGTGCTGTGTTTATACCTATTAAAGTGAGACCAGGCAGCAACAGAATAACCACCCACACTTCTATGGCTGGCTGGATGGATGGATGGATGGATGGATGGATGGATGGATGGAAGGATGGATGGACTCTCCCTCTGCCTGTCAATGCCACTGCTTCCCTGTGACAGTATTTCTGCATGTTCTTTCAGCCCCACCACCACCCCAGCATCCACCTGCTGGCTCCAGCTGGGGTTACAACATTTTTGCTCATCACTTCCCAGTATCTCTTTGTTAACATATCTGTGGGACGTGATGAGGTAGGAGCCAAACTCTAACCATGTTTTGCTGCTAAAATAAACATTTCGAACGCGAGGTGTTTGACTGAACTTGTTTCACCGTTTTATTAAAACCTGTAGCCTTGTTTTGATCTTTTGCAATGTTTCAAAAGCTAACTTTTGAAACATTGCAAAAATGAACAAATAAAGAAATGCAAATTAGGCACATATCCATCAGCTGGTTTGGAGTGAATAGACTAGGCTTCATTAGAAGTTGGTCACATTGGCTAAGTTACACATGGCTTTAATAAACAAAACCAGTTTTTTACCAACCGCCACTAAACCACTATGAGCTAACTGTTTCAAGTTATGGGAACATCCAGAGAGATACCGACAGCGCACACAGGCTCTTCTTCTCTCAGAGCAGAAACAACTGATTAGTTATTGTAAATGCTCACTACACCAGAATTTATTCTGAAAAGGTGCTTTCATGCTCCACTTAGAGCATTACCTATTTCTTGAAAAAAGCAAAAACTACCCCAAGCAAGCATTAAATCTTTTTTTGCTATATAATCAATATAATATAATGAATAAGACGAGTCACATTGGTATTCACCAAACAATGGTCCTATCAGAACAAGTAAAGCTTTCCATTTGCAGGAGGATGATTGTGATATTTTTTCTCTCATAAGTTACACAGTCTCACTTCAGTAAGATAAAGTAAAATTTAAATTTAAAATAGCCAATATTGGATGATTGTTATTCATCCACCGTCTTGTAGTTTTCTGCTGAGAATCTAACCTTTAACGAAATCCTTATCATCATTTTATTTTAAAGTGTCAGTCTGTTACAGCCAGCAGAGTTAAAGTACAGGTCTACAGGGAGTGACTGAGAGAGAGTGATACAGAGTTAGAGAAGCAGAAGAAAAACCTGTGCTGCTCTCTAATGAAACATCCTACATACATCAGACTCGGTCTGCTAGGTAGCTGCTCCTTAATATTCCCAGGGTTTTCACAGATGTAAGTAAAACTGGCTCTTCTTGTAATGGACCCTGGGCAATGGAAGAAAACACCTGTGAGGCCTAATTAAACAAGACACACTACCTTCTGTTCAGGACTTTAAAACCTTATTAAAGTCACTTTCAAAGGAACTTTTTGTCATTGTTTCACAAAACTCTCCTCTACTCTTCTTTGTGTTCAGCTGGAATTGTTATTGATGCTACTGTGGCTGTTGTCTTGTAAAAAAAAAACTGGATATCCTGCATGATAAGGGTTTAATGAAAGTAATCCATAAAATAGAGAGAAACAAAAAACAACATAAAATCCACAGGTAGTGATGGGATGTGGGACGTAACTAAGTACATTCACTAAATTACTGTGCTTTGGAGTTTTGAGGGAGACATTTTAATCAGAAGAGAAAGATCTTAATATTATAAATAAATATTTAAACGAAATAAACAAACTATTTGTTTCATGACTGAATAAACTGAATTAACAAACTGATCTTCAGGACAACATATTTTCATACTGTTTTATTTTGTTTATATGTGGCAGACCCTGCCACCTTTCTAGCTTCAAACAGTATTCTGGGACCTTATTTTCCTCTGAGAACAGCTTTTTTATTCACTTCTAATATCATATTATTACCTTATTAATATTGTGTGAGTTTTAAATGATTTTCCAAAACTACATAGTGCCACTTTAAGTACAATTGTGAGGTATTTGTGCTTTAATTGAATAATCTTATTTTCTGTTATATTATACTTCCTCAACATAACATTTTGGAGGCAAATATTGTTTTTTTACTCCACAAAATGTATTTTACACCTAGCCACCTGTCAAATTTATACTGACATAAATAGGGGGCAGCATATCATCAGAGTAACCTCTAACTGCTGCTAACTGTAGCTGCTATTAGCTAATTAGCTCTGCTAGCCGTGCAGCTAGCGGTTCAGACTGGGAGCTCAGGGACCAGGCGAGTGTTAGTGTTCATACTGACAAGCCGGATTACCTGGTTGACATGCTTACTTCAGTAGATTTCTCTTCAACACAATACACAGACAGCGTCAACACCGCTAAACACTCACATTCTGTGGATAATCTTATTTAGTTTTTGAACATTTTCAACAACAATTCTTACATATTGCCCCTTGAGTGCATTTAACATCAGACACTTCAAGACTTTTACTCAGGTATGACTTTCAGGTGCTTTTTACAACACTGAATGTATATCACCATGAGTGAAAGTTGGTTGTGTTTTGTCAGGGTGGAGCTGCTGTAGCTCTGTGGTCAGACAGAAATGTACAGACGTTGTATATACATTTAGCCCAACTGTCTCTGTGGGTGGAGTGCTGTACATACTGTGGCTAAGCTATAATAAAACTAACCAACACAACTACAGCCTGCTACTTCTGGGCAATCCAACCTGCAGTTGTCATCCTTGTTGAAATTATACATTTTATTTAGAAGATTAAGATTTTATTGAAACCTGCTTTAGGAGAGAGAAAAGAGAACTTTAAAACCCTCAAGTAGAATTTGAACCAAAATAGAGGATGTCAGAAACCGCAGTGAATGGCCAAAATTGAGGTTTTCTCGATTCTCTCCTCTTCCAGGCTCCCCCCTCCACACTGGGCTAAAGTACAGTACCATGGGGTGTGTTGCATTCACAAAGAATAAACACAGTCTGGGTTTCACCCAAATTTACTGTCCGAAATCCAACAAATATCTCTAGATACGACTGAAACATAATGACTCACCATGCTGTGAAGCTAGATGAGCCTTCTGAACTGGCATCCGAAACACTATCAGAGGTCTCATTAATAATTTACACTGCAGCCTCCATAATTCCTGACCCAGAGGAGGAAGGAAAAGAAACTAAACAGATGCTAAGATACGGATTCACACGGGACTTACATTATGAGAAGACTGCAGTGTTTGGGGAAAAAATGGTCAGTAATTTGTGGTGGAATTTCTAATTTACAAATTAAGGCCAAGGCTAATTTGCATGGCATTGAAACACAAACAAGCTCTGCAGTTATTAGAAATCACAAAAGGACTCCAGGCAGAACTAGTCCCATGTGAGTAGATTTTATTTAGGAGACGATAACACGTTTGCTTCCCTTATAGAAGAAGAAGAAGAAATGGTTCAATGATTATCAGTGAAGAGGCAGAACCACCAACCTGAGCAGTTTGGCTGTAGTCAGAATAAAATCAGGTAATCTTTGGCAACAGGACTGCATCTAGATCTGCAACAGCACAACGTCTCTACATAAATACACCAAGACTGGAAACTGAAAGAAAGCTGCGCACCCAAAGAAATGCCATTTCACAGAGTCACGCATCTCTACGTGTACCTTCTCCTTCTTTACACTTTGAGAATTTCTCACTCTACTGTAGCTTGGTAAATTCACTTTTTGGGTGAATTGTTGACAAAGAGATGCAATAAATGGATTGCAGCAGTGGCAGCAGGCTTCAGCCGGTTCTGTCCTGTATGACTGTTTTTGGTGAATTGATTTCCAGATGCAGTAATGGCACCTCAAGGTTCACCAGGTGACTGAAATTCTCCTGCAAACCAAATGCTCTGCAGAAAAGCTGAGAGTCAGAAAAACATTTCAGTGTGTTTACAGAGTTTTAATGTTGTATGTTGTATGTTATTGTATGTAAAGTATGGTTTTGTGCCAGGTTGCTGTTTGCGTGGTATAGTTATGGCTAGTCATACTGATGTGTTGTGCTAGGGTCAGGATTTTGGGAATCACTGAAAAGATGCCGTCTTCACCCTTGTGGCAATTCAAAGTAATCTAGAAATCTATGTCGGAAACATAGATTTCAAACTAGACATCCTCATGTGAGGATAATCATGATTGCCGTGATTTACAATTATCCTGATAACGAAAATTAACCATCCTTACTACAAACTTCACCTATTTCACAACAGCTACAGAGAGACTATAGTATAGGAGACAAACCACTGAAAGCATTTTGAAAAGAAAAGTCCATCACACCAGAGAAGGCTGTGGACTCATATCCTACCCTTGCCCCCCGTAGAACCAAATGTGTGCTTTTCTTTTGTACGAAGCAGTAAAAGAAGTTGAGTTAATTTGCCTTACTTGACATTGCAATCTGAGCAAACCCTTTCACAGAAAACAAAGCCTGTCATTTTCGCTAACTCCCTGTCCGTTTTGCAGTAAACAATCCCCTCCCTCCTCTCTACGTCACCACACTTGCACGACTCCTTTCGTTGTTCGAGGCAGCTCTTTCGCCTTCAAGTGTTTTTTATCACTTGGCCTGTTTGGTAGTGGTAGCTTTCCTTGTCTGCCTCTTTATGCAGTTCTCTGTCCTGATTGAATTAAGTAGGCAGGGATACCAGAAAATGTCTTTTCTCTTTTACTGCATGAGCAGGGGGAGGAGACCCATGGGTTACTGACCAATCACTCTTGGAATACAGAGCTATTTAACACGTATTTAAATGAGAAATTAATGCTTACAGCAGCTTTAACTGTATATATATATAATGAACACAACAAAAAGCTATTAACTATTAACTCTGTCCCTAGCATGACATGTAAAAAACATGCATGCAACAACAGTTTTCCCTGTATGTCTGCTTCCTGTCTGTGTTTCAGTCTGTTGACCACCGTCTCACCACTCTGTGTCTGTAGCCGACAGCGATCTCTGTAATTGATCCCCACATCGAAATAAATGCCACTGATTTTCCTTTTCACATCTACATTGTATTCATCCCTGCAGCATCCAACGAGCCCCCCCAGCATGAAGCATAATGTGATCGCACACAAACACACACATACACGTTGACGAACACACTGAGCCGAGAAATAATATCTTCCTGTCCCGAGGAAGAGATATTGATTGTGGCACACTGAGCGCAGAGTTTCGATTTACACATTTAGAGTTTGACGGCAGCCGTGTCGGCCATTCAGCTGTCGTTAGCTCATAACTTAGAGCATAAATGGCCCAACAGGAAGTACAAACCACTAACCACTTTGTTAAGAGAGGAGAGGAAAGAAACAGAGGAAGGTAGGATGTGTTTGTTTGTTTGCTTGAGCGCAGATTTATTTGATTAAAACATGGGCAACAATATTATGAGCAGAAATCTGGTTTTTGCTCAGTCTGTCTCACATCCATGGTTGTTTGGAGGCAGCAGAATACAAGAGACGAGGGTCATTTGTGTTTGTGTGGGCTGTTTGTTTCTCCCTGTTCTCTGCTGTGCAGCCGTTGCAGTTGAGTGTATGTGGGAGCTGGCGAGTTGTTGAGCTGTTTTTATTTACGACAGTCCTCTGTTTTGTTGTGAGATGTCTTATTAAAGAACATTAAAAGTCTCTCTTTCTTGAACGCACTTATTATGCCCGAGAATTGAGCAACACAAAATTAAGTAATGAATTCTTGGGATGATTGCCTTAATGACATCCATCAGGCCCAAATTCATTATAAGGTGCTTTTTAAATGGTTTTAACACACTTAGCTCAGTCACACACTCACACGATCATAAGTCACACACACAGAACAGAAGAAGGCGGTTAATAGTAAAGTAATGAAGAGTTACAGCATAAACTCTTTATAAGCCTCTCATCGCTCATAAATCACTTAGAAACCAATTTCATACCAAAGCAGGGGAGAAGAGAGAGGAGGAGGACGTCTGGATTGAAGAAAAGAATTAAGAAGGAAGAGGGAAGAAGAGATGAGGAAAAAGTAGGAGCCATAGATTGATGTGAAGAGGGCAGGAGGGAGAGAGTAGGAGTTTGCTTAGAAAGAAGGGTTGAGGGAGAAAGAGGAGGGAGGTAGATACAATATGGGAAGCACAACTGTGAGGACAAGAAGACAAAGACAGCAGATTAGACAGAGGGATGAAAAGAAGGGAAAGTTGGATGAAAGGGAGGAAGTGAGTCAGGGATTACGAGAGTATTGGAGACACAGAGGGAAGGAGAGGGGAGGGAAAGGAAAGGAAAGGAAAGGAAAGGAAAGGAAAGGAAAGGAAAGGAAAGGAAAGGAAAGGACCTCCCATAGGTGGCCCTCAACTGCCAATTAGAGATCCTTATAGTATTTATTCTTTTTGTAGCAGGAAGCTGCTGATGTTACATGACATGATGTGCAAAATGGCAGTTTTGTAGTTTTTGAAGTTTATTTTGCAGCTGAGAGCATACTGAGCATTTGAAGATACTCTATATAAAATATCGCAATGAGCAAAAATGCCAGTGTATCAAAAACTTAAAATATGTACAGCAAATAGTTCAAAAGACTTGTGGAATAGGAATACATATTTCCGTCATGTTTCTGTATTAAGAAATTGTTGGGATCAAAATGTTTCATGTTCAAAGTCAATGACAAAATCATTTATGGCATCATTTTAATAATTTCCTCATTTCTTATGGTTTCTTGACTCACATAATCTTTTACCATAAGTTGTACAGATTTTAGGGATATGAAACATTTGAAGATACTCCAAGAAATGATGTCACAATAAGAAAAAAAAATGTAGGCACTAGGGGATTATTTTTATTGCAGAGTTCAAAGGGTTAATTGGCTGTATTTTCTTCTAATTGTCATTTTAAATGACACATAAATAAATAAGTTGAAGGCATTTCTTCTTCTCTATGTAAAGTGCTTTGGTTTGCCTCTGTGTTTATACTAGGTGTAATGCAAATAAAGCTGCCCTGCCTTTCATCAGACTCAAGAACTGATAAATATGCTTTAGAAGTTGTTTAATTAAACAGACATTTATTTCCCCAATGTGTTTTGACTGATCTAATAAAAAGAAAGTTTTGAAAAGTGTCTTCTAATTTCCATGATGACCTCAAACTGTTTTCTTTTAGATTAGTCTTTACCACTTTCCCTAGACATACTAGTGGAGGCAGTATACTTAAACTAAATCAACCAGATATGCAGCTGTTTGGTATGAATCATATGATATTTTATAGAAAAACTACATAAGGTAAAGGCAGAGATCCAAAGCTTGTATAATGCTGACATCTGTGCTGATAGCTTTAGGTGAGTAAAGTAGGCCCTCACCTTAAATCCAGAACTTCATTTCAATAACTAATCTCATGAGGTGTTCACCTTCAAAGCAATTTCATTATTCATCCACTGCTACCTCCATAACATTAGGGAGAAAGTGTAGTCATTTGAATAGATACATAAAATGATACATGCCCCATATTGGAAATTATGTTTCAAATTACATCTTGTTGAGGAAACTAGTCCAGTCTGAGTTAGTGACCCTGCTGGTTAAACAAGTGTTGAAGGGTTTTTAGATGCTCAGGTGGAGGTAGAGGCAGGAGTTCAGTGCATGACTGCGCTGTGGGAGCACTGTGTTGTTGATACTGAGAGAATTGCTGAACAAAATGTTTAATTCATAGATAGATTCAGTCACTGCAGTTGGAAAATCCATCAGTTACTTCCAGGTGGGAGGATGTGCAGCCAGTGTGAGTTTGATGCTTGTTTGATTTATGTGGTGCAGCTTGGTGTAAGAGTGCAGGATAGATTTTCATGTGGGGTTGTGAGGGCCCTGAGCTGCCTCACCAGCACAGTTAAAAAAACAAAACACAGCTACAATAAAACTGCAGTTTCAAAAGAGCAGAAACAACAAAACACAGTGCAGTCCCATTAAACTGAGGGCAGTTTAACAAAAACACACACAGCTTCTGCACTTAAAAGCAGAAAAAGTTTTATAGAAAGTTTTCTGAGGGAGATACACCGGTTGCAGTTGGTTTGTGTATATTTTTAAACAAGACTGCATCACTTTGATATTGTGATACCTTTGTATTTTAACAAATAAGACAACAGTCTTTTTACATTAGGCACGTCACAAACAGCATGAATATATGAGGCATGTTGGATTAAAAGTATTTACGTTTCAGTCTGTCCTCATCAGAAAAAAACAACCATATAGGTTCACTGTGCAAGCAGCTTGTAACAACCCATATTTAGGTTAAAGTCATGTGGTGACATCTAGTGGCCGCAGTCATAATCACGGCAGCAAAGGAGGAAGTCACATGACAAAAAGACATAGACAATGGACTTGTTTGCTTTAAATTATCATTCTGAAGTAAATAATGAATGGAATAGTATGATGGCTGTACAAATTACACTACATCTTCCCTACAAGTCTTGCTTTGACTTTGCTGTTCCCTCTGCCACCGGGCTCGATTTTTCCCAGAAAAATGAAGATGGAATTACGGCACAAAGGAAGCTTGACTGCCATTATGCAACCAAAACAGGAAGAGGCACTGTTTTCCGTGATGACTAACCCCAGGTAACAGTGGGATAACTGGAATAACTGTGGAAACTCTATACTCCAAAAGAAAAATAACCCTGCTGATGGAGTAGGCAAAGAAGGTGAAAAGGGAGAGTGATAGAAACCGAGGTAAAACAATCGTGAAAGGACGAGCATTCACTGGATGGAGAGTGCAACGGTTTTTGTCAAAGTCTGTTCCCCCCGCTGATATGTGTTTCCTCTTACCACCAGAACTGTGTTTTACTGCCTCTTTATAGCACTGAGATCAGGTTTTCTAGGTCAAATTGGGATGCTTACAGTTGTTTTTTTGTGTGCCATGTGTTGTGATTGGCTGAATCAATTACTACAGGTGAAAAGAAGAGATTGTACCTTGATGTATTATATGTATTGTTAATACATCCTTCATACTAAGAAAAGGTTTCCACTTGTTTTACTGATGTTGAAAGCATGCACAGCAGCAACTTCAAAAAAGACTTTGTTCGTGGTCAACAAGCCTGGTTAACTCAGGGTTAAAAATGTAACAAAGACAGAGCGAGATATAGCTGGAAAGGAAATTTTACTCATACTTACACACACACACACACACACACACACACACACACACACACACACACACACAGACACAGAGTCACAGACTGGAAAGGGCTTGGAATAGACCTTGTATTAATCTGCAGGCAGAGCCAATGGAGAAGCTCCTGGGAGGCTATTAGCTTTAGGACTATTCAGTGCTCCATTTGGATTAGGCTGCACTGGGACAGGGATTAAACAAACTCTGCTGCCACATTACAATGGATCCAGAAAACCTTGGTGTACCACTGGGTCACCTTTGTTGCTTGAGAACAAAGACCTTAAGATATAGAAGATACTTCAGACAGTCTGTAATCATGTTAAAGTTTCCCAGCACACGATTCTGCAGTCATGTCTGTTTTGATTTGACTCCGCTGCATGATAACTCACAATCATTCTGGCACAAAAAATCCTTCCAAGTGCTGTGTTGTTCGCCTGATTCACTTGCTGTTTCTCTTGGTGAAATAATTGGTTTAGTCATTGACCTATGTAGTTATTTGTGCCATGTGCACACATGGAGAAATAAGTGTGTTTGACATGTTTTATTTATTCAGTTTAGAATGAAATATCTGATTGTGCTACCTTATGAACGGTATTTGGTGAGACTCTAGTGACTCATTTCTACATGAGAACTAGTTTGTGTGGTGCATCCTGCACCACGCAAACCTGCAACCGGTTTTTATTTTGTGATATGTGACCCCCGCTATGCCTGTCAGCTTTTATATATTGTTCCTCAAATAAAAATAAAAATAAATGTTAGTGTGTTTCTGTAAACCCACAGATAAGTTCAAACCTAACGTTTCATCATGTTGCAACGTTACGTAAACTTCTATTCATCTCTTGTCACAACACTGCTTATGCTCTGATTGGGTTTATGCACAACAACCACTTGGTTGTGGTTGGTTTGGCTTAATATATTTGTTTTGGTAGCCACAAACATGGCTGGATATTGTCCCGAGGTCTCCTTAACAGTATCCAGTGTTGGGAGACTTAAGACACAAACTGCAGTTACCCGTATGCCAGTCTTGTCTCTTTCCACCGCCACCATCCCCTCTGCCTCCCGATGTTAAAGTCAGGTCATAAACATGTAATGTAAACATTTAGTGACGGACCGATTATCAGTCCTGCCCGATTATCTGGGCCGATATTCAGCATTTTCTGATTATCGTTATTAGTGTTTTTTCTGGGAGCCAATTGATTATCTGTTTGGCAACAGTTCACAGTTGGAATGTGAATAAATATAAAAATATATTTAAGACATAAAACATAAATGAGGGTCATGTACATGCATCAATAAGTCTATAAGAGATGTTCAATAAGTCAAAAACATAATTACTGTGACAGACCTTAAATGGAACAGTAAAATACGTTGTTTTGCATTCATTGTCATACTCAAATGCACATCTGATGGGGCAGATGTTTGTGGACATAGAAAGAGAAACGGTCACTTCACCAGTTAATATTCAGGATTAATTATAAAGAAATAATTACTTAAGCTGCCAGACGGTAATAGCTTTAACAATAATAATATGCAGCAGTGCATGTGAGAAAACTAATACCTGAGGCAGTGAAGTCATGGTGTTCTGACCCCACTGAGGACGCCCCTCACTGTGATTACAAGTCCAGCAATGCGGCTGGTCTGCAGCACCAGAGGGCCCCAATCACAGTTAAGGACATCCGAGGAGTATTAAGGATTTTTTTATTCAGCAGTCACCGATGCATGTGTGCTGACTGAACCATTTCTTTAAAGTACTGCGCATACATTACGGAGCTGCTCACACTCGAGAAGGTTATTTATTCACGCAGTACAGTAGAGTGGAGCTTCGGACGGGCATTTACATTTAGAGTATTTCAAGGTCCAGATGAGTTTGTTTGTCTTGCCTGAAAGTGTTGCAGCATATGACCTTAAATACAAGTGTGATATTTTCCATCACATGGAAGGAGGGCAGCGATAAAAAATAAGGTTTAGATAAAGAGATCAAGCAAAAAACTGAGAGTTCAGCTTTCCAGCATCAAACTGTGTCTTTTATCTGAGCTTCAGCAGCCACTTTGTCTATCAGGCCATCTGCCCAGCAGTCAGCACCAGCTCTCATCATTTACATCCCTTTATCTGCTTGCAGGGCGTGTCAGAGAGACACAGAATATGAAATGAAAAGTAAAGGGGTGAATGTCGGAGAAAAACAATAAAGGCAACCAGAGAGCAGCAGGGATGAAAAGCAAAAGTCGCTGTGAATCAAAGCGAACAATCAGAGGCTCACTCCTCATTTCCTGTACCGGCTTCAGAGGGCATCGTTAACACGGAAAGTCCCGTCTCCTCTGCTCTGACAGCCATGCAGGGGTCCGCCTCGCTTCAATTCATGTCATCTACGCTTTTAAGACAACACCACACTGCTGCCTGAAGGCACCAATCAGTAAGAAACGTGTCATCAATGTGCCTCTCGGCTGTGAGCAGAAGGTGGCTTGGTAGTTTGGCGGCTGTCATCAAAAATCCTTTACATCGCCTTTTAGCAAGACATTTAACCTCGAGCAATCCGATCAAACCGAAAGTAAAGCCACTAAAACCCCCCAAAACAAACAAAAAATCATATCATCCCTGTATTTAATGATACATTTGACAACCATTAGTCCCTGCCTATTGAATTTACTGGTTAGAGAGTTGATTTGTAACCAAAACCTTATAAGGCAGGCTATGCTAACAGCAGCAAAGAAGAGAAGAATATGTTACCTATTACCGATGCCTTTGAGCACTGCATGTGACCTACAGCAGAAGCAGCTGATTGTACACAGCAAAACCCACAAATTGCATATAAAACTCCATGAAGTGCGACAAGACATTATTATTTCAGAGTTTTAAACTCTGTACGATTAGAGCAGCACTGTGATTTGACACAAAATGCATTCATGCTTGAATTCATTCCTCACTCATGATTATGTCTTTGACATTTCTGCAGCCAAATTTGCAACTGTTTGTATACCATGAAATTTAATCAAAACTTGAAAGTGTTTTCGCTTCTAAAGACGTCTATCCAGTTATTACCTGGGGTGAAGTCTTAGTTTTCGGGTCACGGTTTGGTACGAGTTTGGTACAACAGAATAAAAGGACAAATATCCCAAATGCATGAGGCTTGATTTCTTTAAATTTATTTTCCACAGACAGTCATGTACATTACAGCTTGTTCCACCTAGTTCCCCCTGAGACAGTTGGTACAATCTGTACCACATTAATCTGTGAACATGCACATTCACATAGGTCATATTTTAAAGGTCTAATGAAAAACAAATCTAAATGTGATGTTAATGCCACTTACTTCTGTAATGTCTTTGGCCCTGTCTGGTTAAAAACAGCAGGGAGAAGTTGTTGGACTTCTGCTTTGTCTCATTCCAG
Source organism: Pagrus pagrus (assembly GCF_965226575.1). Lineage (NCBI taxonomy): Eukaryota > Metazoa > Chordata > Actinopteri > Spariformes > Sparidae > Pagrus > Pagrus pagrus. The sequence continues at coordinate 21,465,297 of NC_140200.1, read as the reverse complement.
TCATTGACACATCTGGGTGATGCCATTTAATATGCACTGGCATGTTCCCCTTTTTTCTATTGTTACTGTCAAACAGGCTTGTTTTATTGTGTCTTCTTCTGCTTTTGTTGTTAAATGGCGTCAAAAAAAACAGCTATTAGGTGGATTACTGTCACTTACTGGGTTGGAGTGTGTGTGACATTACATTTACAACAAAAACTTCAGTTAGAAAACTGGAAGTTCATTTGCATTGTGGAGTTCTGTAAAAACGGCAGACTTGTTATACACATATATATAGAAAACAGTGAACCGACCTGTCTGACATGACAGCTGTGCTTATTTCATGATCGTCTGTGATATCTACACAACAAAGACTTCTCGGACTAACTGCCGGTTTTGGGTAAACTCATTTTCTTTAACAGGCAAATTATCTCCCCGACTCAAGATGAATTAGATGTAAAAACTTTGAAATAACACAATGAAAAAAGCCATTTAAATTGTATGTAAGCTAATGTGTGATGTGGGGGGTTTCTACCAGGAAGTTGTACACAAACAATGCGTTTCGTTCTATACTCTCGCCACCGACATCAACTCCACTTCAACTTCATAGTGTCACAATCGCATGTACAACTGTATGCACCGAACCACGACAACCTTACTATGATGCTTCTGGACAAATACATGTACCGTTACACCCCTATTATCAGTGTTCAAATAATGTAAATAACACTGGGCACCACTTGCCGTTTTTGGCCTGCTCAGTCATCTTCCAGGCTTCACAGACATTTCAGTAAAAGAGCATGATGTGCCATAGAAGTTCTCATTATTAAGTTTAAAACGGGTACAAATATAATAACTTCAGTGTGATACATAAAAACTGTATGTACAGTATGCAGTAAATACATATTATGACATATTCACTGTATTGAATTATTTGGTGGAGAGTTTTTGTTGTGTCTCATGACAGCTTAAATGTTTCAGAAGGTTTTCCAATACTTCAATAACTGCCTATTTTGCAGGCAGATTCTTGGATTTGAAGCAAAACGACATGTTCCTCTGTGGATTGAGATTATTTTTAAAACCACTAGCGCAAGGACAACCTTTTCATCATCGGATGTTTTTAAAAACTGTCAGTGCTCAGGCCAAAAACAAGATTTTAAAAGTTTCTAAAAGGCTGAAGAAAACTAGAGTAATATGTACACAATTTACAGTATTGTCAGACATATTTTACACTAATTTCCATCTCTGTCTAAGTCTCTCTCTCCTCAGTCACACCCACTTTATTACAGTAGTGGACTTGATTAGGGGGAATTAGCGATCTACAGCCCTCAGCTAGCAGAGGTTGAAACCTCTGTCACCGGAGGGCAGATCGATCCTCAGTTAGCTCCTGTCAAACGCAGCCTGTTAACTCTGTACTGACTCACACAGGAACACCGTCCTGCACTTGTGAAGACTAAAAGATCAAAGGCCACCACCAGCGATTAGGTGTCATATTATAATATACATAAAATATATTCACAACTGCTGGTGAATTATGAGCTGCTCAGGTCTTCTGTCAAGGAAGGAGATGAATATGTTAATCACCTGATGCTTTAGCACAGTGAAAGGTCATGAGGACTATTTATTGTGCTGTTATTATTATTTCATATGACCGCAAATGATGCTCATAAAGGCAACTGGATGATGTGATGTCTGTTCCTGGAAGCTCGGAGGACCTTATGTTGCTTTAAATCAGGCTCAGGCCAACATTTCTGACCAGATATCTGGCAAAACATGCACAATATAATGCTTTATAATGGTCTTACTATTACAAATAAACCAAGTTGTCATGAATAATTTGACAGGGATGAATTTACATTTAAAATGCAACACCAAGCACCTGCTGAATCCTGAGTGCAGCTGTCAGTCAGTCTGTCAGTGTCCTGCATCGAGCTGCAGTCAGTCTTCGCCTGCTGGACCCACCAGGCTAGTGGTTATTTTAAGATGCATCACGCTTTCTGTTGTGTCAGTTTGTGTGTGTGTGTGTGTGTGTGTGTGTGTGTGTGTGTGTGTGTGTGTGTGTGTGTGTGTGTGTGTGTGTGGGCTCTATATTGGGGCAGTGACAGTATGTCTTGTGGTAAGAAGAGAAGATGTTTTCTCTGCCAGCAGAACGTGACCCAGTCTGTCTCTCCACTTAACTACATGTTCTCTCGTTCTCTCTTTCCCTATTCAATTCTAATATGCTTATTTGGCCTGTGGTAATTTGTAGCTCGATATGGTTAACAAGAAACTCTCTTTATCACACTTGACCAATCCATTAACTACATCATAACTAGCCAGCAGGTTTCTTCTTCAGGCTATCTTAGCTCCTGTAGTTGAAGAGTTCAAGCTCCTGCAGGGGAATAAACTACAGTAACAATCTAATTACAGTTTTAAAAAGGAACAAAAATGTCCGCAGTGCCCATTATGAGCCAGGATACCTGAATGAAAGGATGTTGTGTTCCATCAGTGTTTTTTCTTTTTAACTGAAAACTATGTACAGCAGCCTAAATCTGCAAAAACCTATTTTAGCTTTCAAAAAATGTTGGTTCCTTCACTTATTTCAAATATATGACAAGGACAAGGAAAAATCAGAACTGATCAAAAATCAAACGTTACCAACTCAGGCAAAAGCTGCTGATGCAGCTTACATTAATGACAAATTATTTACATTATCTACAAGACAGAGATTTGATCTGATTTGGTGTTTCTCTAGAAAAGAAAGAAGGGAAATTCAATGAACATGAACCAGATTAATGTTGATGCTGAGGCTTGAAAGCACTCACTGCATTTAATATATTATATCACTAATTTTATTAATTCAAAAGTTATAAAAAATTCAAAGTTCCTATTTAATATTATTTTGTTATTTAAAGTTTTTCATATGTTGCAGCAAAGGGAAAAGTAAAGAGGTGGACAACATATCAACCTGTCAGTCTTCATACTATTCATACTACTAACCAACATAAAATACAAATTAAATTAAAAAACATACTATAATTACATATTGTAATAAAAACCTGACCCCCCCACACCAACGACGATAATATCGTGTATTGCAATATTTGGGCTAGGTATCATCAGGATAAAACATTTTGCATATTGCCCAAACATTGGTACTGACAGAGGTCCCAGACCAGATATCTCCTCTGATTGTCAGAAGGGGCAAATCAGGATTAAATTGGCCTGAAGCTCCTCTAGTGTGAGCCTGGCCTTAGTTTAGCATGTCTGCTTGCCAACATATGCTAACTAGCACAAAACACAAAGCCTACAGCTACAGCATCCTCTGGGAACTGGGCATGTCTGTGCTACATTTGTGTAAATCCAATCCAAAATTTGTTGAGTTATTTCAATTACAAATAATGTTAAACTCATAGTGATACTAGAACCAAGTCAGGTGGTCAGCACAGACACATTGAATGACAAATTGTCATGACAATTCGTTTAAGATTTGATGAGAGATCTTAGTCCATAAGAAGGGTGGTGGACCTGCTAACTGACAGACAAACACCTCGGGATCCATGCCACTAGCATTGCTAAAAATTGGTGTGTGGAAAATCTATTACTGATGTATACATCTCTCACTTTATGTCTGTGTTTGACAAGATCCCAACAGAATGACTTAGCTGTGCAGATGTACTCATAGTTCGAATCAATGTAGTAAGAACTGATCGTTTTACCCACCCCTACTATAGCTGACTCAGAAATATGTGACACCAAATGGTACATATACTTGTAATGGCCGATAGGAGGATTTCTTTCTGCACGTATATTACATATTTAGAATGAATCTAACCTGACATTATAGCAGCAGCAGAGTAACATGCCTGCTGATGGGAGGAGCTGAGGATAGATGCTGGACGCTGGTGTTATCTCTCCTCCACACCTCCTTCCCTCCTCCTGTCCCTCGCTCTATTAACCCGAGCTATTTGCATGGACTGTTCCATTAGACGGCTGGACAGCAGAGCAGATGAGACCAGAGAGAGAGAAAGAGAAGGAGACGACAGACAGGAGCAGAGAGCCTTGCAGGATAATGATACAACACCCGCAGATCCTGACAGAACAATTTCCTCTCTCTCTTCATCTTTTCTCTTTCTCTCTCTCACACACACATCGTTGTGTGATGAGGCTGTCATGTTGGGAGATCGGCTGATCCATCTCTCTTTCTCTTTTTCTATCTGTCTTTCTCTCTGTCTCTCCTCCCTCCATTAAACTTTTATTACTCCTCCTCTCTCGTTCTGTCTCTCCCAGGCACTCACTTCCCTTTCAGTCTAATTCAGAAAATTACAATCCATGAATTTATAGAAGAATGTAATGTGGAGAGAATGGTATTATCACCTCCGGTCAGTGATCCAGGCTGAATGGATTTTATTTTTTTCTTCCTTTAATCCCCCTCTAAATGATGAACATCGATCCTCCACATCCTCTGAAATGAAAAACTATCATTTTAAGAAGGAAAAGGATGAAATTTGGGAACCAGTGTCCAGTCTACGTGCTGATCAGTGATAATCAGTAGGGGATTTGAGGGGGGGTGAGGGGGATGCCATCACCCTTGCCCATTGGTTTAAGGTTTGGGCTATGCCCCCTATTAAAAAAATAACAAATCACCAACTTATCTAATCATCAATCAGTCTGAGGTCAAAGGTGAGGTCGCCAACGAAGGTCAGAGGTCACAGTGATCTATAATCCTAATACATCACCTTTATTTAAAAAGATCTCTTAAATCCATCTTTGGACAGCATCAATATTATTAAGAGTTCAGTATTTTGTTGTTACTTTTGCACATCAATAACTTGTATTCTGTCAAAAAAGGCTTTAAAAATATACATAAAAGAGAAAAAAATTATGGAAGATGTTAATTCAGAAACAAATATGCCTCTTTTATGGTTTATATTAATGTGAGTGCTTGTGCAATATTATTTTTGCAGCTACAACAACCCAGTGTTCCCACAGTTTCTAAAGTTAAATCACACCAACTTCAATCTAATTATATCTAATCTTAACACTGATGCAGTTTTATCCCATCACTGAATTTTCCACTTGTAATCCAGATGGACTTCAGTAATTGTGTTAATCACCATGTCGAACCAAATGGGATTAAATGATGCTACAGTGCTGTCGTGATGGGATTAGAGTTATATAAAAATATTACCAAACTAACTGTGCACATAGCACATCAGTCATTTTAATGAGAAATTTAAATGTTATTCATGTATTCCTTTACATTGCTGAGGGGTGCTTTATACCTGTAATGATTCCAAATTTAGTGCATTTATAATTTAGCTGAGTTGATTTTGATAAAAACTGAATATAGAATAGAAATTACTTGTTATTTTTTGGTAATGGCAGGAACATAAGAACTGTAACTGAGAACTGGAAATGTAATGCTAAGTAGGTCGTACAAATTACCTCAAAATGTATTGAAAATTACCCCAATAGTATTTGATGATAACATACTGCTGTTTTCCAACAGGTAGAAAATAAACAGCTGGAAATTTCTTTCATACATTTCCAGGAAACTTCAACTAGTCTCTACTTATTTTCTGCAGGTCAGTACTTCGGAACTCTTAACTGAAACTTCCCTAACGTGATTCTTGATTATTAAGTTGTATCTGTTGATAATGTTTGGTAATTAGTCATTTATGTTCTCAAACTATAAAAAAAAATCACATTTGGGGAAATTGTTCCAGAGTGGGAGTGACCTGCTAAATGGAAGTTAAGCTGGCATGATCAGCAGGAGTTAGTCAGAAACTACTTGCACTGTGAATTAAGATGCAACAACTCACTTCAATTCAGTGGCCTGCTGAGGGGATGATAGATATGACAGATATTAGTTGGAAATTAAAATGGCATCAACAGCAAAAGTTGAGCAGAGACCAGTACGAAGTTTCCTGGAAATATATTGTAATGTTATAAATAAATGTTAAGGTAATTTTGAAAAGAAAATCTTGTTACTTGATACAGTAATTACCATCTTCTTACCATTACATTTGCGGACCTATAAAATAAAGCTAATGATGGTTACTGAAACAGACACAGTAGCCATTTTCCGAGATCATCAAATACAGTCGTTTTGGGTTCGAATTTCGGGCTGAATACCAACCCAAAACTTCAGTACTTGATGATTTTTTTTATGTTAAATTTTCTATAATGTACCCGTATCTTACACAAATCATCTCCTTTATCGAGGCTGATGTACCTGCCTGAAGCTTTGAGCAACAAGTGTCCCAAACATCAAGGTAAACTGTAATTTCATTGGCTAAAGTTCTGCATACTGATTGGTCACCTCTGTGGTGAAACTGCTTCACAATCTCACAGGTTCTGAATGGATGAAATTGGCCACAGACAAACATTTGCCAGGGACATTTTGAGCCAGTTCTCCACTCTGCCTGCCAAACTGCCCTGACCTCCCTGCCTCTGACTGAAAATGAACAGCGTCTGAGTGGGTGCCACTTGTCATCCAAAGGCCCTCAGGGATGATTAGAGTAACTGCCCAGGCCTCAAATTTTAGCCTGTGCTCCACTTGGCTCCATTCATTCCTGCCCAATACAAAACAACACTTTTCAGCCTGAACCAAAAACAAAGCCAATGATACAGAGTGATAACTATGGGTCACTTTTGGATCTGGTAAAATACCCATATTGAAAAACTTAACTGTTAACAAATGTCTGCTTGCTCCTTTGTATTATAAATAACAATGTAGAAAACTCTCAGGTAGCAGCTTCTTATTATTTCACTAGAGCTTGCCATCACTTTTGCTTCTGCAGGATTTGGACCATCTACAGCAGGTTGTCAATATAAATAAGGCTACCAGTACAGACTGTCCCTGGCTCATCAGACAAAAAAGATGATCTGATAAAACAGCATTGACACAGAATTTGCTGGTTAAAATACTAACTGCAACCCTCAAATATATCATCTAATATAAAGGTAGTCATATTAGTGACATTTAATGGTTAGAAATTAAGCTTGTATTTTAGGCACTAATTTGACCCAAACCTGCATGGAAGATGGAACTTGAATGGTCCAGCTAGTTTGTAAGATCAGTCGTCTGATCATGGAAATATCCGATCCAAGAGGCCACACCCGAAGGCGGCCTTTAAAGACCAGCCATCATAGAGATGAGGGAGACACAATATCGTGTCAATATGGAGATAAGGTCACACATTTTCAGTCAGTCTCTGTATGAAGGCATTCATAGTGTTGCATTCCGTTGGTCACATGGAAAATAGTCAAGAATTAAAAAAAAACAGAGCCAGGAAGAAAGACAGCTTTCCAATCAAGGCATAAAGTGTGTGTTTAAAGTCCGATTGTCCGTTTTGGAATGTTATCCAATGCCGTGGAGACATTTCCATTCATTTTTGTGGTGTCAAAACCTGGTGTTTTTTTAAGGAAGGCTGTGGACATTTTCCAGCGGTTTGTGGGACACCCAAAACTGGCTATTTTTCCCAGGAAGTCAGACCATCTCCATCCGTGATTGTGGCAATACCTTAAATTGATAAGAAATCTTCTCCTTAGCCCTTACGTCAGCTCTCACTGAGGATTTTTCTTTGTATTCAACAGGCTCATATGTACCACCTATTCTTTTGTTCCTGTGACCGCTGACCCCTGAATTCCTCTCTTTTAGTATCTTATAATGATGCTGTTCTGGGATAAGAACCTGTATCTGCTGAACCTCCTGGTTAAAACACCTTATCTTTAAAAAGTAACAAAACAACCTGGAGCCTCGGTGCATTTTTTTAAACATCCTTGAGTGGGTGTTAACTTGTGTTTGACAAAGTCTTCATGCCCGAGCGAGCCACTTAAAAGCCAGTCAGTTAAATGTAATGTAATGTGAGGCGATGTTTCACTTGGCTAGAACATCTATATATTTCACCACGCTCGATTTGAGCTGATGAATGGTCCACATCCGACGTGCTGATGATCCATCTGTATTCTGCGTATTTCTCAGCTGTCATTATTGATCACTTCAAACAAGGAAAACACTCCGGGCTGCACTTTCTCCCTGTGTGTGTGTTTATTCAAGCACTCAAATGTGTGTATTTGCTTGTGCCTGTTTACATGGACTTTGTGCAGTATATGTGTTTATAAATGCCTGTGCATATTACATGTGTAGGTTAATTTGGGCTTCATGAGAGCTCTAAAAATTTACTAAGTATGATAAATACATTTTAAGCCACCATAAAAAACTTGGGAAATTAAGCGGTTATTTAATGGTAATCCTGCTTCAGGCACCAAAAAGGCTAGTGTAGGTGTGTGTGTGCGTGTGTGTGTGTGTTTGTGTACCAGGATCTATACGAGCTTGTTCAGATTGCTCTCTGTGAACTCCATCATGCTGAGCTGGAACGTACTGCAGTTGTTCGACAAAAGCCGGAAGGAGGAAACAAATTCAGGCTTAAATTATCTAATCGTTACAGACCAGCCAACTGAAAAAGCCAAGCAGTGTGAGTAAGGCACTATGTGTATTTGTATTTTCATGTGAACACTAAGGCTTATATATACACAGTGTGTATGTGTGCCCAAAATAAAACCTCCTGTTTGTCTGTCCATTCATACAGTATGTGCACGTGCATTAATCAGTAACTGGGGGAGAATGGCTTTATGAAAGGACCGTGTGAATTGCTGGTTTCAGCACTCTTGGTTTCAATTGGCCACTCAGCTCAGTGCGACAGCTAGACTGACCTTGGTTCTGAGAGGACAACCTGACACAAACGACAAGCATGGAAGTCACATGGTTTGGATCCAAAGATTGCTGGTTGACTTGTGATTAACTGGCATTAAAGAAAGATGTTTTAATAAATATGCCTTAAAACAAATTCAGGAAAGAGAATCCAAAAGGAACTGAAATGCCTCAAGTAAATTCAACACATCCTCATACCTAAACGATTGCATAGATTGATTGCCAGTGACTCCAAAAATGACATACATGACCATTACCAAGTACCAGCAAAAGGCAGCGTACTGGACCTTTGTCGTCATGTGGTTAACTTGGTTAGGTTTAGGAAAGATTATGGTTTGGATTCAAATAAGTATGTTATTAAATTAAAGTTACATTACGTACATGATGTACAGTAAGTACAGTACAGTAAGTCCTGTGTTTGTTTGACCCATCTGTCGACTCCAACTGTTTCATCTGCTGACTTTGTAGCTCTTATACTACATCTCCTGACTTCCTCCTTTGCTCCCATCATAATTACTACGACCACTGAAAAAATCTATCATTAAATTTGCGGACCTATAAAATGAAAATAAAAAATATTTACTGACACAAAAATATCAATTTCTGCCTGTATCTAAAAATCTTTCGTAGACTCACTGACAGCTATTTCCCTTGTTTCAGAGTTTTGTAAGCAATCTGATAATATCAAAGATAAAAGCCGGATAAGCCTTCTCATTTATGATCCTTTGACTGAAGTATATGAGAGTTGAAAGGTTTTGTCAGTCTGTGATGCTGCGTCTGATGTCGACTTCATCTCTCTAACACTTTGAAAATCTGATTAGTTTGTTGTTTCAAGCACTCGTCCGTCTGTCACCTGTGTTCATTTTCTCCTTTGTTTACCTCTTCACTCACTTGTTAATTATTCATTTGAACTCATTTATCAGTACATTTAATTATTTACTTTGTCCATCTCTTACTTGTTAATCAGATTAAATGCAAGTTTTTTAAGTTCTCATGCATTTTCTTCTCAGCTTCGTCAGCTGAAATTTAATAGTGAACTCTGCATGTTACTTAGAAAACAGAAGCCCAGCAGCTCCGAACTGCAATAAAACGCCCTCTGAACACTGTGTGTGTGCGTGTGTGTGTGTGTGTAGGCGGGTGTTTACTGCAGTGTATTAGTTGTAATTATCAACAACTCAGCAGGGGAGACTGAACATGCTTTTGTGCGTGATTGTGTGCAAGTTTTGGATTGTGTGTGTGTGTGTGTGTGTGTGTGTGTGTGTGTGTGTGTGTGTGTGTGTGTGTGTGTGTGTGTGTGTGCGTGCGTGTGTGACTGTACATTAAGAGGATGTTGGAGGGTTTCAGCATGAAGTCCCACCCAGCTGTTTGCAATATCATCAACACTAACCTTGCACTGCACTAGTCCAGAAGACTAGAATGTGTCTTTTTCACTTGAAGAGTCTTTAAAGACATACTGAGACAATACTTGCAGTAATTATAATAATCACTTAATTCATTTATCAAAAAATTGTAGCTCCTGCGATTTGGATATTGCACTTGATCATATTGCGATTACGATAATATTTAGATTTTTTGTGCAGCCCTAATGGTAGCAACAACAATACATATCAAACAGTGACAATAACAAAAACAGATAACGTGATAATTTTTCAAACATTTATGTTATAACTTTGCTTGTTATAACAATCGTTTATGAGATACAAGACATTTGGTATCTATAACAACCATCACTTGCACACTTGGTACTTGCCAAGAAATAGTTCCTAATGTCTCGCCTGGTAAAATTAAAACAAATTAGTGTTGAAGACACGATACCAGCTTTCAGAATTTGGAGCTAAAAACTAGAAAGACACTAAATCAATCAATCATGTGCTTCTTCTGCTGAACAGCAACAACAACAACAACAACAGAATTTTGCTATTTGAACCAGACCACATGTAGACATCCCATGACTAATAACCCCTCACTGGCTTGTACTTGGATTTAAGCACTGAATCTGCTCTCAGTTGTTTGTTCAGACGGGAGGCTCTTGAAAAATTATGAGGACGTCTAGCTCTTGTTCTGACGAGGGCAGCAACTGACGATTATTTTCAGTGTTGATTCATCTTTCGATTATTTTCTCGATGAACAGTTAGTTATGAAAAGTCTATGAAATATCAGAAAATGGTGATGACGTGTTCAAATGTCTTTGTCAATGTTTTTTGTCCACAATCCTTAGATATTCAGTTTACTGTCAGGGAGGAGTAAAGAAACCAGAAAACATTTACATTTAAGAAGGTAGAGTCAAGAATTTTAACTTTTTTCTCTCAAAGACTTACTCAAACCGATTAACTGATTATCAAAATAGCTGGCACATAATTACCTCCATCGAGAAGGTTATGTTTTCAACCATGGTGTTTGGTTGTTGGTTGGTTGGTTGGTTGGTTTGTCAGCAGAATTACCCCCAAACTAATGAGGGGATTTCCACAAAACTTGGAGTCCTTGGAGGATGGGTCTTGGCCCAGAATAGACCCCATTAACTTTTGGTGTGGATCCGCAAAAGGGACCTTCCCTTACTTAAACATGGTGAGATGTTTTTTGACATTTTGGTTAATCCCTCAGTGAATAATGCATGGATCTTGATGAAAAAAATCAGGCTAATTTAAGTGGCTGATATCTATGAGTGAGTACAATTTGATGCTGATCATGGATCTGGTGATCTTAAATTATGGTTAAGCAGTTATGGGTAAAATTTACAGTGATAGCAGGCTATAGAGTTAGATATTGGATTAGGCTTGAATAAATTACAGTGGACTGTTGGGCCTTGGCAGAGGTATGCGCTCAATTGAGTGCCACTCTAGTTTAAGTGTTGACAACTAATAGATGAATTGATGCAGCTCTGGTTCTGAATGCGTCTGAATGCTCTTAATTGCAGCTTTGGACAAAAGTTACCACTGGCCAATCCATATTAAATAAATGTTTTACTGTCTGTGTCATTATAAAAATATGTATTTCTCCTATAAGTTCCTCCATTTGGTCATGATAAAAATGATTCCAGTGACTTTAATGTAGTGTGGTCAGTATCAACAGTATTGGTATAGGAAAACTAAATAATGTTGTGACTTGCTCCCACTTCACTATTATTGTAAAGATAAACTAATGTACAGTCGTATAGTCACGTTTTCACACCAGATATGTATTTTCTCACTGAGGTTGCACAGAGGTCATAGATTAGTTCATACACTTGTAAACACATTCATAGCAAACACATAATGAAAACTGGATTAGTAATATTGACTCATTTGGATCTGGACTGAGGGCTGTCAATTTCTTTCTATCTGCCTCTTCCCCTCACAAAATACACACCTGCAGGGATGAGGCAGTATTGACTGGTTCCTGGTCTAGCTCAATTTAAATATGGCCTGAAGCACAGGCGACAGAAGATGGAGGAGGGAGGGAAAAAACGACAGGAAATGGAGGAGGAAGAATAAGGGAAGAGAACAGAAAGAGGGGAGTCAAGAGAGGACAAGCACCAAGAAAAGGGAGAAAAAAGGGAGGAATGGAAGTTGGTCACGACAGAAAAAGAAATCAGTGTTGCTCAATACGAGAGTAACACACATAGCAGAGGCAGACAAGAAGAAGTGGCTGCAACAGTGATCTTTCTTGTGAGGAGTAGTGGTGACAGGATGGTTGACAGGCACTTACACCAGCCAGTCAATGAAGACGGATCAATATGTGACTGGGCCAATCGATGGCTGCCACAACCTCTGTGACACACACACAATCACACGCTCATGTAAACTGCCATTACACAGCCCCACTTGAAGCCATGTCGAGGTAGACGGTACATAAATTTGACATTAAAGTGTGAAATAAAAGCGGTGTTATAACCATTATCATATTTCACAGCATGTAATTGAAGTCATTTCTTTTTAATACTGATATGTTACAGCAGTCTATAGGCTGCAAGGCAGCCATGTTGTATAATTCCAAACAGGATTCATGAATTACTCATGTGGCTTGTCTTTTTATTCAGTGATATAGTTATTATCATTGACTGTTTAAAATATGTACGAAGTTTCCATGTCTGAAAAGTGAAACCAACGGGACAATTAGCAGTTTTTCAAGCAGGGGTGACTTGACTGGTTACACCCCCCAATTCGCCCCTGCAGGCCAACAATGCATTTGTCCCACACAAGTTCTAACCATCCTGCTTAGCTTCCAAGATCGGAAGAGATCAGGCTTTTTTAAGGAACTTTTAGCACCTCTCCACCTGTCCATCAGATGTCCTCTGACTTACCAATTTACCTTACTCATATTCACAGCTGGGTGAGATCCATTGTACTTGCATACCAAACTGATGATTGTACAGTATCGATTGCAAAGTGCTGTACTTAATAGGAGGCGACAGAGCAAAGAAAGACTGTTAGTCTGGATGTAGTTAGTCCTTAATTACTTGTTTTTGATTATCTGAATTACAATAGACGGACAAATTATGCAGATACTTCCATACAAAGAACAAGGGGTCGCTGTATCACAACATTTTGATAAGATTAAAAATCATGACATTCTAGATTTGTGGACTACATGGATTATTTTGCCTTGTGCTCCCCTGTGTGTCTATTGTGACCCATCCTCACTGGTTGTGTCCAGGTCAACCAAAAAGCGATCTACCTTTTCAGATGGCTTGATTTGAATAATCAAAGGCCTGAAGATGTTAAATACTCCATAATTCCCAAGAAAACAGCGAAGATTAGAAAGACTGCAAATCTGTGTATAAAATAATGCAATTCCTTGTGAAGGTCCTGACTCCCACATTGGAAACTACTGCTCTAGATACCATCATGGCCATCACAATCCTCTTCTGTGTTATTTTGTGATGAGATTTGGACCTTACTTTTGTGTCAAACCCTCTATTCTTCAACCTGCTCTGTCTACTTCTTAAAACACCAAACAACACAAGCAGCAGTGCAAAACACAACACCAATAACTGTGTTTAAGTGTTTCGGGCTGGACTGTTTCTTTAAGTTTCACTATCCGTGCCTGAAATATATGAGGGCTTAAAAACTCTGTCTTTAATCTGCCTCCGCCTCTTCTTCTCCATCTCGCCTTCACGACTGAAGTGGATTTAAGAGGTGAAATCAATGAGACATCAGAGCTTCACTCAGATCCACCGTCTCAGTCTATTTCAAGGACCGGCTCTGCCTCATGTTTCAAACACACTCAGTGTTTCTCTCACAATGTAATTCCCTCTGATTCTCTGCACTCATTAACAAAGCGCATAATACAAAGGCAAAGTAGGAATTTGGAGGAAAACACTGCAAAAAAGATGAAAAAAGGACAGAATCCAAAAGCACCGAAGCGAAATAAGAGCCAAACAAATCTAATCAGGTATCAGAGCAGATACAGTTGTAACGCCGTCTGCTCTGTGATTGTTTCGACATGCAGTCGTCTCGGAGGCAGAGTGGGGCGGTTAGCTGAGGCGCTAGCTACGGTAAAGCTGCTTAGCGTCACTGTCACTCTGTGCTCTTGTAGAGCACCGGGGTGCTTCACAGCTCAGGTTCCACATCAGCAGATTACCCACAAAACACCAGGGGGATTTCCTCGCCTCACAGAGAGCTTTCTGCCGCGGTTTGTGCTGTTTGTTAAATTCGGTGTAAACAGTGGTGAACGTGACAAGAGTCATCATGTGTTTTCTGACAAAGATACTTCTTGGACCGGTGAACCAGAGTTCAGACTCAAGCGGAGGACTTCAGATTCTGTTTAAAAGAGTTATGAATGATCAAAGGTCTCTCTGAGGTTTCACACCTTGCTCAAAGTCTCAGACTTATTTTTTAAAAAGGCTTCACTGCTTGAGTGAGTCCAATTTCACTGGTTTGGACAGGAATTTTTTGAAAACAATGTTTTTCACAATATATACAGATTCAATTTATTTGACTGATCAAAAGCAGATAATAAATAATAACAATAAATATTCTTAAAACAGATAAATAATTAAACGATTTAACTATGAAGCCTACTTAACCACAGAAGAAGAACAAAAATCAAGGAGAAATGACAAAATAAGCAGGCATGCTACACTACTGTAATGGTCCCGATGGGATATGAAGCTGCATGGAGGAAATAACAAAACGCTCAGCGGAATCAAGGGGTAACACTGAAATATGGTCATGACATGCTGTTGAATCAGATAGTGATAAGCAGACTGAACTATTGTCTTGTTTTTGTTCATCATTTAGTCTGATTTGTTGTGTCTGGGAGGGGTAGTGCTCTTGAGCCTACCAATCGAGAGCAGCTGACAAATCTGGCGTGTCATGTTTTAGTTTGATAAAGAAGTGGTTGGTTGTAGTGATTTCTGGAAGCAGCTAACTTGATGTTTGTCAATTTCTATTTCTTTAAGTCAAGTAATAAGAATTAGTATACAGTAGCTATGTCAATCTCAACCACACTTGTTTTAGCTCCTCATTAAGCCATTTTTTCTGTCAGTAGTTCTGGTTCTGGCACAGAAAGATGATGCTGCTATCCTTAATACAACTGACAGAGGTCTGATTGTATGAGCTGTTTTCCCAAACAGAGAAACAGTTGTTGTTGAGCAGACCATCGGATCTATTTAAATCAGCGAGAAGAATCTGAAATGTGGGCGGTTATTCAGAGGTCTGGAACCAGACTGGTTGAATAAGAAACTTTCCCTTTTCAATCAATTTAGCCTCTTCAATCTAAACGTCTAGACATATATTGACTTGCAAATCACCAAATCAGTGTTTACTTGCAGAAAGTGAATATAGTAATGCAAAGAATTATGTTTCTGCGCTTCTGGAGGTCAAACATGTTTTTTCAAATCCCAGCCATCTTGCAGAACATCGGTTCACAGCGAATCAGAGCCTCGAGGGTGTTTTATGTTTCCTCCATCTGCTTTTGATACCAGACTCTGTGATCATTCATCACTGGAGCAGGTAATCAAATAAACGAGCTTGACGAGAAAAATAAAAATCATTCAGTGGCAGAGCACTGAGGGTTCTTTTTCTTTGTGTTTTTTCGGGGTCCGTGATCTGAGAAGGATGATAAGCGTCAGTGTAGGAGGCACCAAAGCTAATACAGTGATTAATGTTTAGCTGCATGTTGTGATTCATGGAAACATGACTAAGAGGTTGACTGAGTGCGAAAGACGCTGACGCCAGCGTACACACTCACGCTCACACATTCACACTCCGCAGACACAGACACACAAAGGCATGGACGGGGTTATTGGATGACTGCATGATCTAGTTAGTGATAAGTGTTCAAGGATCACTGGGTCACAATGCTATGAAATAATTAGTAACCAATCTGTAACCGTTGATGTTTTGCTTGTCTCTGGTTGCCGATTGATACGAGGAATATGACTCCATTTTGGAGCAGTGACAACAAAACAAAGGAGCGTTATCACATCTCCCACCCTGGCAAAACAAAGAAAATGACAAATCTGTGCAGTGTGGTGTGTTGTTCAGTTGTGCTTCACAGGAGAGGGAAGTGATAATTTTACACCCTTTCCCCGCTTCAACGTGGGGACATTTCTCTCAGGACCAGAGGACGCCTCTCTTGTTTCAGTTTCCTTTTGCTATACACCAATTTAATCTTAAAGTGTTGCTGAGTTACGCTATTGTCTTTACCTCAAACATCCCTTTACCTGTTATTTGATTGATAACGGATAACATGAAAAATACTCATCTCTTGTGGTATCTATCTATGCCAGAGGTTTTGAGATAAAAAAAAATGAACAGAAGCTTCATTCAAAACTAATGGTTCAAGAGACTCCAAAAGAATGAAAAATAGAGTGATGAATTATGCTCTAATCAACCTACAAGTTCCTTGTCTTCTGTAAAGTACACATTAAGTAGATGCAGCAGGACACATTTGAACTAGGATTGCACAATAAACTATTGGCTGAAGAATGAGAAATGTATATTAGCATTATTATTTTGAAATTATATATATGTATTATATATATATTATATATGAAATTATAGCCGATAAATAGAGCTGATTATATAAAGCCAAACTGCCTTCATTCACTTGAAAAGTGCAGCATCTGCACACTCCAATACTGTACGTGGTATGTACATTAAAAGTTGGTTCACGATTTGGCAATAAACACAGAAGAATAGAAGAAGAAGAAGAAGAAGAAGATGATGATTTTGGCTTTAAGGTTTCACAAGAAACTTACAAAAAGAAGGAGGGGTCACTATGTCACTGATCGGCAGCTTAAGTTAATTAGGCCCGGTGCCAACTCAACTCAGTGTCGCTAACGTGAGTCAACTAATTGATAGCATAAGCGAATATCTACACGCCATGATGTAACTGCTGACTGCATTTTCAGATGAGCTTGTTCAAATATTTCTCAATGAAATGAAAGACACCTGATGAAGATGACGCCACTCCCGCAAGATCTCCCACTGACTCCAACACAACCTGCACCAGTCTGGCACCAAAGCAAGATTCAGTGATGTGATGACCTTTCCTTCTTTTTTAGGTTCCTTGCGCTTTCAGAGGAAGACAACATATATGCAATTTGGAAAACATGTTCAGCAAGGCTCAAATTTAAACAACTTCATTAACTAGCAGGTTTTCAGCGGCATATTCTTTTAAAATGTGTGAAATTCATTCTTGAGGTACTATATTCTGACTTTAAAGATTGTGAAAGGATACACTCAGGAACTAAACCGAGCTGTTGTTATTATGACAGGTTCACAAAAGTTCCATGAATCCCTTTTCTTACTCTTTATTGTTTCAAACTTGTGCTACCATTTATACAATTTGTCTTACACTAAACATTACATTTCCTCTTGGTTTTCATTCGCCTTGCATTAGAACAGTTTTCTCGTGCAGTTCTTGTTGCCATATCAACCCATTGTGTCGTACTGTAGGACATGTTTCCTCTACGTTCAGTATCAGCCCATTGTCTTCATGCTTGGATCTAATCCCTGCGGTGGAGCGGCTGCTGGGCTTATAGACTGCCTGTCTGTCGGAGAGCAGACGGAGGGAGGTTCCCCTGTTCACCGAGATAATGGCAGAGCACTGGAGTGGAGTGGTTTATACACACATACGCACACTCACGCACACGCACACAGCCTCTCAAGCTCTGCATGTGGCAATTATGTCTCCTCTCAGCAGCTTGTGGCATCTCCCCCATCTCCTCTTCTCCTCCACCTCTCCTTGTCTCCTCTTACTAATCCATTCTTGACTTTTCTTCTGCTGCCTCTTCTTCCTCTTTCCTCTTACAACCACCTTCTCTCCCCTATCTGCCCATCTTTCCCTAAGCCATCTATTGCTCTCCTCTCATCCCTGTCCTCGCCTCCTCCTCCAAACTTGAGATAGTGACAGAGCACTTCCCCCATACACAATAACCACCTGAACAATCTGCCTCCCCTCCCAAAAAGATGAAACACTGCTTTAAAAGAAAAATCTCTCCACACCTCACTGGTTCCCCTTCATACCTAAAAACACCAGTTTTTTAAAGCAGGGACTCAATAGCACACCGACACACACACACACACACACACAATACAACTGATCGCCCGAGTGAACAGACACTTTGAAGGTAAATGTCGAAAACAGTCAAGCAAAAATGTACGACTGTACAAAAACATGTCAACCACAGATTTCTGAAGGAACACTTTGCAACTTGTGGTTTGTTTTCGACTTCTTTCTGACTTTGTAGGTTACTGGAGCCAGACGAACTCTTCTTAACAAATAAACAACAATAAGTTGACACTACCGTACAAATAAGATGTAAATGTAGCCAATGAGAAGCTCACTTAATGTAAAAAAAACATTTAGCTTTGTATTGTGACTGAGTACTCAGGGAGTTCCCATGTAATTTAGACGTTGGCACAATGAAGTGAAGTAATGTCAGAAGGACATAGTTTAGGGAGCATTTACTAATTGGAAGATGATGCCGAGACACTAACCAAATGCCTACATCTTGGCAATGTCTTCTGATTTATCACACGCTCGCCATACTTTGTCTTTCCGCAGTAATTTGCGCAGACGTCTGCAAGACATATGTATGCTGTTGGGGTACAGTAGTGGTTTGGCTCCAGTTTTCATACGACAAAATGGCCCCAGGAACTAATCTCGATTGGATCTACATTCTCACATTAACAGTTCCTATAATTCATATTTGTGTTGCTACTGCACCTAAAGAAAGGCTCATATTAGGCTAAGTAGGCCAATGATGGGATAAAAAGTGATGGCTTCAAATGGTTTTCTCATTTTTGTGTGCAACTAGACAAAAACAAAATAAAAACAAAATCCAAAATAATTTGGATGTTGGATGATTTAGAGACATCTTGCAAAGGAAACCATAACATGGAAAAATGTATGTTACCTGTCCTTGTCTCTGTTTATTTCATCTTTGTATTAGAGCTGTAAAGATAAGTCAATCAATTAGTCAGCAGAAAGTTATTAACTTAAAATTAAAACTAATTAATTAATTAACTATTTTGATAATTGATTAATCATTTGTCATTTTCCAAGCAAATATTGTTTGTGTGAGGATTTGCAGCTTGTCGTTGGGTTTTGAACTGATGGTTGGACAAAAGAAGCAATCTGAAGATGTCACTTTGGGCTCTGGGAAATTGTGATTTTCACAATCCTGTTCATAGGCTAAACAATTAAGGGGATGATCATGAAAATAATCTGCAGAATAATTAAAGTTGAAGATAATCGTTAGTTGCAGCCCTAATTTTAATGTTTTAGTAAGTAACCCAACACAATGAAACAGTTAACAAATATTGCTTAGTTTCACCCTCACTAGTTGATACTTGGAAGCAGCAACAAAAACTGGAAGACATGACAACTGGAAGTTCCTAAAAATGTTCAATTTTTGCTATAAATTGCTACTAGGAAATACTTGTAAGTTTCTATGTAATACAGGACAGCATACATGTAGATATTCAGTCCAGACTAATGCCAGATAATGTCACACCTTCTCTCTTCTAAAGCAGTGGTTCTCAATCTGTTTGACAAACCAGAACCAGGTTGGTTTTCACGACGCCTTCCGAACACTGGGACTTTTAACTCACAACATTCTGTGCCAAAAGTGCCAAAAAGATGTTTTTTATGTGTGTCAGAACACATGTGCATGCACACTTTGACTCTCACAAACAACCTCAACAAAATCTATTTTAGGCAAATGAGCGCAGGTATAGGCAACGCAATGTAAAAACTAGAGTCTAAAATCTGTTATTTTACTACTAGTACACCATATAATTGCTCTAAAGATCAATAATATTTAAATGCGTCCACAATCCAAAAGAAAGAAGATATTATACCTGTATTGCATTCATCCCTGTGGAAGCCATCCAGTGCATCCACAGTGTCTGGGATCAAGTATCCGAATATTTTTCCAGATTTCTTCCAGCCTGCAGGCTCTAGGGAGACCAGCCATGCATCTGCAGGTCAAAAGCTTGTTTCTCTAATCTTTAGGTTATCGTGTCCCCACTGGGAAAATAACACACCAGGAGCCTCCTGTCTAAACCTGCTGTGCTTTCTCTACTGGAGCTTTCCTTTAGAGTGGTAATTTCTACCAGATTCTCTTACATCTCTGTGTCTTTATATTTAGGCTCTTTACTGAGGTGTGTCTGCACTACATTACCCAGACATCACCTGTCAATCAAAACATTGACTTTCCTTTGTAGTGATGAGGTTTGAGTTTCTCTTGTTTTATAATGTGTTTATTCAAAACAACTTGTAAATGTCTGTTTTACAGATAGATTGTTCTGAAGGTCCTTCTCTATATAAAACTTAACTGTAAAACTTGGTTATAAAAGGGGAAACGTTGATTACTGCGAATAATTTGGTAACAACGACATATTTTTTTTCATAAAATTGAAGCAAGAGATGACAATTGAGTCCAAGCTCTATTACTAACCTGCAAGATAAACCTTTCAAGTAGCACCTATGGTAATAATTGGTTATTGCATGCTTTAAAAAACACAATAAAAATGTATGCTTAGTAGTCAAAAGACGCCATGAAGGTGAGACAAAGGAGAGGGTCTGCAGGATAATAAGTGAAAACAGCTGCATACTGATATGCTTTGAAGTCGGTCTGTCTGAGCTGTCACACAGAACGGGTGCCAGGAAGCATCCTCACTGTCACTCCATCAATGTCTCCGCTGACTGTGGTCCAAAACAACTCCAGCTCAAAATTCACCTCACATTTTATCTAAAGAAGCTGCTCAAAATGGTAGACTCCATCTTGGAGAGAAAGATCACGGACAATATGACTTTGAAAAACGCCCATCCGCTTTGGTCTATAAAATGGTAGAAAAGTGTTGATCAGAGTTTCCCCAAGCCCGAGACACCATTTTCAAAAGTCTTATACTATAATATAATATATTCAGATCACTGTCATAGAGGAGGAAAGAAACCAGGATATATTCACATTTAAGAAGCTGAGATCAGTGAATTTTGACTATTTTCTTTCTGATATATCGTCTATCAAAATAGTTGGCCATTAATTTAATGGTTGAGAACTAATCGAATAATCACTGCAGCTCTATCTACCATCATGCTGTAATTTTCAACTATCCCAGTGTCATGTTTTTCAAATCTCCTCCCACCAGTCCTTCCATATTTCCTTTCCCTCACCTTTTGTGCTCTTTCTATAAATTACTGTCACACCACCTTGAATTTCCACCAGATACCCCCCTTTGAAACAGAGCCAAAGTGAAGGAAGCACCTCAGTGGGTTTACAGTAGAAAGAAAAGAATGTGTTTCTAAGAATACAAACCTCGGAGGCTTCAGTCGAGGATTTCACTGCAGTTTTTTTTCCTTCCTCGCAGAGTATGGGGTGCTATCACTTTCCCTGCCAAGCGCTCCTGAGATCTACAGCTACACAGTAACTGAGTTAACAGATAATCACATAACAGCTAACCCCCTTCCTCACCACACACACACACACATACACACACACACACCCTTCATTGCTGTCCTATAAGAGATAAATGAGCACTATCAGCCCCCTACCTCCCTGCTAACAGATTAATGTGTAAGCGTATCCCTGGTTTCCCGCCTCCTACACACACTTCTCACTTTCTCCGTCAACCACACACACTCCTCAACTGCCTTATGTCAGCTCGGCAGCAGATGATGCAGGCGAACGACTATACCCAATTATGCACATTAGCTTAGAGATGTGCACTCACATACACACACGCAGTTTGAAACATACCGTGTTAGAAGCAGCAGACAAGCTGTGATTGAGTCAGACATCATACACCCCATCATCCGCGGGACACATCTTCAAAATGTCCACACGCGCGCGCACACACTCGCACAAACACACACACACACACACACACACACACACACACGCACACAGTGATGTACTTGCCAGTTACACTAACAGATTTTGGCTTCCTACGTGAGCCGTTGAGCCACAACCCGCTGTGCTCACCACCACCACCACCAGCCGCAGCAGCAGCAGCGGCATCGACCATCCACGACTTAGTCATGTTCACCATAACTGCCAGAACAAACAGCCACCCAATTAACGCCCACATGCAGCTTCCTATTAGAGTGCTGGGTC
Organism: Pagrus pagrus; assembly: GCF_965226575.1. Classification (NCBI taxonomy): domain Eukaryota; kingdom Metazoa; phylum Chordata; class Actinopteri; order Spariformes; family Sparidae; genus Pagrus; species Pagrus pagrus. Next base: position 21,443,071 of record NC_140200.1, on the reverse strand, counting down.
ACCATGAGCTGCCTGGTAACCTTTAATCATCCAGCGAATGCCGGCTCAAAGGCACAACAGGCGCAAATGGATGTTCCAGCTGGATGTGTTTGTCTCTAGCATTAATCTACCTTTGCTGTGTTCGTGCAGCTCCATAAAATAAAAACAAACATCCCTCAGCAGATGTGAAAAGCCTGTTTACACAGTGACAGACACATCCAGGTCATTACAGACAGCACAAACGAGGCCAGCGCCACCTCTGAGGAAAAGTATGGCTTTTATTTGGAAAAAATAAAATGAAAACAGTAGTAGCACCTAGAAATTAGGGCCACACAATACGGTTAAAAAAAATCATGTCGCGGGTTAGCATTAAAATCATGATATTAGAGCGCAACTGATACTGATATTAGGGGAGCAATGATCAAAACTGCAATGATCCCTCAAATGTTGTTACACAAAGAAATATAACGGAGGCAGGATATTTTAAAGTGTAACATTAAACGTCATTGTCTAACATTTTTCTGGATTATATTCTGTAAAGTAAAGTTTTATCATCAGATATCGGACAACATATACGCTGAAACGCCAAAGGATACATTGGTTGGACTCAAGCAAAAACGTTTTCTTACATATGGATGACAAGATCTGTGTGTTGAGGACATTATAATGCTGTTCTGTCACACATTTTACCTTGAACAGAAAATTGCAGCTTCTTCAATTTGGATATTGCACTTGGCCATATTGTGATTTTCATAATATTTTTAAATGAATTGTGCAGCCCTGCTATAAACCCATTCTTTCAAGTATAAGGATGGTAACAAGACCCATGAAGTGACCATAACCAAGAATGCATCTCTCAATACAGGCTGACTTCCCTATTGATTTATACTATACTGGTTAATACTAAATCTCAAAAACTCATTAAAAAAAGTAGCTTTTAACAAAAGTTACTCAATCAGGAGGAAATGGTGCATTTGTCGGAGACTATTTTCAGCTGTGGATGAATCCACATTTGGTGCTCTAGTGTGTATTTGTGGCAGCAGGACAGTGGATACATATAGTGATTGAGTCAGAATAAACTACAGAGTGTATGTTAATAGTAATGAAGGAACATGTCACCCAGTGAAACAGTGTGACTTGATGTGTTTTTAGAAGTTTTTAGACAACAATGGAGCTCTATGGCACAGAAGAAGAAGGTATCACAAGTTGAATAAGTAGATACGCTCACTGTTGGTTTTGGTCTTTTCATGGCATTTCCTGAAAAGAAAATAAATGCAGAATATCGCAAATCCTTCCTTTAGCTGTTCTTAGGTAAATCATAACAAGCGCAAGCTGGATTGATAGAAAATGTTAAACTTGACAGAACTTTAAAAGCAATCTCAGGGGACCCAAACTTTGTAAAACATTTCAAATATGTCAAGTTGAATATGAGAGGAAATATGTATAAATTCATGAACCACACATCTAGAATCTTTCCATCAGATGTACAAACAAATTGCCTCGGGCATGAATATTTCATTCAGTGAAGACATAAACTAGATACATTTTACAAGCAGATGCAGAATACATAAGCAGCAGCAAAAGTATATCCGATTTGTGATTTTGCCACACCATGTAGAAAAAGTTTGTCTCCTTGTTTAAAGCAAGCAGATGAAGACTGTAGGTTCATGAAATGAACATTTGTAAACATGCAGAAACCCATTAAATCATTCATCAGACCAAGACAGGAAATATTCTGATGTAATCAAGTGAAAACCTGCTTTATGCTGATATTCTCACAAAAAAATGATATTATAAAAGTCAAGTATTAATAGTGTAATGAAAGATCAGAGTACTTATGTGACTTGATTGCTGAGAGCAACACAGAAACAGTAGCTCAGGATAGGTGAGCAAATGTGTGTGTGTGTGTGTGTGTGTGTGTGTGAGTGTGTGTGTGTGTGTGTGTGTGTGTGTGTGTGTGTGTGTGTGTGTGTGTGTGCGCGTGTGTGCGTGTGTGTGTGTGTGCGTGTGTGTGTGTGTGTGTGTGTGTGTGTGTGTGATACCCGTAGCCCGACTACACTGGCCCTCTTCACGCTTTCCACAAGTGCCTGGAAGTTTTTATCTCCTGAAATGTGTAAGAAGGCGGCTGCTGTCAAAGTGGCGAGCTCCTTATCTTCCTGCTGAGCGTCTTTCCAACAGGCGAGAACGGCACTCCGCTAAGAGGATTTCTATTTTGGTGTTTAATTTAATTTCTTAGCGGACGGACGGATTGTAATTTGGTGGTTTGTCTATGAAAACGTGTTTGGCTTCATAATCTAAATTTGTTTCAGTACAGATAGGGGATTCATTACAGGCCCAGGGAGCCTGCTGCTATGTTACTGTTTGACCGTGTGTGTCTGCCTGTGTGTGTGTGAGTGTGTGTGTGTATACCTGTAATACTGAGAGAGGATCTGTAGTTTCATGTGTGCATTCTGACTTGTGTGCTCATGTCTGCAGGTTACTGGAGTTTGGGTTCGATAAGCTTAATTTCTATGCAGTACACTCTGGACAGATTCATACATCAGACCAGAGTGTGTGTATAATATACATATTCCTACAAAACACCAGACTGTTGTGTTTCTCAGGTTGTGCACATAGTTCACCACACGGAATCTAACATCCTACACAAACACTCAAACCGAAACAAAAGAGCAGAAACAGTGCGATTGGTGTCACAAGTTGGTTTTTTTTTGTCCGTATGTGTGCAGTGTCACATGTTTCTGGGTTTTTTGGCGTGAGTGTGTACCTGTAGTGTCGTGTGTCTCTCAGGGCGCGGTTGCTGGGGATGCGTTCGCTCTCTCTCTGGTTGAAGGCGTACAAGGTGTACGGGTCATCACCCGGCTTCCAGCGTCGAGCACTCAGGTAACTCCGCTCATCAAAACCTTCCAACATGTCCTCCCACTCTGCATCCGAGATCTGTCAATCAATCAAAAAAAAAAAAACGGTCAGTCAATTGGGGCAACAACTAATAGTCAATTTTATTTTCAGTTTATCGGTTTGTCCTCTGCTTGACTTATTGATTAATTAGTTAGGTAATTTCTTTCAATTTCTTTTCAAAAATCATGGGCTGTACTGGTAGATCTATTCGTATCACATTTAGGCATTTTGCTTGCAGGTTTACCTATTCCATATTGTGTATGTCTGAACACGCACACCCGTTGTCTTTCTATGTAAACCAACACACTGTGGTGTGTATTCACACACAGAATTGCAAGATCACACAGTGAGTGTTGATTCTCCAGAAAAGCATCAGTTTTATCACATTTACTCTTCAAGTATGCCCGTCCTCCTTACTGTAGCCAGACTTGCATCTTCTTCTATGCTAAAAAAAATAAAAAAATAAATCCAGCAGAATGACAACAGTAAGTCACTTAGTAAGTGATGGATTATCAGTCATACAAAGTTCCTATTTTTGTAAATACATCCATATATAAGCATCTCCAGATGACACCTACATCCATGCATTCTTTACTGGATATAATTTATCTTTTTATCAGTACATCTATAAAATTATCTTGCCGCTTTGGCTCACAATTAATCAACCACCAAGTCAATCAATTACCCAGACTAATTTATCAATTTACCACTCTATAACCTACAATGCAACTAAGCCACTACTGTAAGTGACATCACTGGAGGCAATTTATCAGATTACATGCAGCTTCCTCTGCAGCCACAAAATACTCCCCAAGACCTGTAAACACGCTGTAATGTGTTACAATTGGCAGGGTTACCCTTTATCACTAACCACAGACCAACACTGCACATCACTGTCATTATATCAAGTGAAATATATCAGAGCAGATAGTATGGTTCTTGATTTGAAGGTTCTGCTGGCTGACTCTTTCTCTGCATCAGTCACCAGACTGGTCCTGACTGAATGTGAGATTTAGTCATAAATGTCACAATCTGAGTCTCAGCTTGTCACCATGAAGGAAGTGGACGTAGCCTCTGTTTCTGAAAAGTGAGGCCAATGTGGAAATGACTGCATTCGTGCTAATGCTCAGCAGCAGATGACTGCCCTGCTCGCAAAAAGAAGTTAGATTGTATAGAAGTCAATGAGAAAATGACCCTACTTCTCACTTGATTTATTGTCTCAGTAAACAGTTTCCTAATGAGTTTATGGTCTTAATCTCTCTTTTCAAGTCTTCTTCATTACAGCATGTTCTTCATTTTGTGATTTATGGTCTCATTTTCAGTAAAAAAAAAAGTTGTTTCTGGGTGTTGTTCGTTTGTGAAGCCTAACATGCCTTGTCCAGCTCTTGGTTGTGCCAAAGTCATACAGTGGAGTCTGCTGTTCATTTTTCTTCCAGTCAGTACATCTTGTTTTAAGCCTGTTTTTAGCTAGCCAAAATTAGCATCAAAATTAATATCCCAGCTAACCAAGACAGCTAGCTATCATCAACTGATTCCTTAGCATGTGAGCTGATAACAGAAGTTGCTACGGAGTGAGACATCTTGCTTTTTTGGCATCTCTGTTGAGAGACGCACATGTGCAGAACCACTCAAGCAGCTAACTAGAATGGAAGCCACTAACAACGGTTACATTTCATATTTTTTACTTCAGTCTCATTTTCAAACTCCGCTGAACAATGACAGATTTAAAAAGTATTAACAAGCCAGCGGCCTAATTTTCACCCAGGTGTTGTGTTTTCATTACAGAAAAATTTGTGACTATTGCGTGGGATTAAATGCTGATTATATAAATTCACAGAGAAGACAAAAGATAGACGTTGTTGACGGGTGTTATCGGTATTTGACCAGTGTGAAAGAGGTAATAGTGAACTCAAGTTCTCAGTCAGAATCGCTCCAAATAAACAAGATGGCGATGGCCAAACTGCCAAAGGCTTCAAACCAGTACAGTCCATAAACCGATGGGTTTAAAAGCCACGTTGAGTGTGTGTGTGTGTACCTGTTGGTTTGCTGTCCACAGTGAGGGCCTTTTTAGAAGCATCCGGAGAGCTTTTAGAGGTAATTTCACTTAAAGAAGATTGAGAGGGGTTTTTAACTTTCTGCTCCTTGGTATTTAAGAAAATGAATGCTGAACGTCCTCTTTGTGACTAAATGCTGAGCTTAGTCTCTCAGCAGCTTTTGTTGTACAGATCTGTACTTTAACGGAGGCTTTACATTGGTCTATGCTTTAAGTCCCAGTTCATATAAATTTGACCTAAATAAATACACATATAAAACTGCGGGGTTCAATAATATAGGACTATTTCCCTCCTGTGTTTACAGACATCACAGGTGTAAACAAATCCAATTAAATCAAATTGAACTTCACTGCAGTCAAGTTTTTTGTGCTGTTGAAAAAATCAACCTCAGAAGGTGAATAATGAGCGCATATAGATGTTTTCTTTTAACATTTAAAACTCTTTTTCAGCGACTGACTCTGATGTCTGGGTGTCCTTGAACACACCAATAGGAGCAGACTTCTCAACTGCACAACAAAAGCTGGATTTTGAAGATATATGAATAACTGAATGTTCATGAATATCTGAGCTGAGACTAGTTTGGAGTCTGTGCAGGTCGATTTGTTTGAAAATCAGCGAATACATGGAAATCAATTTGACTGCCTGGTAGGTAGGAAATCAAACTTAAAAGTTACAGAAAGCTTTGGAAAATAAGAGATAAGACACCTGTCTGACGCTTAAGATCCTATATGGCAAAGCTCACCAAAGGACTGCAGTTGAAAATTGGCCAGCTGGCTCACACTAGGGCTGCGACTAACGATTATATTCATTGTCGATGATATTCTCAGTTAATTGATCAGTTGTTTGGTCTGTAAAATGCCAGAAAATAGATGAAAATGTCAATGAGCATTTCCTAAATCCCATTTTCTTACAGATGATGTCCTCAAATGTCTTGTTTCATCCACAACCAAAATATATTCAGTTTACTGGCACAGAGGATGAAGGAAACTAGAAAATATTCACG